>NC_057714.1:51034765-51167573 GCF_004010195.1 Chiloscyllium plagiosum | reverse complement strand
GGTCAGGAAGAAGATTGCAGGTTAGGAAGGCGGTGCTGAGTTCGAGGGTTGGGACTGAGACAAGGTGGGGGGAGGGGAAATGAGGAAACTGGAGAAATCTGAGTTCATCCCTTGTGGTTGGAGGGTTCCTAGGTGGAAGATGAGGCGCTCTTCCTCCAACCGTCCTGTTGCTATGGTCTGGCAATGGAGGAGTCCAAGGACCGGCATGTCCTTGGTGGAGTGGGAGGGGGAGTTGAAGTGTTGAGCCACGGGGTGGTTGGGTTGGTTGGTCCAGGTATCCCAGAGGTGTTCTCTGAAACGTTACCCATTGTCTCTGGTCCTGTGGCAGGCTTCAAACATACTGGAGTGCTGTGGTGGGTGCAATGGAGAGGATTTTGGGTGTAAGGGTGGAGAAGGAGCGAATCTCTCTTGTTCTTGGCCTGCCCAGTGTGTTCCCTGTAGATGTGCATAGGGAAAAAATTCTTAAACATCCTTACTTTCTGCGCAAGAAAGAACATCTTGTTAGGTTGTGTGTCTGAAACACAACCTTGTTAGGTTGGTGTGCCCGACCTATTGGGTTGGTGTAAGATTGTTATGGAGCACATCCCCTTGGATTTCCTCAGAAGTATGGTACACCACAAAACTAAGAATTTCTTTAAGACATGGCTGCCCTTTTTGGACTGCCTGGGCACAGATTTGTCTGCCACACTAATAAGGGCTTTTATATAGCCGTAACGATTGTGCTTTACAAGTTCAATATCCAGAGTGGGGGAACTGTGAACATATGAATAGGTGAAAGCTAATGCTCTCAATCGTTGAGAGTTAGTGTTTTGTCTTGCTAAGCTGTATTATTATTTATTAGTTTGTTGTTAGTTATAATTTATTTAGTTAAGTAGTCAGTTGTTTTTTTTTGTCTTTTTGTATTCTTTCTTTGAATTGTATTTTTTGTAATTGTTGCAATATTAAAAGAATCTATGTTTCAATAAAAATATATTTTAAAAAATGTTTGGAGATATTCAAATTGGGGAATTTTGGAAAAGTTTGGATCTGAATTATTGCAATAAATTCAAGACCAATGAGGGAACAGGAAGATTAAAAATGGTGTTGTGGTCAAGCTTTAACTTTTTAAGGATGATGTGGAGTTCAATTGCTGAATGGAAGGAAAAATTCTTAATACCAATGAGAATAAGGGAAAGTTGAATGAATAGAATATTCGTGATCATGGAATATAATTGAGGAATGTTGTTTGATTTTGTGGATGAAATAAGCTTGCAGAGAGATTAGGATATGAAGTTGGTGAAAGAGCGAGAAATAAAAAAAAAGAATGATTCAGAGTTAGAAAGTAAGAGATTAGATTGAGGCAGCTATCAGGACTGCATGCAAGAAAATGGAAGTAAGATCAATGTAAAAAATGAATAAATATGACATTTAGACATTATGAAAATAACATGGCAGTAAGTTTTAAAATTTAGAAAGACAGAACACTGGATGGCCTGGATCTGGTAGATGTTGGGAAAATGTTTCCATTGGGAGAAGAGACGAGGACCTGAGGGCACAGCGTTCGAGTAAAGGGAAGACCTTTTAGAATAGAGATAAGGAGAAACTTTGTCAGCTAGAGAGTGGTGAATCTGTGGAATACATTGCCACAGAAGGCAATGAGTATATTTAAGCCTGAGATAGATAGGTTCTTGACTATCAAGGGAATCAAGGGTTATGGGAGGAAGCGGGAAAATGGGGATGAGAAACTTATCAGCCATGATTGAATGGCAGAGTAGACTCGGTGGGCTGAATTGCCTAATTTCTGCTTCTATGTCTTATGGTCTTATAATACTCATAGCAGCTCAGTGGTTAGCACTGCTGCCTCACAGTGCCAGGGACCTGGGTTTGAGTCCCACCTTAGGCACCTTTCTGTGTGGAGTTTGCACATTATCCCCGTATCTGCGTGAGTGTGCTCCGGTTTCCTCCCACAGTCCAAAGATGTGCAGGTCAGGTGAACTGGCCATGGTAAATTGCCCATAATGTTAGCTGAAACTTTATTGCTGGAACAGCACAGCAGGTCAGGCAGCATCCAGGGAACAGGAGATTCGACGTTTCGGGCACATGCCCTTCCCGAAACGTCGAATCTCCTGTTCCCTGGATGCTGCCTGACCTGCTGTGCTGTTCCAGCAATAAAGTTTCAACTTTGATCTCCAGCATCTGCAGACCTCACTTTCTCCTCCATAATGTTAGCTGCACTAGTCAGGAATAAATATAGGGTTGGGGAATGGGTTTGGGTGGGTTACTCTTCAGAGGGTCGGTGTTGACTTGTTGGGTTGAAGGGCCTGTTTCCACACTGTAGGGAATCTAATCTAATCATAAATGAAGTCACTTGCTGACACTGAGCTTGATTCTTGCTGAAAAGAGAAAGATGGTGACAAAGCTTTTCATTTTGCACTCATCAGGACAAACACACGAATACTAAATTTCAAATGATTACACCAATTTCTAACTTACTGTCTTGCTATTTTCATAACATTTAAATATCACATTTATACATTGTTTTATGTTTATCTTACTTCCATTTTCTCATCAGGACAGACACAAGAATACCAAATTCAAATGATCATAACAATTTATATCACAGTATATACTAATTAGTAATTTTACTCTGATTGACCAAGGGTTTGTGGGAGAGGGGAGTGTGCAGGGGGACTTGGGTGTCCTTATGCACCAGTTGCTGAAGGTAAGCACACAGGTGCAGCTGGTGGTGAAGAAAGAAAATCGTATGTTGGCATTCATTGCAAGAGATTTCAAGTACAGAAGCAGGGATGTGTTGTAGCAGTTATACAGGGCCTTGGTGAGGCCACACTTAGAATATTGTGTGCAGTTTTGTTTTCCTTTTCTGAGGAAGGATGCTGTTGCTCTCAAGGGAGTGCAGCAACGGTTTACCAGACTGACTCTGGTGATAGCGGGACTCATGCATGAGGAGAGTCGAGAGTGGGTGCTAGAAAACCACAGCAGGTCAGGAGCATCCAAGGAACACGAAAATCGATGTTTCAGGCAAAAACCCTTCTTCAGGAACGAGGTTGGGAGCCTCGGGGATGGAGAGATAAATGGGAGGGGGGTTGGGGGCTGGGGGAAGGTAGCTGAGACGGCGATAGGTGGATGGAGATGGGGTAATGGTGATAGGTCTGAAAGGAGGGTGGAGTGGAGAGGTGGGAAGGAAAATGGACAGGTCACGAGGGCAGTGCTGAGCTGCAAGGCTGGAACTGGGATAAGGTGGGGGAAGGGGAGATGAGGAAACAGGTGAAATCCATATTGATGCCATGGTGTTGGAGGATCCCAAGGCAGAAGATGAGGTGTTGTTCCTCCAGGCGTCAGGTAAAACTTTGATGGATATGGAAGGCTCCTTTGGGGTCCATCCAAGGTCCCAAAGGAGCCTTCCATATCCATCCAAATTACACTTGAACTTCCACATATGTCATTTACTGTATCTACTGCTCATGATGCAGTCTCCTCTACACTGAGGAGACAGGACACCCACGCACAGAGCACTTCAGAGAACATCTCTGAGACATCCACACCAACCAACCCCACCGCCCCGTGGCCGAACACTTCAACTCTTCATCCCATTCCACCGAGGACATGCAGGTCTTGGGCCTCCTCCATTGCCACTCCCTTACCACCCGACACCTGAAGGAAGAATGCCTCATCTTCTGCCTCACCCTCCAACCCCATGGTATCAATGTGGATTTCACCAGTTTCCTCATTTCCCCTCCCCCACCTTACCCCAGTTCCAAACTTCCAGCTCAGCACCGCCCTCATGACCTGTCCTACCTGTCCATCTTCCTCCCACCTATCCGCTCCATCCTCCCCTCCAACCTATCATAATTATCCCCACCTCCATCCACCGATCGCACTCTCAGCTACCTCCTCCCCAGCCCCAGCCCCCTCCTATTTATCTCTCCATCCCCGAGGCTCCCAACCTCGTTCCTGAAGAAGGGTTTTTGCCTGAAACATCGATTTTCGTGTTCCTTGGATGCTCCTGACCTGCTGTGGTTTTCTAGCACCCACTCTCGACTCTAATCTCCAGCATCTGCAGTCCTCACTTTCACCTTGATGTATGAGGAGAGATTGACCAGTTTAGGATTGTTTTTGCTGGAGTTCAGATGATTATGGGGGATCGCATAGAGACTTATAAAATTCTAACAGGACTAAATAGGGCAGATGCAGAACTGATGTTCCTGATGGTGGGTGCATCCAGAACCAGGGGTCACAGTCTGAGGATTCAGGATGGATTATTTAAGACGGAGATGAGGAGACACTTCTTCACCCAAAGACTGGTGGACCTGTGGAATTCGTTGCCACAGGACGTAGTTGATGTCCAAACAGTGAATGTATTCAAGAGGCTGCAAGATATAGCACTTGGGGCAAATGGGACCAAAGGTAATGGGGAGAAAGCAGGATTAGGCTATTGAGCTGGTGATCAGCCATAATTGTGATGAATGGCAGAGCAGGCTCGAAGGGCCAAATGGCCTCGTCCTGCTCCTACCACCTATGTTTCGAACCCCATTTAACAAAATTTGTTTTGAGTTTTCCAAGCATAGGTTGATTAGGGATAGTCTGTACTCTGCCTATTATAAACAAACAAAGAAGGCTGCTATTTGATATTTTCAAGACATCATTGGGTACTAACGCCTAAATACCTTGCTTTGTGCTGTCATAGAAATTCAGATACATGAGTGCTCAATTATGTGGGTGAGATATTTTTTTGGACTGATGGCAGCAAAATGTTAGAGGAAAATGCCACTTGCATGACTACTGCATAGCAGCACTGCAAAGTATCTCAAAAGTTTGAACAGGTTAAACAAGCCGTTTCACAATGCCATTACAAGAAAATGAAACCTTTGCTGATTTTATGAATAACATATAAGAACACAAGAACTACGAATAGGAGTAGAAAATTCAGTCCCTCGATTCTGCTGTTATTCAATACAATCGTGGTTGATCTCAACTTGGCTCCAACTCCACCTTCCTGATCACTCCCCACAATCTTTAAACTGTTAACAGCACCATCCTCATGACCCGTCCCGCCTGCTCAGCTTCCTTCCCACCTATCCTCTTCACCCTCTTCTCTGACCTATCACCTTTACCCCCACCTCCATCCACCTATTGCAGTCTCAGCTCCTTCTCCCCAGCTCACTGCAGATTCATGATCCTTGTAGAGAAGTCATTTCTCCTCATGTCTGTTTTAAATTTACTATCCCTTATCCTAAATCTATGGCATCTCATTGTCTCAGAAGAGGAATTATCCTTTCTCTGTCTACTTTTGCATCTTACATAGCTCAATTACATTTCATTCTTTTAAACTCTGGAGAGTCTATGCCAAAACTGTTTAATGTGGCGCTGGAAAAGCACAGCAGGTCAGGCAGCATCTGAAGAGCAGGAAGTTTGACGTTTCAGGCAAAAGCCCTTCATCAGGAATGTGGCTGGGAGCCTTGGAGGTGGAGAGATAAATGGGAGCGGGGTGGGGCTGGGGGGAAGGTAGCTGAGACTACAATAGGTGGATGGAGGTGTGGGTAAAGGTGATAGGTCAGAGAAGAGGGTGGAGAGGAAAAGGTGGGAAGGAAGCTGAACAGATGGGATGGGTCATGAGGATGGTGCTGAGCTGGACGTTTGGAACTGGGATAAGGTGGGGGGAGGGGAAATGAGGAAACTGATGAAAACCACATTGATGCCATGGGGTTGGAGGGTCCCGAGGTGGAAGATGAGGCGTTCTTCCTCCTGGCGTCAGGTGGTAAGGGAGTGGCGATGGAGGACCTGCATGTCCTTGGCAGAGTGGAAGCGGTTGGGTTGATTGGTGCGGGTGTCCCAGATATGTTCTCTGAAGCGCTCTGTGAGTCTCATGACCCGTCCCATCTGTCCATCTTCCTTCCCACCTATCTGCTCCACTCTCTCCTATTACCTTTATCCCCACCAGCATTCACCTATTGCATTGTCAGCTACCCTCTCTCCAGCCCCACACCCACCCCCATTTATTCTTCACCCCCGAGGCTCCCAGCCTCATTCCTGATGAAGGGCTTTTGTCCAAAACATCGATGCTCCTCGGATGTTGCCTGACCTGCTGTGCTTTTCCAGTACCACACTCTAGACTCTAATCTCCAGCATCTGCTGTACTCACTCTCGCCAAAACTGCTTAATCCCTCTTCATAAGACAAACTACTCACCTATAGAATCAATTTAACAAATCTCCTCTGAACTACTCCAGTGGAATTACATCCCTCCTCAAGTTGTGAGACATGCAGAGGAGCAGAATCTGAATCTGATTCACTACGTAACAGAAAAGTAATAAACAATACTAAGAACTGTGAATGCTGGAAATCTGGAAAATAAACAAGAAACAACTGGAGAAATTCAGCAAGCCTGGCAGCAACTTTGCAAAGAGAGTCAACATTTTGAGTCCAGTAACACCATTCTAATTGTGTAACAAATCCTGTTCAGATATTTGTTTCTAACCAGCTCTAGATTTCTGATTAACTCCAATTTAGACCCAGATAAAATTGGCTAACTGACTGCTACTTTGCCGTTCATCCTTTTTCTCTCTATTCCAACCAAGTCTTTGAGCTTGAACCAATGGGTCATTATGATCAAGAAGGCTTAGGCTGAAAGAATGGTAGAAACATATTCAACAATACTATGCCAAAAGGAAATGAATATACAACATTCAAGGAAAAATGGTTGGTTTTACTCAGCTATTGGAAAAGAGTGGGGAGTAAAACAAATTGAACAGCTCTTTCAAAGAGTCAGCAGAGATACAATTGGTCAAATGGCCTCTTTAATGCTGTTTGCTGAATTTTCTCCACTCCATGGAGAGAGGGTTGGTGGCAGGGTACGAGAAAGCAATAGGAAATTCCATCAGAATTGTTCCCCAATGCAGTCATGCCTCCAGCAACTTATCCACTGGTGGACAATGAGCCAAATATCTGCAACCTTCTGTGCCACAAGATTTTCCCTCCAGATTCCTCACTCCATCAGGAGCCTGACAATGGATTGGAAGTCTGAGTTACTACTTGATTTAGTATTCAATATTATTGGCCTCAGTTATTCATAGAACATAGAACATAGAATATTACAGCGCAGTACAGGCCCTTCACCCTCAATGTTGCGCTGACCTGTCATACCAATTTGAAGCCCATCTAACCTACACTATTCCATGTACGTCCATATGCTTGTCCAATGACGACTTAAATGTACTTGAAGTTGGTGAATCTACTACCATTGCAGGCAAAGCATTCCATACCCTTTCTACTCTCTGAGTAAAGAAACTACCTCTAACATCAGTCCTATATCTATCACCCCTCAAATTAAAGCTATGCCCCCTCGTGCTCGCCGTCACCATACTTGGAAAAAGGCTCTCCCTGTCCACCCTATATAACCCTCTGATTATCTTATATGTCTCTATTAAGTCACCTCTCAACTTCTTCTCTCTAACGAAAACAGCCTCAAGTCCCTCAGCCTTTCCTCATAAGACCTTCCCTCCATACCAGGCAACATCCTAGTAAATCTCCTCTGCACCCTTTCATCCCTGTCATCCAAAGCTTCCACTTCCTTCTTATAATGCGGTGACTAGAACAGTACACAGTATTCCAAGTGCGGCCGCACCAGAGTTTTGTACAGCTGCAGCATAACCTCATGGTTCCGGAACTCGATCCCTCTATTAATAAAAGCTAAAACACTGTATGCCTTCTTAACAAACCTGTCAACCTGGGTGGCAACTTTCAAGGATCTGTGTACATGGACACCGAGATCTCTCTGCTCATCTACACTATCAAGAATCTTACCTTTAGCCCAGTACTTTGCATTTCGGTTACTCTGACCAAAGTGAATCACCTCACAAGTGGATCTATTTCTAGGCATCAGATGTGCATTTGTTGTTACCTATAAGACTATACGTTAAGACATTTGTTGTTTCCACTAATCCTTGCCCTGCTCCAATGACTTTCTCTTCCCTCCTACTGAAGACATTCTGCAACACCACTGCCATGCCTGCTGATGAACAGACATCACCCTAATGCCATGGATGATATCAACAATCTCAACAAACAAAATTCATATTAATTACCATTAATCTTTAATTTTATATGTGTTACCTTTCATTAGCATATATTGGCATACTCAAAATAGCTCTTTGTTGAACATATTTCACAAACATATGAATTAAAACTTTTCCCAATGTAGCTATTGGCATCAACTTAATTTATGGGAGGAAATATAAATATCTTCAGTAACATACTAAAAAATGGAAAAAGGGAATGCGATTATAAGGAAAATAACTAAGTCCAAAAAGCTCTTGGAAATTTAGTGATTAGAAATGGCTAATCACTAAAAATGTTGGAAATAATAAAATAATTTATTTCATATGACAGGTTACTTGTTTTTAGCTGAAATGTTAATCTATATTTCTCCTTTTCAGAGGAAAAATGTACAAAGATTTCAACATACTGAAATGGTGAAATACGATGAATCTTACACAATTAGAGGTATTGGCATTACACTAACATACAGAAAAGAATTAAAATTAAGCAATCGATGCGAATGCTGGCTTGTCTTTTCTGCACGAGAAATAATAACAAAATATGCTCTTGATGATTAACGTTCAATGAACAATGCGTATTGTGCAATAACTCATGTGCCTAGGGCATGATTTTCTTTTCTGTACTTCCTGGTTCATTTTTGTTGGCAAAATGTGTGCTTTGGTGTCGAATATATAGCATTCAATTATTACTTAAAGTTTAATGTTGGGTATATGATTAAGAAAGTTGCAATGTTATAGTATGGAAGAAAGTTGTATAGTATAGGAAGATATCGATGGACTGATCAAATGGTCCAAAAATTGCCAACTATAATTCAGTACAAAGAACTGTGAAGTGCATTGGGATGGTGAATGAGGCAACAGAATACACAATAAATACTAAAACAAAACTGAGAAGTGTTGAGAAACAGTACTACATGTCCAAAAAATTCTGTAAATGCAGAACAGGAAAATAAATGGGGGAAAGGCATTTGGGATATTTCTCTATATTGGCCACTATTGAATTTGAAAGCAATGAGCAAGTAGGAGGATTGTAAATGATTTAGGTAGACCACACATCTATAGTAATGTATACAGTTCTGGTCACCACTTAAATGGGAAGAACTTAATCTCTCTAGGGAGTGTATGGAGAAGATATTTGAGGATGTTGCCACAAATAGAGAATTTTATTTGCAAGGTAAGATGCGATAGGCTGGATTTGCTTTCTTTGGAACAGAGGAGACTGACAGGAGATACAAAATTATGAAGTGGAGGTGCCGGTGATGGACTGGGGTGGACAAAGTCAGAAGTCACATGACACCAGGTTATAGTCCAACAGATTTATTTGAAATCACAAGCTTTTGCAGCATTGCTCCTTCATCAGGTGAAAGAGCAGTACTCTGAAAGTTTGTGATTTCAAATAAACCTGTTGGACTATAACTTGGTATCGTGTGACTCCTAAAATTATGATGGACCTCGGTGGAGTGAATAGGAAAAACCCATTTTCCTAACCAGTTAGATCAATACTCAGAGGGTATAGATTTAAGATAACTGCCAGAAGGATTAGAGGGGATTGAGGAGAATTATTTTGCCATGAGGTGGTAGGAGTATGGAACTCACATGGGCACATGTATCATATGGTCTCCGTACGTACCAGTGTGAGCAATTTCCATCTTATATTTCATTCATGATGTAAATTACAATTAACTGCTTTTCAATAAAGCCTCCAAATCAGCAATGAGTTGATGACGGCAAGGCTATTATCAAGAACTAAGGAGTGAAAGATGTTAATAAATGTATTAACTCGTTGTGTACTAAATGACCAATTGGATAGGTGCACAGCCTTGTTCGTTCATATATTCAAGTTTTGTGAATTTAAAATCTTCCTCTTGACAGAGAAAAGAGTAGGTAGCAATATAGCAACTTCTGAAATATTGAAAACTGTGATTGATTCATATGACGAGTGAAGACGTATAGTGACAATGTCACTACAGTGGACTAGTAATCTATAAAGTTTAAATTTGATTTTTTTTAAAGCTGGTCTAATATCAACCATGTAACCACTGTCAAATATTGTACAAAAAAAGTTGTAACATTTATCTGGTTCATTCAAGTCCTTTAGGGAGGGAAATCTGAGTCCTTACCTGGTCTGGCCGACACGTGATTTCAGATCCAGAGCAACATCGTTGACTCTAGGGTTGGCCAGGACCGCTATTCCCACATCCAATGAATGAATAAATGAGGAATGCTCTCTTTGAATATTGGAAGCCGATTAGTAAACAACTGTGATGTAAACTGTGGGATTTATTTCAATTTTTTAATGTTTTTGTGGTGAATTTGGGTTTCTGGTTTTTGGATTTCTGTGTATCTGAAATTAATAATTAATTTATAATCATTTCTGTAGCCATGGTGATTTCTCTTAAACACAGATTTGAGGCCTGGTTTCAGAGTGAATGGGTATTTTGCATTACTGGACTTTTATTTAGAGTCATGGAGTGATAGCATGGAAACAGACTCTGCAGTCCAACTCATCCATACCAATCAAGTTTCCCAAACTAAACTAGATCCCATTTGGCCCATATTCTTTTAAACTTTTCCAATTCATGTACTTGTCCAAATATCATTTAAATGTTGTAACTGCACATAGAAACATCAAAGATAGGAGCAGGTGGAGGCCATTCAGCCCTTTGAACCTGTTCTGCAATACTTCATGATCATGACTGATGATCCAACTCAATAGCCTAATCCTGCTTTCTCTCCATAACCTTTGATCCCATTCACCCAATGCTATACTCAGCTGCCTCTTGAATGCATTCAATGTTTTGGCATTAACTACTTCCTGTAGTAATAAATTCCAAAGGCTCACCACCATTTGGGTGAAGAAATGTCGCCTTATTTCCATCCTAAATGGTTTACCCTCAACCTTCAGTCTGTGACCCCTGGTTCTGGATGCACCCGCCATTGGGAATACCCTCCCTACATCTACTCTGTAGAGTCCTGTTAGAATTTTATAAGTCTCTATGAAATCCCCCCCCCCCCCCATTCATCTGAATTCCAGTGAAAACAAACCTAACCTAGTCGATCTCTCCTCATATGTAGGTCCCACCATCCCCAGTATCAGTCGGGTAAACCTTCACTGCATTCCCTCAACAGCAACAGCATCCTTCTTCAGAAAAGGAGAACAAAACTGTACACAATATTCTAAGTGTGCCTCACCAAGGCCTAGTATAATTGCAACAACACATCCCTGCTCCTGTACTCGAAACCATTTGCAATGAATGCCAACATACCAATTGCCTGCTTTACCACCTGTTTACCTTCAGTGACTAGTGCACAAGGACAGCCAGGTATCGCTGCACACTCCCGTCTCCCAATTTACAGCCATTCAGGTAGTAATCTGCTGCCTTGTTTTTGCTTTCAAAGTGAATAGTCTCGCATTTATCCAAATTATACTGCATCTGCCATTTGAAGTGCCTATTTGAAGTCTAGTTGGGCTTCAGCTAGTAGGCGCTTTTGCATGGTCACATAATTAATCTCACATTCTAAACGGTCTCTTAGCGACCCACTTAAGGTTAAACGAAAATCACATGCTGCTGTACATTGTCTTAACCTCGTCAAAAATCCCAAAACGGATTCCCCTGGTTCTCAAATTGTTGTGCTGAGAGCATCTCAGAATTAGAGGAGGCTTGTGGTCATAATTTTCCTTAGCTAAATCCATCAACTCTTGAAAGGTCTTAGTATCTGTCACTTCTGGGAAAGTTAGGTTCCTAATAATTGAAAGTGAGTCCACACGCTGTCAGGAAAATTATCCATTGCTTTTCATTTGCCCCAATGTTATTTAGCCAGAAAAAAGTAACGCATTCTTTTCACATATTGGGCCTAGTCTTCGATGGCAGGATCAAATGAGTCAAGCTTCCCAAATAGCTGAACGATACCAGAAATGCTTACCCCAAATCAAAGACGACTGTTGCAAGTGAATTCTTTCAGAGGCATGTTTTTCTCTCATCACCACTGAAATAACAGTAAAAAGGCCTGTACCCTATCATCAAGTGACCCTTTATTTACACATACATAGTACATGACACTGACCCAGTTAGCTCAGAGCCAACTGCTACAATGAGCAGAACCCATGACACTCCTATTTAAATCTGTCAGCTATGGTTTTCTGATTGGATCAGGTTAACAGCCCCAATCAGGGAACTCATATCTTGTGATCTCCACCTGGCTGACCTTGTTCCAATCACTGCAAACCCCACACTTAATCTCAGATTTAAGTGCCGAAGTATTCAAATTTGCCCATTTAATTCCTAAATTTTGAAAAGTTAGCACAGCTCTTAAAGGGGCCAGTCCAACAACAGACAATACTGTTACAGAGAAGGCTCACAGATAAAGCCTGCAGTATCAAATCTATTTATAATATTCAAGGACTCTAAGAACCTTTTGAACTGCATATTTATCCTGGGAAATAAATAAGTAAAGGAGCAAATAAAAGAATTGTCTTGCAATTACAAGAAAAAACTTGTAATTGACTTCTTAATTTTGACTAATAATACATTTTAATTGAAGTTTGGCAGATGAATTCTGAAAGAAATAAAATTATTTGTTGCAAACAACCAAGAGAGGGTTAAAAAGAATTACCCTCCTCAACTGATCATAATATTGGCCAATGACATCTTATCTACCTTTTCAGTTGAAGCATTCCATATTCCAACATATCTTTGAAGGAAAACATTCCTCTTTATTTCCTCTCGGTATTTTAATTTTGAAATCAATGATTTATGATTATTGATCGAGTTACCACAAGCATTTTTTGCTGTGCACTCTATCAAAATCTCTCAACATCTTGAAAATTGCTGATCAGTCACCTTTTAACATTCTGTGTTCCAAGGTAAATGTTTCCAAGATTTCCAACCTCTCTTCATATCTGAAGTTCTCTATTAATGATAACATTCTCGTAAATTCCTATCTTCTCTAAAGTCTTCTTATTTTTCCTGAAGTGTATTGTCTATAACTATTCACAAAAGTCCAGCTGAGCCAGAACCAGTGATTTATAAAGTTCCAAAGTGAAATGTGACACATCACTTGGACACTATTAAGACTAGCTGTAGGTGTTTTTATTAACTAATTGAAATTACAATGGATCAGCAAGGCATAATACATATAAGATGACGTACAATTGAGGAAATAATTACTATAATAGTGGGTAGGGCAAATTCCAATCAGTATTCCTTTAGAAATAATAAAAATAGAGATGATGCCAGTTACCTAGGCTTATGAGTGACACTTATATTTCTGAAGATGATGAAATTGGACTTGAAATATGTCTTATGGTCTTATGGAATATAATCTCTGTCTTTTCTCACTTCAAAGATGTTGCAAATTTGATGTACTGAACAGGTTTTTGTTACAAATATACCCATAAAGAATGGGTTAATGGCAAAGTTTCAAGATGAATATAAGTTTGGTGAGGTATGAAAAGTGAAGCAGGAAATACTTAAGCAGGTTTGCCCACTTTTGGGATCAACAGATTATCTTATCCAATTTATAAAAATGAACACTCTTCCTCCCACAGTTCAAAAATGTGCAGGTTAGGTGAATTGGCCATGCTAAATTGCCCGTAGTGTTAGGTGAAGGGGTAAATGTATGGGGATGGGTCTGGGTGGGTTGCCCTTCGGAGGGTCGGTGTGGACTTGTTGGGCTGAAGGGCCTGTTTCCACATCGTAAGTAATCTAAATAATCTAAGTAATTTGCACCCTGTTTAAGCAAAATGTTACAACTCTAGAAAATATAGGATTGGGACAAAACACAGGGTCATGGAAGTTATTAGTGTTCAGACAAGGCTTCATTTCTACCAGTATTTCTCTTTCTGGCAACTAAGGATTGTCACATGATTATAGACAAGAGAATAAAAATGCCTTATACTGTGTTTGGTAAATTACTTGTTAGCTCACAGCAATCAATTAAGCAGGAATTATACACAGGAAGTAAATGCTGGCCAGCCAGTAATGCCCAATTCTACAAATTATTTTTAAAAGATGTTTGAAGCAAGTTCACAAGAATATTATAAGCTATCTAAAGGATTAAATTATCAAGAGATTTCATAAAATTGGCTGCTATCCAATAAATTTAGAAGTCTTAGGAGTAATCTGATTGAAAAGTTTATATTCCTGCTGTTGGAGAAATCTAGAATAAAGGGGCACAAGGTGATGACACAGTGGAGATGTTGCTGGCCTAGTAATTTAGAACCCCAAGTTAAATTCTGGTTAACGTGCTTTCAAATCTCACCACAGCCAAAAGGTGAAAACCATATATATATATTAATCTGGAATTAAAAAGCTAGCCCAGTGGTAGCCATCTAGTTTACTAATATCTTCGAAGGAAGGACACTTGCTTGCCTATATGTGATCCCAGATAAACTCAACAACATGGTTGATTTTTTAACTTCCTCTTGGCAATAAATGTTAGTCTATCTAGTGAAACCCACATCACATGAATTTTTTAAAAATTACACCATACTCACTATGAAAGATAAAATCAGATTTTGACAACCTTTCTGTGAAAAATAGTTCCAGGATTTTGGCCAGCACCAATGAAGGAACGGCAATATATTTCCAAGTCAGGATGGTGAGTGGCTGGGAGGGGAACTTGCAGGTGGTGGTGTTACCATGTATCAGCTATCCTTCCAGATGGAAGTGGTCATGAGTTTGGAGAGCGTTGTCTAAGGATCTTCTGTGAATTCTTGCAGTGCATCTTATAGGTAGTACTCCCTACTGCTAGTCAGTGTTGGTGGTAGAGGGAGTAGATATTTGTGGATATGGTGCCAGTTACATGGACTGCTTTGTCTTAGAGGCAAAAGTGGGTATTGCAGATACTGGAGATTAGAGTCAAGATTAGAGTAGTGCTGGAAAAGTACAGCAAGTCAGGCAGCATCCGAGGAGGAAGAAAATTGACGTTTCAGGCAAAAGCCCTGATGAAGGGCTTTTGCCCGAAACATAAATTTTCTTGCTCCTCTGATGCTGGCTGACCTGCTGTGCCTTTCCAGCACTACTCTAATCTTGACTGTTTTATCTTAAATGCTTTCAAGCTTCTTTAGTGTTGTTGGAGCTGTAGCCCATCCTGGCAACTGGGGAGTATTCCGTTATCCTGCTGACTTGTGCCTTGTAGATGGTGGACAGGCTTTGGGAAGTCAGGAGGTGATCTACTCACCGCAGTATTCCTAGCATCTCTTGGAGTTTGTTTATTTGACGAGTCCAATTGGGTTTCTGGTCAATGGTAACCCTAAGAATGCTGATGGTGGGGGATTCAATGCTGGTAGCACTATCAAGAGGTGGCGGTTAGATATTGGAGATGGTCCTTGCCTGCCATTTCTGTGGCAGGAATGTTATCTGCTATTTGTCAACCCAAGCCTAGATATTGTCCAGCTCGTGTTGCATTTGAACATGGACTGCTTCTGTATTTAAAGAGTTGTTAATAGTGCTGATCATTGTCCAACCATCACCAAATATGCGCACTTCTGGCTTTATGATGGAGGGAAAGTCATTAATGAAGCAGCTGAAGGTGGTTCGACCTTGCACACTACCCTGAGGAACTCCTGCAGAGATGCCCTGGAGCTCAGATGACTGAACTCCATCAACTGCAACTATCTTCCTATGTGCCAGGTATGATTCCAACCATGGAGAGTTTGCCCCCAATACCCACTGATTCCAGTTTTGCTAGGGCTCCTTGATGAGATAAAAGAAAAATTCTGCAGGTTTTGAAGATATAAAATAAAAACAAAAAAATCCAGAAATACAGCATCTGTAGAGGTAGAAACAGAGTTAAAGCTGAATGTTACATTTCTTTGGTATAAGTAGCAATTGCATCAATTTTTTTGGAGAGTGTTTCACCATGTGGCTTAGGACAATTTCTCACCATATGGTAAAAGAGGGAGAAGTGTGGCATTGTTAATAAAGGACAGTATTGTGGTGGCAGAAAGGATGTTTGAGGATTCATCTACTGAGTAGTATGGGCTGAGGTTAAAAACAGGAAAGAAGAGGTCACCCTGGTTGGAGTTTTCTAATGTCTCCGAATAGTTCCAGAGATATAGAGGAAAGGATAGCAAAGATGATTCTCGATTGGAGTAAAGTGACATGGTAGTTGTTATGAGGGACTTTAACTTTCCAAATACTATAGTTCGAGTACTTTAGATGGCTCAGTATTTGTCCAATATGTGCAGGAGAATTTCCTGACACAGTGTGTAGGCAGGCCAACAAGGGGCGAGGACACACTGGATTTGATACTAGGTAATGAACCCAAGCAGGTGTTAGATTTGGAGGTAGGTGAGCACTTCAGTGATAGTGACCACAATTTGCTTATGTTTACTTTAGCGATGGAAATGAATAGGTATATACCGCAGGACAAGAGTTATAGTTGGGGGAAAAGCAAATATGGTGAGATTAGGCAAGATCTAGGATGCATAGGATGGGGAAGGAAACTGAAGGGGAAGGGCATAATTGGAATGTCGAGCTTATTCAAGGAACAGGTACTGCGCATCCTTGATAAGTATATATCGGACAGGCAGGGAGGAAGTTGTCGAGCGAGGGAGCCGTGATTTACTAAAGAAGTTGAATCTCTTGTCGATAGGAAGAAAAAGGCTTATGTTAGGGTGAGATGTGAAGGCTCAGTTAGGGTACTTGAAAGTTACAAGTTAGCCAGGAAAGACCTAAAGAGAAAGTTAAGATGAGCCAGGAGGGGACATGAGAAGTCGTTGGCAGATAGGATCAAGGAAAACCCTCTAGCTTTTTTTTTGGAAGATCAGAAATAAAAGAATGATTAGGGTAAGATTACGGTCAATCAAGGATAGTATTGGGAAGTTGTGTGTGGAGTCAGTGGAGATAGGAGTAGTGCTAAGTAAATATTTTTCAACAGTATTCACACTGGAAAAAGACAATGTTGTTGAGGAGAATACTGAGATACAGGCTACTAGGATAGATTGGATTGAAGTGCACAAGGTGGAGGTGTTAGCAATTTTGACAAGTGTGAAAATAGGTAAGTCCCCAGGGCTGGATGGGATTTATCCTACGATTCTCTGGGAAGCCAGGGAGGAGATTGCAGAGCCTTTGGCTTTGATCTTTACGTCTTCATTGTCTAAGGAATAGTGCCAGAAGACTGCAGGATAGCCCATGTTGTTGCCTTGTTCAAGAAGGGACACAGAGACAACCCTGGTAATTATAGACCAGTTAGCCTTACTTCAGTTGTGGGTAAAGTGTTAGAAAAAGTTATAAGAGACAGGATTTATAATCATTCAGAAAGGAATAAGTTGATTAGGGATAGTCAACACGGTTTTGTGAAGGGTAGGGTGTGCCTCACAAATGTTATTAAGTTCTTTGAGAAGGTGATCAAACAGGTGGATGAGGGTAAAGAGGTTGATGTGGTATATATGGATGTCAGTAAGGCATTGGATAAGGTTCCCCACAGTAGGCTATTGCACAAAATACAGAGGCATGGGATTGAAGGTGACTTAGTGGTTTGGATCAGAAATTGGTTAGCATAAAGAAGACATAGGGTGATGGTTGATGGGAAATGTTCATCCTGGAGTTCAGTTACTAGTGCTGTTTGTAATTTTTATAAATGACCTGGATGAGGGCATAAAAGGATGTAAATGTGCGGATGACACTAAGTTCGGTAGAGTTGTGGATAGTGCTGAAGGATGTTGTGGGTTGGTGAGGCCCATTTCGGTCATGGCTGACCATGGGTTACATCCTCGTTGTTCTGGCTTTCTGCTCCCCTGAAGCAACGTCGCTTGTGACTGAAGAGGTCAATGCTGGAGTGACAGTCCCGGTCATAGAGGTCATATCTGTATATGATCGTTGATCTGCTAGAACTGCTGCACTCCTTCCTTCGTGCCTGCTTGTCTGCTGCAGCACTCATCAGCTTCTTTTCCCCTGTTTTGAGATGTTGGTTCAGGGTGCTTCTCCATCTCATGTGGTCAGCTGCAAGCCATTCCCAGGATGCATAACGATATCAAGCTCCTTCATGTCCCTCATGCAGGTGTCCTTGTAGCATAGCTGGGGACGCCCAGTGGGTTTCTTCCTAGATGCGAGCTCTCCACAGAGGATATCCTTTGGGAATCGGAATAGGCCATCCTCCATGCAGTGGGTGTGGCCCAGCCAGCGCAGTCGCCGTTTCCTGAGCAGAGTGTATGTGCTGGGAAGGCCAGCGCAAGGTAAGACCACTGCATTGGACACTCTGTCTTGCCAGGATATGCCCAGGAAATGGCAGATACTCCTCAAGTGGAAGGTGTTCAGTCTTCTCTCCTGTCTGGTATATGTAGTCCATGTTTCACTGCCATACAGTAGTGTGCTTATGGCACAGGCATTTTAGACTGACATTTTTGTCTTCACTGTCAGCTTGGGACTTGTCCATACTCGAGTCGTGAGGCAAACAAGAGTTGAGACTGCTTCCCCAATCCTCTTGTCAATCTCTGTGTCCAAGGAGAGATTATCAGTAATGGTAGAGCCAAGGTAAGTAAACTGATGGACGACACTGAGTTCGTAGTCATCAATGGTGATGACCGGCGGTGCCTCTGTGTTCTGTCCCAGGACGCTCATCTTCTTCAGACAGATAGTCAGCCTGAAATCCTTACAAGCATGAGAGAGGCGGTCTGTCAGTAACTGGAGTTCCTGCTGGGTGTGTGTTGCAACTGCAGCATCATTGGCAAACAGCATGTACCTGATGAGTGCCACACATACTTCTGTCTTGGCTCTGAGGTGGGCCAGATTGAAGAGCCTGCCATCTGATCTAATGCATAGGTAAATCTCTTTTGTTGTGGTACCAAAGGCATGTTTCAGGAGCACAGCAAAAAAACTGCCAAGTGTGTGGGAGCGAAGATGCAGCCTTGTTTGACACCGCTGTGGATAACAAAGGGCTCAGGAGAGCTGCCATTGAATTGCACTGTCCCCTTCATGTTACTGCGGAAGGATTCGATCATGCTCAGCAGTTTCGTGGGCAGCCAATCTTCAGGAGAACCTTGAAAAGGCCGTTTCTGCTGACCAGGTCGAATGCCTTGGTGAGGTTGATGAAAGCGACATACAGGGGCATTTTCTGTTCTCTGCACTTCTCCTACAGTCGGTGATGGGAGAAGAGTATGTCTACTGTTGACCTTTTAGCTCGGAAGCTGCACTGTGACTCTGGGTAAACACGTTCTGCCAGTTTCGGCAGGCGAGTCAAGATAACTCGAGCAAAGGCTTTGCCGACAGTGTTGAAGAGAGAGCTGCCTCTGTAGTTGTTGCAGTCGCTTCTCATGCCCTTGTTCTTGTAGAGGGCAATGATCTTGGCATCCCTCATGGCCTTTGGTACAGCTCCTTCTTGCCAGCACTGAAGAGGACTTCATGCAATGGGAGCAGTATGCTAGTCTTGCAGCACTTGATCAGATCAGGAAGAATCCTGTTGCTACCCAGGGACTTACCTGAGGCCAGGTTGCCAATGGCCTTTCTGAGCTCTTCTATTGATGGCTCTGCGTCTAGCTCGTCCGTGGTCAGCAAGCAAGTGATGACATCAAGTGCTGAAGTGAGCACGATATGCTTTCTGGAGTAGAGATCAGAGTAGTGTTTGACCCACCTCTCCACCTACTGGCCCCAGTAGAGGATTTGAGGGGGCTGTCTTGCTCTGAGCTAATCCTAGTGCCTTCTTGATGTGTTCATATATTCCCCTAATGTTCGCCGTTATAGCGGCCATCTGAATTTCCTCACATAGCTATGTCTAGCACTCACCCCAATGCCTGGCAGTCTGCTGAACCTTGCTCCTGGCAGCCCTGAGAATCTGCTGGTTCTTCCCACTAGCTGACCACTTGTACTCAGCTGGGGTGACACACTTGGCTTCAACAATGGGGGTCATTTTGGTTACCTTAGCCTCAAACCAGTTGTATGTCTTGTAGATCTTCTTCCCAAAGTTAGCCAGAGATGTGCGGTGGATGGTATCCCGCAAGGTTTCCCATTTCTCTGTAGTGGAGTGTCCGTGTCACGAGGCACTGAATTCTCTCTGGAAAGCCTCTGAGAACTGTTGCACAAGGTCTGGCTGGGACATCTTGCTGACGTTGATGCAAGGGTTCCCTGTTGCTTAGTGCGATGGAATCTCTTAGGTTACAGCCTAATCTTGTGACACACTGATGAGTGGTCTGTGTCAGAGTCTGCACTGTGGTAAGAACATACGTGGAGAACGTGTTTGATGGCGGTGTACCTAACAAAGATCAGATCGAGTTTGTGCCAATGCTTTGAGCGCAGGTGTCTCCAGGAAACCTTGTGCTGATGCTTTGCCTGGAAGTAGGAAATGGTGATGCACAAATTGTGGTAAGTGCACAGCTCGAACAGTCTGTTCTCATTCATTTTGCCCACACCAAAATTCCCAAGGCAAGAGGGTCACGAGTAATGTTCTGCACCCACTCTGGTGTTGAAGTCACCCATAAAAACAAGTTGCTCCTTCCTCGGGATGCTGCTAATGAGGGGTGCAAGTTTGTCGCAGAGCCCGTCCTTTGTGTCTGGCATGGAGGACACAAATAAAACATAGGGACATAGATAAGCTGCAGAGCTAGGCTGAGAGGTGGCAAATTGAGTTTAATGTAGAAAAGTGTGAGGTGATTCACCTTTGAAGGAGCAACTGGAGTTAATAATACAGGACTAATGGTAAGATTCTTGGTAGTGTAGATGAACAGAGAGATGTACATAGATCCTTGAAAATTGCCACCCAGGTTGATAGGGTTGTTAAGAAGGCAACGGTGTGTTAGCTTTCATTCACAGAGGAATTGAATTTCGGAGCCATGAGGTCATGCAGAGTATTGCATACATTTCTGCACTACAGAAAGGATGTAGATGTTTTGGAAAGGGTTCAGAGGAGATTTATAAGGATGTTGCCTGGTATGGAGGGAAGGTCTTACGAGGAAAGGTTGAGGGACTTGAGGCTGTTTTTGTTGGAGAGAAGAAGGTTGAAAGGTGACTTAATTGAGACATATAAAATAATCAGTGGGTTAGATAGGGTGGACAGTGAGAACCTTTTTCTTCGACTGGTGATGGCTAGCACGAGGGGGCATAGCTTTAAATTGAGGGGTGATGTCAGAGGTAGATTCTTTACTCAGAGAGTACGGGTGTGGAATGCACTGCCTGCAACAGCAGTAGACTCGCCAACTTTAAGTGTATTTAAATGGTCATTGGATAGACATATGGATGAAAATGGAAAACTATAGGTTAGATGGGCTTCAGATTGGTTTCATAGGTTGGAGCCGAAGGACCTGTATGTTCTCTATGTTCTTACCAAACTCACCTCATTACCAATCTTCCCTGCCCTTATGCTATTCCTCTTGCTTGGTTCTGGCACTATCTCACTGCAGAACTATGCATCACTCAGTGGCTATCCAGTGAGGGATCTGCATTCCTTGTGTCTGCATCATTTTTAAAGGCCATGTGCACCTGAGCAAACATTGGCAATGCACCACTGGCACTCAGCAGCAATGTAATGACATAGCAGCCAAAGTCATGCAGCTCACGGCACATAGTTGGTGTGGCTGTCAGTCCCTTGCACATAATCCTTTCATTGGGATACCTTCTGGGAAAAGTGGGACCTGTACAAGGAGGATGGGTTGCACCTGAACTGGAGGGGTACCAATGTCCTGGGCAGGATGTTTGCTAGAGCTCTTTGGGAGGGTTTAAACTAGTTTTGCAGGGGGATGTGAACTGGAGCTAAGAATCAGAGGTTGGGGTAGCTGCTGAATAGGCAGATACAGCGTGCAGAGAGTCTGTGAGGAAGGATAGACAGTTGATAGGACAATGTTGCAGTCAGCGTGATGGGTTGAAGTGTGTCTATTTTAATGCAAGAAATGTCAGGAATAAGGGTGATGAACATAGAGCATGGATCAGTACTTGGAGCTACAATGCTCTGGCCATTATGGATACTTGGATATCACAGGAGCACGAATGGTTATTGGATGTTCCAGCACTGAGATGTTTCAAAAAGAATCAGGAGGGAGGTAAAAGAGGTGTGGGAATAGCATTGCTAATCAGGGATAGTATCACAGCTGCAGAAAGGGAGGTTGTCGAGGAGGGTTTGTCTACTGAGTCAGTGTGGGTGGAAGTCATAAACAGGAAAGGAGTCATTTTATTGGGACTTTTCTATAGATGCCCCAGAGACACGAAGGAGCAGATTGGGAGGTAGATTTAGGGAAGGTGCAGAAGTAACAGGGTTGTTGTAATGGATGACTTCAACTTCCCTAATATTGATTAGAACTTCCTTCATGCAAATAGTTTAGATGGAGCAGATTGAAGGGTTACACCCTAAACATCAACTTCTCCACCTCCTGATGGTGCTTAGCTTGCTCTGTTCTTCCAGCCTCCTGTCTGTCAATATGTAGATAGGCCAACTAGAGGGGAGGCCATATTGGATTTGCTGCTTGGCAACGAACCAGGTCAGGTGTCAGATCTCTCGGTGGGAGAGCTTTTCGGTAATAGTGATCATAACTCCCTGACCTTTACTATAGTCATGGAGAGCGATAGGAGCAGTATTTAATTGGGAGAGAGGGAATTAAATTGCTAATAGGCAGAAACTATGGAGCATAAATTGGAAAAAGATATTCCCAGGAAAATGAGTGTCAGAAATGTGGAGGTAGTTTAGAGAGCACTTGCTGCAAGTGCTGGATAGGTTTGTCCCACTGAGGCAAGTAAAGGATGGTAAGGTGAAGGAACCTTGTATAACAAGAGATGTGGAACATCTGGTTGAGAGGAAGAAGGAAGCTTACTTAGGGTTGAGGAGGCAAGGATGAGAAAGGGCTCTAGACGGTTACAAGGTAGCCAAGAAGGAACTGAAGAATGGACTTAGAAGAGTGAGAAAGGGGCATGAAAAGTTCTTGGCAGGTAGGATAAGGAAAACCCCAAGACATTCTACACTTATGTGAGGTACAAGAGGATGGCCAGAGTGAGGGTACAGCCGAGCAGGGATAGTGGAGGGAACTTGTGCCTGGAGTCAGAGGAGGTGGAGGACTCCTTAATGAAGACTTTGCTTCAATATTTACTTGTGAGAGGGACCTTGATGTTTGTGAGGACAGCGTGAATCATGCTGATATGCTCGAACAGGTGGATGTTAAGAAGGAGGATGTGCTGGAAATTTTGAAAAACATGAGGATAGATAAGTCCCCTGGGCCAGACAGGTTATACCTAATGTTTTGATAGGAAGCAAGGGAAGAGATTGCTGTGCTTTTGGTGATGACCTTTCCATTCTCACCGTCCACTGGAATAATACCTGATAATTGAAGGGTGGCAAATGTATTTGTTCAAGACAGGGAATAGGGATAATCCTGGGAATTAAAGACCAGTCAGTCTTACATCATTGGTGAGCAAATTATTGGAGAGAATTCTTAGAGACAGGATTTACGATTATTTGGAAAAGCATACCTTGATTAGACATAGTCAGCATGGCTTTGCAAGAGGCAGGTCATGCCTCACAAGACCTTATTGAATTCTTTGAGGATGTGATAAAACATATTGATGAAGGTAGTGCAGCAGATGTGGTATATATGGAATTCAGCAAGATATTTGATAAGGTTCCCCATGGTAGGCTCATTCAGAAAGTAAGGAGGCATGGGATACCAGGAAATTTGGTTGGTCTGGATACAGATTTGGCTGGCCCATAAAAGACTGAGGAAGACAGTAGATGGAAAGTATTCAGCCTGGAGCTCGGTGACCAGTGGTATTTCTCAGGGATCTGTTCTCTGACCGCTGCTCTTTTTGATTTTTATCAATGACTTGGATGAGGAATTGGAAGTGTGGGTTAGTAATTTTGCCGATGACATGGAGGTTGGTGGCGTTGTGGATAGTGTGGAGAGCTGTTGTAGGTTGCAACAGGAAATTGACAAGATGCAGAACTGAGCTGAGAAGTGACAGATGGAGTTCAACCTGTAAAAATGTGAAATGATTAATTTTGGAAGATCAAAGTTGAATGCAGATTATAGGGTTAAAGGCAGGATTCTTGGCAGTGTGGAGGAACAGAGGGATCTTGAGGTCCACATCCATAGATCCCTCAAAGTTACTACCCAAGTAGACAAGGTTGTTAAGAAGGTGTATGTTGTGTTGGCTTTCATTAGCAGGGAAACTGAGTTTAAGAGCTGCGAGGCTATGCTGCAACTCTATAAAACCCTGGTTAGATCACACATGGAATATTGTGTTCAGTTCTAATCACCTCATTATAGGAAGGATGTGGAAGCTTTAGAGACGGTGCAGAGGAGATATATCAGGATGCAGTCTGGACTGGAGAGCATGTCTCATGATGAAAGGTTGAGGGAGCTAGGGCTTTTCTCATTAGAGCGAAGAAGGATTAGAGGTGACTTGATAGTGGTCATAGAGTCATAGAGATGTACAGCATATGTATACAAGATAATGAACGACATAGGCAAAGTGGATAGCCAAAGACCTTTTCCCAGGGCAGAAATGGCTATCATGAGGGGGCATAATTTTAACGTGACTGGAGGAAGGTTTAAGGGAGATGTTAGAGGTAGGTTCTTTACACAGAGAGTGGTGGGTGTGTGGAATAGACTGCCAATAGTAGTAGTAGAGTCAGATACATTAGGGACATTTAAGCAACTCTTAGATAGGCACATTGATGATAGTGAAATGAATGGTATTTCAGTTAGTTTGATCTTAGAGTAGGATAAAAGGTCAGCACAGCATCGAGGGCTGAAGGGCTTGTACTATGCTGTACTGTTCTAGGTTCTATGTTCATAACCCCTTTCTCTCACCCGGGTTGCTGTTTAACCACCAAACCACACTTGTTATGTGTCCTTAACCAAATCCTGTTCAACCATCTTCTCCTGGTGAGTGCTACCCAGTTCCCAATTCCTACTAGTGGCATACAACTTGTCACTATCCATTAAGTGAACATCAAATAGAGGCAAGGAATCAAACAACTCCAAATGTGAGCTCTTATTTGCAGCCAGCGAAAATGAACAGAAACAAAACAGGTACCAGCTGGAGTTCCCCCCTTCCAATTCAAGAGAATGCTGGCATCATGTTCAATACTCTTCTACAGTCCATGATGGTCTCTTGCACCCAGCTGTCAATGAGTGGAACTGAATGTAATCAGGTCCTCCCTGGCTTATAGTGCAGCTGAGCTCAGTCATGCATAAGGAGAGCTTCCCCTCCCTACAACATCCTTGTCTTCCTTGCTGGAAGGTTCGTGGTCCCCCCAAGTCCTCAGCTTGTATTACAATATCTCACATTGCCTGCTCCAATTGTACAGAGTTCAGTGCTCCAGGATAATACACACATTCTATCCCAATATCACAAGAAAGTTCCCCGTCTATGTGGTCACAGCATATGCACCAACTTGCTGAAAGTGCCACACCAGCTCAGTTACCGACACATTACATCGAAAAGGAATGTGTACTGCACTCTTACCCCCTTCCCATCCAGACCATTCTCAATCATTCAAGTTTTCATTTAATTCAATCAAGCCCATCATCATGCTGACATGGCGTATAATGAAGTGATGCATTCCTCATCCCACAGTACTCTTGGAAATTTGACAAGCGATGCGACATTTTTGGCCAGCATTCACCTCCTTTTAAGTCATTTCCACAAATGTCTGTATTATTGAGAAACTAATGTTACATTTACAAGTACCAAGATCATGGTGGATTCACCTTTGACCAGCACTTGAAGCCTAAGCATATTAACTCTTAATGCATTGCAAATGGGTGAAACAATGGAAATGAAACTTAGTTGGGGTTTGTAAAAGCATGTACTGACCCATTCAATGTCCTAGCCATCCAGCAGACATAGATCTTGCACATTCACCTATCAAACTGACACTGACTCTGCCTACTTTGGGTGTTGTCCCAAACATTCTCCAATTGCATAGAGAGAATGCCAAATGATGGCAGGTAATGCAGCTCACAATAGATACCATTAATTCCAGGCCCTGCCTGATCGATAAGTAGCCCCATCCCCAATCCCCCACCATGTCCTTTATTATCTCACATTATCCGACAGCCCACTTCCACCCATCCTCCCCATGTGAAGACCCACCACTTTGAACTTTGCCTCCAACTGTCCTCCCTGGCCTCTGAGCCCAGACATTATATCTTAATGATATCCACCCAGATCCCACTAAAGAGGCCGAAGGTAGACATCACTGCCAATAACACCACTTCCTATAGCTCACCATGCCTATGATGCTGTTTCACCTATTCCTCATACACCTTGAGATAACCCCTACCAAATCCTCATCTTCACCCTTTTCCAAAGATGCATCTGCATCCTCACTTTCCCTCAGACTGAACCCCCTCCCCTTTTGGCAGTAATCCCCTTACTATGCCTATAAGAACCTGTGCACTCACATCAAGAATCAACACATTGATCCCAGTACTATATTCACGCAGATCACCAACCTACTTTGACTAACAGTCCCTAGACATAACTGACCAGACCTCTGGGCACTATATTACTAGATTCCTGACTGACAAGACACAATTCTGTTGACTACTTGTGATGGCCCTACAGGACTGACTGTTGCCCACTCCCTGGACTGTATTCGGACATAGTTGATGACCATGTTTGGCCCAAGAGGACATATGACTATAGCCAAGACCCTGAACTGTGTGCAGATTGTGCCAGTGACTAATGGTACTGAGACCCCTTGACTAATGTTGACCCCCCCTTTAGTGGACTTAGGACTAGCTCCCATCCACTTTTCAATATGATAACTTGGTTGAACAAATTTGCGAGGAGAATGTGAGGACTGCAGATGCTGGAAATCAGAGCTTAAAAATGTGTTGCTGGAAAAGCGCAGCAGGTCAGGCAGCGTCAAAGAAACAGGAGAATCGACATTTCGGCCTTAAGCCCTTCTTCAGGAATGAAGAAGGGCTTATGTCCGAAACGTCGATTCTCCTGTTCCTTTGATGCTGCCTGACCTGCTGCGCTTTTCCAGCAACACATTTTTATGAACAAATTTGCTGTGTGTTGGTCATGGAGGCTTCTGACACATGGTGCAAGTGGTACATTGATGTGCCGGTGTGCGGTACAGCAGGTATCCCCTGACATGGACAGATCCCTGCTGATCGGTGTAACATGTAGCCTGTGCAAATGAGCAACTTAATATGGTAGCATTGATAGTGTTTGGTTCTGGTTGATGTGTCAATGTGTTAATAGGCATGGCACAGCATGGCAGGGTAAGACAAGATGAGGACACTGTGATAATGTGATATTCGTTCTAACTTCCATGTTAAGAGTTTTCAATGTCTACTTTCTCAGCATGTTTGATAACTTGGGAAGCTGGATATTAGTGAGATGAGTTGTGCCATTATTAATGTGGTTTAATAAGCTATAATTTTCCTTAATTAGCAACTGAATGCTGCCTACCGAGAAACTTGCTTTTCCACCTGGCAGATGCATAAAAGATAGAGAGTTGCTCTTGGCATTGAGATAAGCCTTGCCAAGCTGCTCACACAAATCTTGCTATAGCCCATGTCATTCAGCCCTATAAGATTCTGATCTTAATGTTTCAAACTGATGACGTTTCAGCCTTTTTGAAATACACAGCTCATTACTGCACAAGATACTTCAGAAAATATCTAAACAAAACTCTATACAACTAATAATCCATTACCATTTTTACAAATCATCTTTTCAGACAATCAGCACCCCAACCAGAAAATTTCAAGGTCAATTTTGCTTTTATTGTTCTTATATGCAAGAATAGATATCAAATGTTTTTGTTTGAAATTAATTGATGTCACTCACAGATAGCAAATAGATAGATTACTTACAGTGTGGAAACAGGCCCTTTGGCCCAAGTCCACACCGACCCTCTGAAGAGCAACCTACCCAGACCCATTCCCCTACACCTAACGTAATTTAGCATGGCCAACGCAATTTAGCATGGCCAATTTACCTAACCTGCATATTTTTGGACTGTGGGAGGAAACTGGAGCAAACCCACGCAGACAAAGGGAGAATGTGCAAACTCCACACAGCCAATTGCCTGAGGCAGGAATTGAACCCAGGTCTCTGGCACTGTGAGGCAGCAGTACCACCGTGCCACCCACAGATAGCAGGTATCTTAAGTGTTGAATAAGCTATCAAAGCTTTCAAAGATGTACAGCAGTTTGCAATTAAGTCATCAAAACTTTCCAAGCTACCAATGAAGCTCTCAAAAGCATCATTGAAGGCCTCAAGGCATTAATTGATCAATTGACAATGAACGTAATAAGCATCCCACACAATAGAAAAAGGCAAAAACCCTCCCCTTCACTGTTTTGATCACACAGCACTGCCCTTTGATGTGAAGGGCAGTGTTTGTCACTGGCCACCCGGGTGTTTTCCTATCTTCCTGGTGGTGGAAATTGAATAAAGATTTGTGCACCTTGTGTCTCTCACTGTGTCTCACACCTACACACACACACCATAGGTGCTGGGGGGAAAAAAAAATAAGCACTACCGCAGTTAGGCGGTAGTGTGGGGGTTTTAAAAAAAAAGGGTAGTATGTGAAGGGCACTGCTTGTCAATGGTCACTCGGGTGTTTCCTTTTTTCCTGGTGGTGGAAATTTGAATAAAGATTTGTGCACTTTGCGTCTTTCACTGTGTCTCACACCTACACACAAAGAGTAGAAAAAGGCAAAAATGAAAAGGCACAGAAAAGAAATCCTTGTTATTTTATTGTGCAGTTTGATGCCAGACTATGAGGTTGGGTTCTTTCCAGATTTGTTGCAGAGAAGACAAGGTCAAGAATTATTTTCAGGGTCAGACTTCAAAATAATACTATTTATTATACATTAATACAAAATACTGTTATAGATGGTTATCATTTGACATATCAGGATTTGACCTTTAGTTACATTACTAAGGACTAATCTATCTTTGTGTCTCGATATACCATGTTGTACATTGGTTTTTTGTACAGTTTCAGACACTCTAACTCCATCCATACTTACTTATACTCTGATGTCTAACTTTATGATTTTACCATGCTGGTTCCAGATCCTGAAGCTCTCACAAAAGCTGTCCTAAGCTTTCTCCCCTGTCATAAACATGCATTAACAGTTATTTACATTCACAGATAATGTAATGAGTTGCCCTGTTTTAAAACATTTAGATTAGATTACCTACAGTATGGAAACAGGCCCTTCGGCCCAACAAGTCCATACCAACCCTCCGAAGAGGAACCCACCCAGACCCATTCCCCATATTTTACCCCTGACTAATGCACCTAACACTGTGAGTAATTTAGCATAGCCAATTCACCTAACCTGCACGCCTTTGGATTGTGGGAGGAAACTAGAGCACCCAGAGGGGACCCACGTAGACATGGGAGGAATTCCACACAGGCAGTCGCCCAAGGCCAGAATTGAACCTGGGTCTCTGGCGTTGTGAAGCAGCAGTGCTAACCACTAAGCCACCATGCTGCCCCATTTACTGTACATATTTTCCTTATCCATCCTACCACTTCCCAAGTCTTTAATTTGATTTGTCCATTTCAATAGGTAGATCAAGGAAGTCCACAACCAGATTTAGTACATTTAAGGTAAAGCTGACAAACATGCATCCGCTGGCTTTTGATGTATTGGAGATTCAATCAATCTGGCTGAAAGAACTGATGGTGATGCAATTGCAAGAGTGTATGAGAATGATGAGGTGCTTATACTTCTTTTGTTCTGTTATTAGCATTGGATACTGTTGTTAGTTCCCTTAAGAAGATATAAAGTATCCCATTCATGCGTTGTTCTTCATTTAAGAAGCTTGCTTTCTTCCAGAACTGACCTATTCTTCAAGATTTTGTTCCGCAGCATGAATGTTTAGGTTGTGTTGGGAAAATTTTGATGTGTTGCTTGGTTTGTTCTTCAGACTGTAGCACATCTTTAAGATGTGATCTCTTTTGCCACAGATTCATTGTTAGCAGAAGACTGTAGTTTTCTCTTGGCTGATGTGGGATTTTAGAACCTCATCTGTGACAAGATACTGTCGTATTGATTATTATGATTTGAGTAGTCAACATGCTCTGACAAATGTTCTGTTTTGAGAGAAACTTTTGTGTTATTATACTTGAACAGTTTTCTAGATTCTGTACCCACCACAATTTGGACTGCTTATGATTGAATTCTTGTCTAGAAGCTCTGATGCATCATTGTAAGGTTGCTCCCACAGTCACACAACAATAATGCAAGCAATTGAATTTATTAAACCTTTCATACAGTGCAGAAATCTAACTAGCGTAACATCTATAAAAATATTCAAACAATAACTATGAAACTGCAAACATGAGAACTGTAAAAACAATAAATCAAAAACTATAAAATTACAAACGGAATAAACTATAAAACAAAACCATACGAAGCAGCTGAGCCACAATCCCCCTTTCATTAAATAGCTGCATGCCTCCAGTAATGTGACTGAGGTCAACTTGCTGCAAGACAGGGCAACTGTCTGCTGCCTAGACAACAGCTGTTACTGGTGCTATTGAGTTTCAGCTCACTCAGCACCGGTAGTCCGTTGTTTCTGTACTGCTGTTTCATGAATCTTGGGATGCTATGTGTTATTGGTTGGTTGACTCATGATGACTGAAAAACCTCAGCCCTATAATGTTCATGTCAGCACATGGCTATAGATGTTTTGTGAGAATAATCCCCATGCAACATGTGTTGTGCTCTTATATTGGCTGTTTCCTGGTTTAATCATCCTTGACGACTTGAATAGCATTTAGGGATCAAGGTTTTCATATGGCCATTTCTACAGTTGCCGTGCCCCTATTTTAGGTCTTGGTCAGGAGGTACCTCAATAGGAATGTATGCAGCAGGCACCACAATGCAAGTTATGGCTTCTCCATAATACAGAATTGTAGGTCACCAAAGATCTGCCAATGGTGGAAGCTCACTCCCTCCTGCCGAGAGCTCTGAAAGGTGGATGAGGAATTTGTGCATGTGACAATACAGATGATCAGAAATGTATATAGCTGCACTATGGCAATTCTGTGGTTTTGTCAAGAAGAGAAACCAGATCATATCTTTGCCAAACTCTCTTTACTAATGCCATTTCTACCCTCATTTGAAGTTGGTTAGCTCAGTTGGCTAAATTGCAGGTTTGCAATGCAGAGTGACACTCACAGTGATAGGTTACCAGAAAGGACTCTTCTCAAACCCTTCCTTTGCCAGATGCATGGTGACACTCAGGTTAAAGCCAGCACTGGTCATCTCTCTCTAATGAGAGAGCAGCCCTACTTTTCTTACTGTAGCCCTCATCTTGTGCAGGTGAACTCTGTATGTGGATTCCCTTTTTGCATGCAGGGCAACTTGCCCTGACTGTCCAGCGGTGGTTATGCGCTTTTAGAATAACTGCTGCTGGGGACTCTGGTGTCCTGCATCCTGGTAACAATCACATTTGAACTATTCGGCCTGCCTTCAGTGAAAACATTGTTCTCCAGGACAATCTTGTGTTGAAACTCCACAAGCAAAGATGAGGTGATTATTATGACTTGAACAGAAAACCACAACACTTTCCTTGACTGTATTGAAGAAAGTCAAGGCTGCAGAAATCAGATGAGTGCAGCATGGACTATTATTTGCCTAATTTCTCATTCAATGAACCTGTCTCAACTTTCTTTTTCCTTTTGGTATCAAGTCTCTCAAGTTTTGCTGACAGATGTTCATTTCCAGTCCCAGTCTCTCTAATTCACTATGTAATCTGGTAGGGTTCTGTGCATTTCAGTTTGCCAAGCGTTGGGTGAAATACTCCTGGCAAAGCATCACATTTCAGCTCCTGAATATGTGAAGCTGAGTAAATTGGCATAGGAGTGGGAATATTTCTTTGCTGTTCTGACTCATGAGGGTTCAACTGGGAACAGGTCAGCATGCGATCTTTAAGAATTTGCTAGAAGTTCTTAGGACACTGTTGATTTCGGCAATTTTTCAATCAAAATTAGCTGCAGGATCATGACCACTTGGATCCTGTATGCTGGCAGCCTGAGCAGTGCAGTAAATTCTCCATGATTCCTGTTATGGCTCACTGGAAGCGGTGTGCTGGAAATCAAGCCCTCATATTCCTGGAATTGTCACAAAAAAGCTTAAGATTTTATAAAGTATGCAAAATTTACCAATTTACCTGACTTTCAGACCCAGGTTGATAAAATGCGTGGAACAGATTTCTGTACTGAACAAGAATTGTTATTTCATTCAAGTAATTAGCCTCCACAAGTAAAAAGTTAAAAACCCTCTGCATATATAATACTGCTAATTTAAAAATCTCATCCCCTTCTAAACTGCCCTTTACACACATAGGCAGAAGATAAACAGGGTAAAATAGGCTATGAGCAGAGGGAAACTGAAAAGACAGTTCAGTAATCTTCGAATCCAGGTAATGTTGTAGAGATGATCTTTATGACTCTTTGCCAGCTAGTGCGTCTCTTCAGTCATCTTTCTCCAGTTGCTTCCACTGTTTGATAAGTGACACAAGATGGCCTGTTCACTTGTTAAACGTCATAGTTTACTACAACTATTGCAGGAAAGATAAGTAAACATAATTCAGGTTTACTGTGAGATTTGACTACTAAGAACGAGAGAGAACAAAAGGATAGACTTGTTCTAAAAGTTAAAGTTCAAAATTGGAGTAAGGCCAATTTTGATGGAATTAGACAGGGGCTTTCAAAAATTGATTCAGGGAGGCTGGTAACATACAGAGGGATAGTTGGAATGTGGGAGGCCTACAGAAATGAGACGAGAGTTCGGAGACAGTATGCTCCTGTTAGTGCAAGGGGCAAGGTTGATAGGTGTAGAAAATGCTGGATGACTAGAAAAATTGAAGCTCTGGTTAAGGAAAAGAAGGAGGCATATGTCAGGTATAGACAGCTGGGATCAAGTGAATCACTAGAGGAGTTATGGACAGTAGGAGTATGCTTCAGAGGGAAATCAGTAGGGCAAAAAGGGAACATGATAGCTTTGGCAAATTGGATTAAGGAGAAGCCAAAGATATTCTAGAAATACACATTGGGCGAAAGATTAACTAGGAAGATAATAGGTCCCCTTAAAGACCAACAAGGCAGTCTATTGGTGGAAACACATTGGAAGGGTGTGATAGTAAACAAATATTTTACATCAATATTTACTGTGGAGAAGGACATGGAGGCTAGGATACTTGGGGAAATAAATAGTGATGTGGTGAAGAGTGTCTATATTACAGAACAGGACGTGCTGTAAGTCTTAAAATACATGAAGGTAGATAATTCCCTGGTACCTGATCAGGTGTATCACAAGCTAGGAAAAAGATTTCTGGGCCCTTTTCTGAGATATTTGTATCATCGACAGTCACAAGTGAGGTGCCGGAAAACTGGAGGGTGGAGCTTGAAGGTAGAAGACAGAGGGTGGAGGTAGAGAGTTATTTTCAGACAAGAGGTCTGTGACCAGCACTGTGCAGCAAGGATCAGTGATTGGTCCACTGCTTCCCGTCATCTATATTCACATTCAAATTATTTACATAAATGGTATGGTTAGTAAGCTTGCAGATGATGTCAAAATTAGACCGTGAAGAAGGTTACTTCAGAGTACAAAGTAACTTTTATCAGACGGCCCAATGGACCGAAGAGTGGAAGATGGAGTTAGTTTAGACAAATTTGAGGTGTTGCATTTTGGTAGGACAAACTCGAGCTGGACCTGTACAGTTATTGATAAGGCCCAGGGAAGTGTTGCCGAACAAAGAGATCTTGGAGTGCAGCTGCACAGTCCCTTAAAAGTTGAGTCACAGATAGACAATGTGGTGAAGAAGTTATGTGGCATGTTGTATAAATGCATTTACACAACATTTATAAACACAAATGTCACAAAGACATTAATTGTGCATTCCCAGAAACATAATGGTTCAGCCATTTCCGGGACATCATGTTGCAGTTGTACAGGACATTGGTGAGGCCACTTATAAAAAATGTATTCAATTCTGGTGTCTCTGCAATAGGAAAGATGTTGTTAAACTTGAAAGGGTTCAGAAAAGATTTACAAGGACTTTGCTGAGGTTGGAGAGTTTGAGGTAAAGGGAGAGGCTGAATAAGCTGGGGCTTTTTTCCTGGAGTGTCAGAGGCTGAGGGGTAACTTAAAGAGGCTTTTAAAATAATGAGGGGCATGGGTAGGGTGAATAGCCAAGGTCTTTTTTCCCAGGGTGGGGGTGTCCAAAATTGAGGCCACAGATTTAAGTTGAGAGGGAAATGATTTAAAAGGGACTAGAAGGGCAACTTTTTCACACAGAAGGTGGTGCATGTATGGAACAAGCTGCTGGAAGAGATGATGGAGGCAGGTGGAGGCAATTACAACATTTAAAAGGCATCTGGATGGGTAGATGAATAGGAAGCATTTAAATAGATATGGGCCGAATGCTGGCAAATAGGATTAGGTCTGAATGGGATGTCTGGCCGGTGTGGACGAGTTGGACTGAAGGGTCTGTTTCTATGCTGTATGACTCTATGATTCTACTCTATTACTACCATTGATTGCATTTGTGGTTTTTATGAGTTGCCAACCAACTAATCATGCTCTAGTTCAAGTCAAAATACAGCCTGTATTGGCTAGCTCCAATCAACAGTGTGTAAAATGTTGTAAAGACACAGTTACTCAGAGGCTATACAGTACAAAGCTACTAAACTTCATCTCTTGCCTTCTAATATCTGTCAAATAGTATATTGCACAACACAAGGTAATTGAATGCAAGGCATGGCTTATATATTATTCTGTTGTTGTACTGTGTGGCATTCTATCTGCGGCCTTATACCAACACTCCCACCATTTTTCTGGCAGAAGCTGACCACTCTAAGGAAGAAATAGACAGAAATTGCCACTATTCAGTATTGTCAGCATTCCCTACAGAGCACCTTTGGGAGCCTTGCACTCTCCTGAGTATAGAAGTTACTTATTTAGTTGATAATTCATGCTTTAGGATCACTTTGGGTCTACAGCTACTTTTCTTTCAAAGGGGTGAATAGTAAGCTGCAGAGGCACGTCCAAGTTGCTTTAAAAAAAGCTTGTGATCTACATAACAAATGCAATCAGTTCTAGCTTTTATTTTAAATCGACCTGTTTGACATGTTATTGGCAAATTTTGAATCTGAAACTTATGCCCCAGAGGCAGGGACACTACCACTGTGACAAAACAGCCCTTTCGTCTGGAGTCTAATAGCATTACCATTGCTCCCCTTTATTAAACCACCTGGTATTTCAATCAACCTGTTCAGAGATGTTATGACACATTTCTGGACCTGGTTAGATTTGAACTCAGGCCTTCTGTGCCACAGAGGCTTTATCCTGTCACATGAGCTTAGCATGACATTACTTCGTGATTCCCATATTTTAAAAATAATTTGAATTGTTGAGGTCCAACAAACTTGTGACTCCAGAGCCACAGCATAAGATTGATTCTGAATTGCCCTTTGGACAACTATTTAGCGGCAAAAATGCTTGCCTAACCAGAGACACTCATATCTCATTATGCATTACAAAATGTACTACTGTCATTGCATAAGATATATGTGCAATAAGAAAAATCGTACCAGCATGTGGGCAAGGGCTCTTAGCTGCTGTGGAAAATGCAAGGTTGGTGCCAAAGTCCTTGTTGTGTTTCCTCCATGCCCAGATCCACAACTCGCTCACGTAGATCTTCAATAATCTATACTGAAGGATTTCATTTTTTTTGAAGAAAGCAATTTTTCTGCTTGGAATTATTTTTGAAATATGCATGCTGTTCATGTGTCAAAGTCCAAAACTAACTGTGTATATATTGCTATCATAGAGCTATACAACATGGAAACAGACCTTTCAGTCCAACTCATCCAAGCTGACCAGATATCCTAAATCAACCTCGTCCCATTTGCCAGCATTTGGCCCATATCCCTCGAAACCCTTCCTATTCATGTATCCATCCAGATACCTTTTATATGTTGTAATTGTTCCAGCTACTTCCTCTGGCAGCTCATCCCATACGCAAACCACCCTCTGTGTGAAAAAGTTGCCCCTTCGGTCCCTTTTAAATCTTTCCCCTCTCACCTTAAACTTAGTCCTATTATGACACTACATGGATTGCTTTCAGCACAACCTATCCATTTTCTCCTACGCTCCACTCTCATTGTCACTTACTCAACTTCTCTTCTGTCCTGGTCTATTATCAATAATCCCCTCATCTGACGATCTCTTATATCTCTCTCGATCTCTGGACCATGTCCACCTATCCCTCTTCCCCCACCTCCACTCCCAACCCACCTCGTCTTCAGCATAAATGCCACTTTTTCATAGTTGCTATCAGTTCTGATTAAACGTCACCAGATTCGAAACATTAACTCTGCTTTCTCCCTATAGATGCTGTGAGACCTGCTGGATTTCTGTGTTTGTTTCAGATTTCCATCATCTGCAGTTGAGATTAACATAAATCTCATCTACATTATCTACATAAATGCTGAACTCAGTCGTGATCCATTAGCCAGAATTACATATCAGCACATATGCTTAGTGTGAAGCAAATCCGCTCAACTCGCAGTACTCCCTCCAAGTTCCATTGAAAAATGTTTATGTGTACATCAGTGTTGACATGGCCAGATAAGGAATTGCCCAATACTGAATTTCTACTTTTGACCTTAACCCTAGTGAGGGAGATTAAAAATGTATTAAGATAGCTAGCTTCACTAGCTCCAAACTTATTAGTGTGCAAATTAAGACATATGCATCGGCATGGCCCAAGAAATGTCAAACTGTTTTGCCTTTTCAATATTCCCATTGCATCTCAGTACTGATTTTATAAATCTGATTTTTGTGCAACTCTGGATTTGTTGGTATAATTATGCCTAGTTTTAGATGGGTTTGAAATGATACTTACTGCATGTTACCAATATCTAATTGGATTCTACATTGAATATTTACTCCTATACTATACATTGATGAATAATAGTACAATAAAATTATGATGTTGAATTGCAGGAGACCACTCACAAATATACACCAAGCTGAGTTTTGAGATACCCAAAGAGGCCCCAGCACAACCCAATTTTACCTAGGCACATTGCATGTGAAAAAAGCAAATAAAGACACAGTAACTATGTGAAAAATGCATTTCCTTTTATTTTCAATTTTTTTCACACTTTACAATGGCTGAGCTTGTATAGAAAAAGATATTAAACATGTTGGGGTTATCTCTGGAAAAACTCAGTAAACTTGTTCTCCTCAGCATGGTGTCTTTTGGCAAATGTGATACAGTATACCAGTGCATACTGGTATACTGTAGTCAAACAACCTTTCAGTGTTTGCGTGTTTCAGTGCAAAACCTAGACCATCTCCATGGCCTATGTGGATTTAACCAGGGAAACTCAGGCATTCATTAGTCTCTTCAGGATTATTGGCCACTTCAGGTATACTGTAGGGTTTCACAGAAAGATCTTGATGTCAAATGATAGTTTGCCTGCAATTTTGTGCTGTAGCATGGCCTAAATCCAATCAGATATGTTGGTGTGGTTATATGACAAGTTCGAAAAAGTTCAACGAATCCAGAGTTACCAAACCAGAACTTCAATGTATCAAGGGCTTCCTTTTATTAGATTTCCTAATCAATTACAGCCAGTTCAGCTTTCATGTCTACATAGTTACTTAATTTAACTTAGAATACTAGTCTTGGACAGCACATAAATGAACTTCAGAAGTTATCCTTCCCAGTCTGGCGTAAAAATAAAATGGGAAATGTAGTCCAACCATGGCTATCAAGGGAAATTAGGGATAGTGTTAAATCCAAAGATGAAGCAAACAAGTTGGCCATAAAAAGCAACAAACATGAGAATTGGCAGCAGCTTAGATTCCATGAAAAGGAAAGAAATAAGTAAGAGACGAAAATAGAATGTGAGAGAAGGATTGATTGGCAAGGAACAATGATAAAACTTTCAATTGGTATGTGATCAGAAAAAGATCAATAAAGAATATTCCTAACATCAGAATTTATAATGGGGAACAAAGAAATGGAAGACTAATTAAATACACATCTTAGTTCTATCATTACAAAGGAAGACACAAATCATATGGAGGAACACAGGGGCTAATGAGAAGGAGGAACTGAAAGAAATTAATATTAGTACAGAACTGGTTTTTAGGAAACTATTGAGTTTGAAAGGCAAATAAATTTCCATAGCCCGGTAAGCTTCATCCCACAGTACTGAAGAAAGTGACCCTAGAAATAGCAGATCCCTGCGTGGTCATGTTCTGAAATTTTATAGACTCTGGAACAGTTCCTGAAGAGGGATGTTGGCTGATATAAATCCATTATTTAAGAAGGGAGGCAGAGAAAAAACAGTGAATTATAGGCTGGTTGGCTTGACATTGGTGCTGGGGAGAAATATTAGAGTCCACCATGAAAGATGTAATAGCAGAGCATTAGGAAAATAGTTACAAGATCAGACAGAAGGGTTTAGAGGGATATGGGCCAAGTGCTGGCAAATGGGATATCTGGTCAGCATGGGCGAGTGGGATCAAAGGATCTGTTTCTATTCGGTACAACTTTATGACTCTATGAGTCAGCGTGGATCTATTCGCTTGACACATTTTTGATGTTATAATTGGTCAAGTGGATAAAGGGAAGCCATTGGATGTGGTTTCCTTCAATTTTTCACAAGGTTTTCCATAAGGTCTTGCTTAAGCGATTAACACAAAATTAAAGCACATGGAAATGAAAATTGTGCACTGAAATGTAATGAGAATTGTTTGGCAAACAGAAAACAAACAACAGGAATAAACAGGTCCTTTTCTGAGCATCTAGTGGGGTTCTGCTAGGATCAGTGATGGACTTCAGCTATTCACAATAGAAATGAATGATTTAGAAAAAAACTACATGTAAAATCACCAAGTTTGGAAGGGAAGGTGAGCTGTAAGGAGGATGCAGAGATGTTTCAGTGTGATTTACATTGAAATAAATAAGACAGGAGCAAGAGGAAGCCATTCAGCCTTTTGAGCCTGCTCAGTCATTCATCACGATCATGGCTGATTATCCAACTCGATTGCCTAATTCTGCTTTCTCCCCATAACCTTTGGTCCCATTGGCCCATGTGCTATATCTAGCCACCAATTGAATACATTCAATGTTTTGGCATCAACTACTTCCTTTGGCAATGAATTCCACGGGCCCACCACTCTTTGGGTGAAGAAATGTCTCCTCATTTCCATAATGTCTCCTCAAATCCTGATTTGGACAAGTAAGTAAGCAAATTCATGGCAGTATAATAAGAGGCGGTTGGGAAGGTGAGTGACTGTTATTTAAGTACTTACCTCGAAGCCAATGGTCTTTTTACAGCAGAGAGCGGCGGGAGCTGGGCGGAAGTGAAGTCGGAGCGCAAAGGCAGTTGGGAAGGTGAGTGACTGTTATTTAAGTAGGTGTGTTCTAAACCCCAGGTCCTACACAGTAGGTCCTCCCTCCCACCCTCCTCCTCTAACCTAAATTAAAAATCTGTAGATTTGCACCAAAAAAAAGTGGGTCCAGGGAAGTTTCTGTTGAGAAAACAGAGAGTCTTTAGCTCAGAAGTCTACGACAAGGAAGTTGAGTGAAGTGATTACGTCACAGTTGAAGAGGGTGAAGACATGACTGCCAAGCTGATTCATTGTGCTACGTGCATGATGTGGGAGGTCAAGGACTCTGGTGTATCTGGCTCATATAATGTGGAAAGTGTGTGCATTTTCAGCTTCTGACAGAGCATATCGCAGCACTGATGAAAGGACTCGATGACCTCTGGCTCATCCGAGAGAATGAGAACTTTCGGGACAGGACCTTCAGCGAGGTTATTACACCGACCATTCCAGAAGAGAGTAGAAGGGAGAAGACGATGAGGAAGGCAGAGAGGAGACAAGTGCAAGAGACCCCAGTGGAAGTACCTGTCAGGAACAGGTTGAATCTTTTGGAAACAGTAGAGACGGAACGACACTGCCAGTCCACGAGGCGGTCAGGTCTGCCAATCAAAAGTTGGCGTGGAGGCAGAGCCGAGGAGTCAGACAGCACATAGAGTCGTGGTAATAGGGGACTCCATAATGAGAGGAACTGAACAGAATTTCTGTGGCAACAGACGGGATTTGAGGATGGTGTGTTGCCTTCCTTGTGCCAGGATTAAGGACATCGCAGACAGAGTGCAGGAAATCCTCAGGAAATCCTCAAGGGCGAAGGTGAAGAGCCAGAGGTGGTGGTACATGTCGGCACAAATAATGTCAGGAAGAAGAGGAGGGACATTCCAAAGCGGGACTTCGGAGAACTCGGAAGAAAGCTGAAAAGCAGGACGTCCAGGGTGGTTATCTCCGGTTTGCTTCCAGTTCCTCGGGCTGGAGAGGCCAGGAATAGGGAGATAATGAACTTGAATGTGTGGCTAGGGAACTGGTGCAGGAAGCAGGGATTTAAATTCATGGATCACTGGGGTATGTTTTGCGGTAAGGATAAATTATACAAGAGAGATGGGTTGCACCTTAATAGGTGGAGGACCAGCATTCTGGCAGGTAGGTTTGCCACTGCAACACAGCTGCGTTTAAACTAAATAGAAGGGGGGAGGGGACAAACTGGAAGTTTAAGAAGGAAATTGAAGGGAAAGTTAGAACAAGAGAAGTCAAGAAAGACAATGATATCAATGGAGCAGAAAACTCACAAAAAGGGATCATGCTGTAAGGTTGAGTGAAATAGGGATTGATAGGAAGAGTGAGGGCAGTAACAAATTAAAAATATTATAAATGAATGCACGAAGCATTAGAAATAAGATGGATGAGCTTGAGGCTCATTTGGAAATTGGCAGTTACGATGTTGTGGGGATAATGGAGATGTGCTTTAAGTGGACAGGGCCTGGGAAATGAATATTCAAGGCAATACGTGCTATCGTAAGGACAGACTGACGGGCAGAGGGGTGGGGTGGCCCTGTTGGTAAGGGATGATATTCAGTCCCTTGCGTGGGAGAACCTAGAATCAGGGGATGTAGAATCAGTATGGATAGAGCTGAGAAATTCTAAGGGTAGAAAGACCCTCATGGGAGTTATCTACAGGCCCCCAAACAGTAGTCTGGATGTAGGGTGTAAGTTGAATAAGGAGTTGAAATTGGCCTGTCGCAAAGATATTACTACAGTTGTTATGGGGGATTTCAACATGCAGGTAGACTGGGAGAATCAGGATGGTCCCAAGAAAGGGAGTTTGTGGAGTGCCTCCGAGATGGATTCTTAGAACAGCTTGTGCTGGAACCTACCAGGGAGAAGGCAATTCTGGACCTGGTGTTGTGCAACGAACCAGAATTGATCAGGGACCTTGAAGTGAAGGATCCGTCAGGAGGTAGTGACCACAATACAATAAGCTTTAATCTGCAATTTGAAAGCGAGAGGGCACAATCAGAAGTGACAATATTTCTGTTGAATAAAGGGAACTATGGAGCTATGAGGGAGGAGCTGGCCAAAGTTCAATGGTGCAATACCTTAGCAGGGATGACAGTGGAGGAACAATGGCGGATATTTCTGTGTATAATGCAGAAGATGCAGGATCAGTTCATTCCATAAAGGAAGAAAGATCCTATGAGAAGGCAGGGGTGGCCGTGGCTGATGAGGGAAGTTAAGAAACATATAAAGTCAAAAGAGAAAAAGTATAACATAGCAAAGTTGAGTAGGAAAACGGAGGACTGGGAAGCTTTTAAAGGACAACAGAGGATAACTAAGAAGGAAATACACAGAGAAAAAATGAGGTACCAAGGTAAACTGGCCAAAAATATAAAGGAGGATAGTAAAAGCTTTTTTAGGTATGTGAAAGGAAAAAAAAGGTTAATACTAAAATTGTGCCCTTGAAGACAGAAACGAGTGAATATATTACGGGGAACAAAGAAATGGCAGAATAGTTGAATTGGTACTTCAGATCTGTGTTCACTGGGGAAGATACAAGCAATCTCCCTGAGGTAATAGTGGCTGAAGGACCTGAACTGAAGGGAATTTATATTTGCCAGGAATTGGTGTTGGAGAGACTGTTAGGTCTGAAGGCTGATAAGTCCCCGGGGCCTGATGGTCTACATCCCAGGGTACTGAAGGAGGTGGCTCTAGAAATCGTGGATGCGTTGGTGATAATTTTCCAACATTCTATAGATTCAGGATCAGTTCCTGCAGATTGAAGGGTGGCTAATGTTGTTCCACTTTTTAAAAAAGGAGGGAGAGAGAAAGCAGGGAATTATAGACCAGTTAGTCTGATCTCAGTGGTGGGAAAGATGCTGGAGTCAATTATAAAGGATGAAATTACGAAACATCTGGATAGCAGTAACAGGATAGGTCAGAGTCAGCATGGATTTATGAAGGAAAAATCATGCTTGACTAATCTTCTGGAATTTTTTGAGGATGTAACTCTGAAGATGGACAAGAGAGATCCAGTGGATGTAGTATACCTGGACTTTCAGAAAGCCTTTGATAAAGTCCCACATAGTGAGCAAAATTAGGGCGCATAGTATTAGGGGCAAAATACTGACTTGGACTGAAAATTGGTTTGCTGACAGGAAACAAAGAGTAGTGATAAACGGCTCCCTTTCGGAATGGCAGGCGGTGACCAGTGGGGTACCGCAGGGGTCAGTGCTGGGACCGCAGCTTTTTACAATATACATGATAGTACATAGATGATGGTATTAAAAGTAATATTAGCAAATTTGCTGATGATACAAAGCTGGGTGGCAGGGTGAAATGTGAAGAGGATGTTAGGAGATTACAGGGTGACCTGGACAGGCTAGGTGAGTGGACAGATGCATGGCCGATGCAGTTTAATGTGGATAAATGTGTGGTTATCCACTTTGGAGGCAAGAACAGGAAGGCAGATTACTACCTAAATGGAGTCAAGTTAGGTAAAAGGGCAGTACAATGAGATCTAGGTGTTCATGTACATCAGTCAATGAAAGCAAGCATGCAGGTACAGCAGGCAGTGAAGAAAGCTAATAGCATGCTGGCCTTCATAACAAGAGGAATTGAGTGTAGAAGCAAAGAGGTCCTTTTGCAGCTGTACAGGGCCCTGGTGAGACTGCACCTGGAATACTGTGTGCAGTTTTGGTCTCCAAATTTGAGGAAAGACATTCTGGCTATTGAGGGAGTGTGGCGTAGGTACACGAGGTCTATTCCCGGAACGGCGGGAGTACTTTACGTTGAAAGACTGGAGCGACTGGGCTTGTATACCCTTGAGTTTAGAAGGCTGAGAGGGGATCTGATTGAGACGAATAAGATTATTAAAAGATTGGACACTCTGGAGGCAGGAAGCATGTTTCTGCTGATGGGTGAGTCCCGAACCAGAGGACACAGTTTAAAAATAAGGGGTAGGCCATTTCGAACAGAGTTGAGGAGAAACTTCTTCACTCAGAGAGTTGCGGGTGTGTGGAATGCTCTACCCCAGAAGGCTGTGGATGCCAAGTCTCTGGATACTTTCAAGAAAGAGTTGGATAGAGCGCTTAAGGATAGTGGAATCAAGGGTTATGGGGATAAGGCAGGAACAGGATACTGACTGAGGATGATCAGCCATGATCATAATGAATGGTGGTGCTGGCTCCAAGGGCAGAATGGCCTGCACCTATTGTCTATAAATTTGAGGTTCTCCAATGTGGTAGCAAAAACAGGCAGGCAGATCATTATTTAGATGGCAACAGATTGGCAAAGAGGAAGTTGCAATTACACCAATTGATTAAGGTAAGCATGTAGGGGCACAGGCAGTGAAGAAAACAACTTATATATTGACCTTTATAATGAGAGGATTCAAGTACAAGAACTGTGAACTTATGCTGCAACGGTACAGGGCATTGGTAAGTCCTCGCCTTGAATGCAGTCAGCAGTTTTAGTCTCCTTATTTGAGGAAGGATGTTCTAGCTATTGAGGGAGTTTACCAGAATAATTCCTACACGGCAGGGCTGATGTACAGAGGAGACTGGCTTGATTAGGACTATATCCACTAGAGTTTAGGAGAATGGCTGGGGAAGGGGAAGATCCAAAAAAAAACATTTAAAATTCTAACAGAATAATACAGGGTAAATCCAGGAAGGATGTTCTCAAAGACCAGGAAGTGCTGAATCAGGGTTGCAATCTCAGGATTTGGGTTGGCCATTTAGCAGAGGAGGAATTTCTTCACTCAGAGTAGTGAGTCTGTGGAATACTCTTCCAGAGGAAACTGTTGAAGCAAAACATTGATGACTTTCAACAAAGATATCGAGACAGTTCTTCAGTCAAGTGATCCAAGGAGAATGGATCACTTGACTGAAGTGATGAGAAGAAAACAGAGCTGGATGATCAACTAATGACAGAGCAGGCTGGAAGGGCCAAATGACCTACATCTGCTCCTACAGACTCCTTTATGTCAACCAGTTCAGAGATATTGTTTTACACCTCGAGATGGCTCTTGAATAAGGAGGGTGCTATACGGTATTCTGTTTCTTAGACATAGCCTTTAAACTAGAAATAAAATTCAATCACATTGCAACCGCTGCTATTTCCTCTGCGATCATTCCCAGTTGGCAGGTTGAGGCAGGAAGTTGGATCCACACACTTTGTGGAATTGACAGAGTCACAAAATCAGGCAATGAGTTGGAAATGCTAAAGAAATACGTACTTCAGGAAATCGGGAATGTATCTCGCCAGGAGGCATTTCATTTCAGGAAGCTGAACACCATTATTATGAAGTAGATTAATGTCTAATCCGGAACACTCCTGTACAGTAACTATAACAGACACGACCTTAATAAGACGCCGCAGCAAGAGAGACCAATAACCAACCTGCCCGGGGAGTACTTCCGGGTTCACACCGGAAACGCCCCGTCTCTGTCAAGATGGCGGCTGCTGGGAAGGGCAAGAAGAAAGTTGTTGACCAGCAGGAGCTACGGCGGTTAATGAGGGAGAAGCAGCGGGCGAGCGCGGTTGGAAAGAGGATCGACTCCCCATTCGCTAAATATCCTTTCGGAAGGTCCGAAGGAAGTGGGAGTTAGATCTCCTCTGTCACACCGGGAAACGGATTAAACTCGAAATCAGGAAGACTTGTCAGGGCTTAGGGGTGTCTTCTGGTCTGTTCCGTGACCTGGGTTTCTAGTACATTTGAAGTGACACTAGCCACCTACGCCAGTCAGCAGCTTGCATTTATAGTCCACCTCGTCCTACCCTCGAAGTGCTTTGCATTAGAGGGGTTGCCAGGCGAAATTAAAGGGAGAGGCAAGGAGTGTCAGCACAAACCTGGTTAATTCGGGAAAGGGAAGATTTTCCCTTGAAAATGATGGTAGTGAAAATAAAAGGATCCGTGGTTAGTTTACATCAAACATTCCCATGCCTGAGCAATCCCCCTTCAGCTGTTTAATTGTTACATCCTTTTCAGATTCCATTTGAGCTGTTTTAATAATTACAGTGAAATTGTTTGTATATATTTATGTGTTTTATTTTGTGTTGAAACTTGTGGACTTGATTTACAAGCCTCACTTGGGTCACAATTCTGAGTCATACCTTTTAAAGCCCTTTATTGAGATTTTCCATAATTATCAAACATTTGTAACTGGAATATCTTTTCCAATCATCAAATAGTTTAATATGCAGTTTCCTGAGTAGGTGGCAGTAGTATTGCCCTGGGATAACCAAGTCGAGTTAAATGTATGACTTAAAAATTGTTACAGGTGAAGTGTCTTGCTCCACTAGTACTGGTGGAGAAGACCAGATTTGGGAACTAAACATTCAAGGGTATGTGACATTTGGAAAGGCTGGCAAGAGGCAAATGGCAAACATGATATGGTATGTTTATTAGTGTGAAAAGGATCAAATGTTAAAGCAAGAAATTATCTTGCATCAGAAATATGGTTGAGTAGAAAATACCAAGGCAAGAAGACACTGGTAGGAGCAGCACCTAGTCACCAGCTTCCCCCCCCCCAAAAAAAAGGGAATAAATCAAGACCTAATGAGATCATGTGCAAAAAGGCAGTACATTGATCACGGTGACTTAAATGGTTACGTAGTTTGGGAAAATCAAATTGACAAAGATAGCTCTGAGGATGAATTCATAGAATATATTCCAGTTTCCTAGAACAATATATTGTGGATTCAACCAGGCATCAGGATATTTTGGATCAGGTAATGTGCAATGAAGCAGGTTGTATAGGTAATCTCAGAATAAATGAGCCCCTGGGAAACTGCCCAAAGATGATAGGATTTAGTTTTGAGGGTGAGAAACCTGGGTTGGACACAGACATGCTAAACTTAAGTAATGTAAAGTTTAAAAAAAACAGAGTTAGCTGGTATGGAATGGGAAAGGAGTTCTCAGAAAGATAATTGAGGAGAAAATGGCCAAGGAGTAAAATGAATACTTTGCACCAGAAGAAGCTAATAGCATTCCAGAATGCAGAAATAGTAGTACTCGGAAATAATCAAAGGACAGAGAGGGGTGGGAGATGGACTAAATGCAGTTGGTATCACTATCATTGGAGAAAAAGATCTATCGAAACTAAATGGGGTGAATGGCTGATAAACCCATGGACCTGATTCATTGCACCCTAGGAATTTAAAAGAAGTAGCTACAGATAGTATAGGAATGTATGAGTACAATGAAAAGTGTACAAAGTAGCCATTCTCCGGTGCCATCTTGGTTACAAAACCAGAATTGAAAAAAGCAGCAGAAATTTAAAAACACTAAGATTAGGAAAACATCCAGATCTTTAAGTCTTATCTCAAGAAAGGTGTTTGGAACCACTGCAGGCTCCCAGCCTAGCCACAGCCCGCAGTCTCAGATCAGTCTGCGAGCTGTGCATCAATCGCCGGGAGGAACCACATTCTTGCTGCTGCCTCTGATTCTAGAGGAGCTTTGCCATTGCTGCCGCCTTGATCGCTGGAGGAGTTTTGCCATTGCTGCCGCCTTGATCGCTGGAGGAACTTTACTGCTGCTGGCCCCAAAGGCTTCGAGGAGCCATGTCCTTGCTGCCACTGCTATCAGTTAACCTTTCAACTTGATTGTATTTATAATTTGGTTTCATAACGAATTGTCTGTGTGAAATTCATGTTGTATTTTCTGTAAACATTTATTTTATTTTCTGGAAACTTAGCCGTCTGGCAGTATCTATAGAGAGAGAAACAAGAAGGGTAATATTGGACTTGAAATGTTAACTCTTTCTTTCCCCACAGATACTGCCAGACTTAGAGTTTTCCAGCATCTGCAGTATTTTGCTTTTAACTTTTGCATTGTAACTTGGTTTACCTTAACCCAGATGAACATACAACAGCTTAGGTCACCTCAGCTGTGTGCTTTGCAGTGCTCCAGTAAAAAATGAATTATTATGGCAGACACACATATTAGGGAAACAACATAAAGAAGTAAGAATACTTATTCTTAATTGTAACCCTAGGAATTTTAAAAACTGAGGATATTTTTATATTGCAATTTTGATATTCCATTGGTAGAATGACCAGTTTTCAGGGTACAATTCACTTGAGCTGCACATCTTTGGACTGTGGGAGGAAATCGGAGCACCCGGAGGAAGCCCACGCAGACACTGGGAGAATATGCAAACTCTACACAGACTGCCGTCTGAGGCTGGCATCGAACCTGGGACAGTGGTGCTGTGAGGCAGCAGTGCTATCCACTGAGCCACCGTGCCGCCCCTTATGATAATAAGTCTTAGATTGAGAAAAACTAGGTTAAGTGATCATTGTCTAGTAGAGGGAGATGACAAGCATACCTATGTTAAAAAAACAACTTTCTCCAGCCTGCACCCTGTACCACATATTTGATCTATTACGACCTCCTTTTACTGTATGATTTTAGGGTGATATTCTAACACGAACAACACCATATTTACTTGCAGGAAAGAAGTTTGAAAAAATCTCAAATGTTAATGCAAAGCAGCGATTTCCCTAAAATCCCACTTTTTGTGTTTCACCAATTTGGTCCCAACTGCTTTCCTTTTGTCAAATCAAATTTTGCTGCGAAGATTTGTGAATTGGTTCAATTTAGATTTTCGAGTGACGTTGACATTTCTTTCATTTGAACTAAAATGTAGAGAACTTATCTGTGATAAATAGCTCTAACAATTTTAAACTATAAGCAAAGCATTGGTTGTTAACTGAGAAAAGGCCATAAATGTTCAGATCTACAGTCTAAGTTCTGCTAGAAAGGTTTAGGTTGAGATCAACATTAAAAAAATTCTGGTACCCTAACAGAGTCATAGTATTAAAGTAATGAAGATCCTCTTTTCATTAAAAAATCAAAAAATGCTTTTGATTAGAAATGTGTTCACAATATGCTGTCATGTAATTAAGGACTGCACCTATTGTGCATCTGTACAATGCCAGAAAGCAACAAATTAACACTGTAATATCAGGAATTATCACCATAAGTACTTGTGTATAAACTATGAAAAACTTGTATTCACAGCTTGGAAAGCACAGTTGTTTATTTGAGCTAAAACCCAGTGCTTTCATTATAAAGGAGAAAGCTCCAATTCCTACTTTATCAGTAAATTAAGACATTTTCATAAGAATTACTCTCGAAATAAGGTTATAAAGGAGTTAAAATAAAATTAATTGCTGTAGGTTATTATTCATCGTATTTTTGTTTATTCATTCTTGAGTTGTGGGTGTTGCTGGCAAGGCCGACATTTCTTGCCCATCTCTAGTTATGTTTGAGAAGGTAACAGTGAGCTGACTTCTTGAGACAATGATGATTTTAGGTTGAGTATTCAGAGAATGCATGGTATTTGGACAGTTTGGATTAATACCACAATGTATGTGTCAGTGTAGCTGTGCGAGAGTATCTAAGTTAAGGGCACATTAATTTTAGGCAAACCTTCAGCTTCACAGCTAAAACATTGCTGAAGCTGTATTCATTGCTGTGTCGAGCACTCAACTATAGCTTGATCTAATTTAAAATGGCTAAAAACTGACATTTGGGATGACTAGGACCTCAGCAGAAGTGCAGTTGGCTGTTTGATGCTACTGGACTTGACTTTTCTTGTTTAGTCGTTTAAAAAAATTCCACCACTGTTAAAAAGCCCACCACTGTTCATGATTGGATATGACAGGATTATTGAACTGTGATCTGCAAGTAGCATGCTAATACTACTGCTTAGCTAGCATGTGTGACGATGCTTTAACAAGGTTATGTTGTCCTTGGTTTTTTTTCAATAGGGATCATAAAGGCTGAGGTTCCAATGTGTCTGGAAATATCTATTTGAAATCAATGGCAGGGGGGTGGCCAGTTCTCCCAATTGATGTTTTTTTATCCTAGTTTGGTTTAGTTTTAGCTGGGGACCTAGAGAAGCAGCTACAGTGAAAAGAGGTTCCATGTTTCGGCAGAGGTCTTGTCTAAACTTCCTGTCTGAATCCTGTCTTCCCTCTAAGACCCTGAGTTTGAATTTACCTTTTACAAAGGGGTGTGTTTATGGAATGTTGCAAGAATTGAAACAGATTCGCTAATTTGTGATATCATGTCAGATGAGTTATCAAATAAGTTAAGTTATTCTAAATTCTGTTTTCTTTTGTTCATGTTTCATCCATAAGGTGTAAATACACTCTGTTTTGTTTAAAGCTGAGTGGTTTGACCAGCTGCATCACTCCTGGAATATTCACCTTTCATCTGCCTATTAAAAACATAAGAACTTAGGGTCAGGGCAACCTTCTTAAAATGTTTTGAGGCAGGTCTGGCCTGGTCAATAGCACATGTAATCCTGTGTTGTATCTTTACAAAGTTGGCACCTCATTTCACACATAAGGTACTGCACCTGGCACTTACCAAGCGATACCTGAATCTGGCAGAATTGCTATGTTAATTTGCCAGTGCTACCTTGTTTCCTTTGATTAAAAGAGCATTCTTAAAGTCGTGCAATGCAGACTAAGTACATTAATCTTTGATTCCTTGTAGAACCTTGAGAAACTAAAAACTACAAAACAAACAACAGGACCATCACATGTTAATGCACCAAGATTTTCTGTAGGAAAAAGGAAAGTTACAGATCCAGAATCGCAAACAACAAAGAAGGTCAAAGGTAAGGACCAATCTGATATTCCAAGAATAAAAGAAAAGCCAATTTATTGATTTATGTCAAACTTCATAAATAAAACTTTTATATTGAGCCACTTGCTCTTTTATCTGTTAACTTGAAGGTTAGGGCAATAGTATATGTTACACCCTTGTTCAAGAATTATAACAGTCAATCCAGCAATGTAATTGTTTTAACTTTGTTTGTGGTCACGCTTTTAAAAATAATAATTTAGGATAAAATTTGTAATCCCTTGTGCAATGTCTATTAAGTAAAACCAAGTATGGATTTGTTAAGGGTTAATTGTGTTTAACTAACATGCTTGAAATTTTCAGTTGAGGATACAGCATTATTTAACACAATATGGTTAATATGGTATGCATAGATTTCTAAAAGGCCTTGATAAAATGCCATATCAACAGATTGTGAGAAATGTTAGAGTTTCTGGAATAAAAGGGATAGTAGCAACATGCATATAATACCAAAATAATACATCATCATGTCACCTTACTACATCTTCCGATTCAACTCAAGCAATTGCAAGCCTCTTCTGTGTGCACTGTCTTTAATGTGTATCTCTTTTTCTTCACGCCCAGCTTATCTCTGTTTTGTATTTACATAGCAATATGTAGTATAATAGATTTCAAACAAAGATCCAGGTTGGGAAGTTCAGTAGAGAAAAAAACCTTCTCAATGAGTTATTTTCTGTTTAATATGTTACGCTATTAATTTATGCTAAAACTGTGATAAATGTTTCTTCTGACTGCAGCAAGCACTACTTGCTTAGTAACTGTTGGTTATCTTTCACAGCATTCTGTGAATCCACGGGTTCTGGGTGAGTAATTTTGTTACATAAGATCACTTCTTATGGCTTTGATTTTCTTTGACATTGCATTTGTACAATTTTTGAAATGTTCAATACTACTTGTTTCTCACAGTATTTCTTACAGCTTACCTTTTCTTTGCCTGTATGCATCATTTCTCTGAATGCCTATCTTTCTTTCTTTCATTCAAAGCTTTTTGATTTGTGTTGTCTTGCTTTTTTTGTAGTTTCTGTTTTACAGAGGAACATGGGACAAGAGTGAGTGTTTCAGTCACTGGAGCTTGCCCTGCCCTTTTAAATCAAAAATTGATCACTTAATTGTACTATCACCATATCCTTTGATAGCATTAGTATCTAGAAACCCATTGGTCACTATCTTGAACATGCTCAATGGCTGAGCTTCACAGCATTATGGGGCTGAGAATGTTACTGGTTCTCTGCCCGCAGAGTGAAGATGTTCTTCCTCATTTCGGTCCTAACCTAGTTTACAAACGTGTAGAATGACAAGGATGAGGAAAATGCTGTCCTTTCCTGGTCTGGCCTACTTGTGACTGCAGACCCAAGCAATGTGATTGACACTTAACTGCCCTGTGAAATGGTTTACAAGATATTCAGTTGTATCAAACCACTGAAAAGTCTCAAAATGGGAATGAAACCAGATGGACGACTTGGCATCGACTAAGACACTGTAAATGACAATGGCAAACCCAGCCTTGTCAACCCTGCAAAGTCTTCCTTAGCAACATCTGGGGCTAGTGCCAAAATTGGGAGAGATATCACTACACTGACGTATTAAACAGAAGTCTGACAGGATAAATCTGATAGAATTGTACCTTGCGCACACCTAGATAACACCATCGCCAGCCCTAGGTATGTCCCATTCCATTGGCAGGACAGACCGAGTAGAGGTAACGATACAGTGGTATACAGTCAGGAGGAGATCTCAACGTTGACTCTGGACCTTACGAAGATTCATGGCATCAGGTCAAACATGGGCAAGGAAACCTCTTACTGATTACTCCAAGGTCAGCAAGGGGGCCCCACAAGCAACCATCCAAGACAGTTTGATTCTGTTCGCCGAGCTGGGAGTTTTTGTTGCAAACGTTTCGTCCCCTGTCTAGGTGACATCCTCAGTGCTTGGGAGCCTCCTGTGAAGCACTTCTGTGGTGTTTCCTCCGGCATTTATAGTGGCCTGTCTCTGCCGCTTCCGGCACTGTTCACCTCTATTGACAAAGCCCTAGCCAGAGAAACAATAGCCAACCTGCTGAACAGACATAACAGACAACAGAACGTTGAGCCCATCAACAAAGACAGCATACTTAAACTACTGGACTTGTGCCTCACAACACACTTCACATTCAACAACCAGATATACGAACAAATCAACGGAACACCCATGGGCTCACCGATCTCGGGACTCATAGCAGAAGCAGTAATGCAAAGGTTAGAACAAGCAGTCTTACAACAAATTCAACCCAAACTCTGGGTCAGATACGTGGATGACACCTTTGTAATCATTAAAAACACAGAAATAGAGAATACACACCGGATCATCAACTCCACACTCACAAGAATCCGATTCACGAGAGAGGAAGAAAAGGACAACCAACTCCCATTCCAGACGTGATGGTACAGAGAACACCAAAGGTAGAATTCACCACAAAGGTACACAGGAAAGCCACACACACAGACCAAGTCCTAAACTATAAAGTAACCACCCCAACACACACAAACAAAGTGGCATCAGGACACTATTCAAAAGGGCCACAACACACTGCAGCACACCAGAACTGCAAAAAGAGGAAGAGGAACACCTATACAAGGTATCCGCAAAAAACGGATATCCTCACAATTTCATCAACAGTGAAACTGACAACCGGAAGCGGCAAGGACAGGCCACTATAAATGCCGGAGGAAACACCACAGAAGCGCTTCACAGGAGGCTCCCAAGCACTGAGGATGTCACCTAGACAGGGGACGAAACGTTTGCAACAAAAACTTCCAGCTCGGCGAACAGAACCACAATAACGAGCACCCGAGCTACAAATCTTCTCACAAACTTTGAACAGTTTGATAAGAGGATGCCTAAGCACAGACTAGTGATTGATCCCAGCCTTGTTAATGATTGTCCCAGTAAGTGAATAATACCGCATGTGATCTCAGTCCATGAAACAGCCAGATTGACTCCGTGAGCAGCTGCAAAGACCACAGTTAAAGTTATTTTGTAGCAAATAGTTGTTTCTTTTGAAATTACTCACAATATTAAGAAATGTTTTCTAGTTAAAGATTCTTCAGAAAATCATAGGGATAGATTCCAACACAAGTGTAAACACACATTTAATCAAAGTATAAGAGAAGCATAGGGGAAGAATGTTTAAACACAGATGTGAACGTTAATTAGCCTGAGGAAACGCTTTCTATTATCTCGCTCTCTCTCTCGCGCGCTCTCTCTCCAGCAGCAGTCTTGTTGTTGATGTCCAGTCCAGCTGCCCCAGGAGTGGCATGGGGGTGGGTGCGGATGGAGGAGCGGTATTCAACGGGATTGGGGGTGATGTTGGAGGGCACGGTTGGATAGGTTGAGGGCAGGGGTGTGGGTGGTATTGGATGGGTTTGAGAGGCGGTGTTGGAGGATGAGAGTGGGGTTGGTGTTGGACGGGTGTCAGGGCTCATGAGTGGTGTACTGTGTGTCTCCTGAATGGGGATCAGACTTAACAGAAAACTCAAAGCCCCAGAGGAGAGGCATTGAATCGAATAACAGAATAATCAATTATCCAAACAAAATAGTGCCCGCCCATCCCATTCGGATACTCGAGGTTCCTGTGTGTGTGCGTGTTGTGTTTTATTAGGACAGTGGAGAATACAATGAATAAATGCATTCAGGCAGTCCTTCAAGATAAGCAAGCTGTGACAGATCTGAAGGATTATAGCCAATAACTGTGCAATGCAAATAAATAGGATGCATAGGAAGTTCCCAAGACCTTGATTATAGTTTAGTCAGAGTGGTGCAGGAAAAGCACAGCCGGTCAGGCAGCATCCGAGGAGCAGGAAAATCAACGCTTCGGGCAAAAAGGGCTTTTCCAGCACCACTCTGATCTAACCTCTGGTTTCCAGCATCTGCAGTCCTCACTTTTGCCTTGAAATTATAGTGTCTGGTAACACCTTAAGATCATGGGAACCTGGGTTTGTCCGTAGAGATGCCTATCATTGATTAGGTGTCTCTTAGGATTGGGTATACAGAGTAAGAGGGAAGGAAATGGTAACCACATTGTGTGTGATTATTGTAACATGAAACCTATAGGAATGCTGTAATTTGCTGTAACAATCTGAGTGTGTCATTAATCTCTCTTCTGATCTGAGCCAAAGATGAAAAGAAAATTTGCTTCCTTACATTGAGGCCTGATTTGGGGAAGGTCCTATGACCCTCTCCCTGCATTAACCAGTTTCTGCTTGAATAAAAAGTCTGCCACTTGCCTGAATCCTGCCTGCCTCCTGAGTCGTCATCCCCAGTCAGTAGCAACTTTATTTTTCTCCAGGCTAAATTCTCTTTATGTTAGGTTCCCAGCTTCCTCTCAAGCTAATTTCAAATATCGTCTCCAGTCAACCCTCCGCGCCCCATCTCCCACAAACCTCAAAGAACCAGCAATTTTCTCTGTGTGCAAAATAGTCCCAGATCTACTTAAACATAATGCTTCCTCTTTATAAGGTCCTTCCTTCATTAGAACTAGTCCCAATGTCCCAGAAATCTAAAGCTCTCCCTTCTACCTATTCCTCCAACCAAAAGTTTAGATGCCAGTTGTACTATTTCTGTACACACTGGCACGTGATACTGGGAGTTTGCCTAAGATGACTTCTGTAGAGCCCATACTTTTAATTCCCTTTCCTAGCTGCTTTCAGGACTTCATCTCCCTTTTTATCATTGTGGACCACGATTTCTTCCCAAAACAATGTCACATTGTCACTCGATGATATCCTTGACAGTGACACCAGGAAAATAGCATAAAATCATGGAACGATGCTTACGTCTGTAGAAATGTCTGTCTGTTCCATAACAGTTGAATCTCCTGCCACTATTGCCCTTTCATTCTCAAATCCCAGCCACCAGTAGTGATTCTTCAGAAATTTCTCTGCGATGCTGTCCCCAGCACCAGTATCCATAATGGACAACCAGTTCATTAGCAAGATAGACTCTGGGAACACTTGCATTACCCGTCTGGTACTCCAGAACATTGTAGTAGTCACCTGTTCATTTTTTCCCTGCATGTTCTTATCCTGAGATGCGACCACCTCCATGAAGTTCGTCACTCTTCATCTCACTTGCTGTGGAGAAAGTGAGTACTGCAGAAGCTGGAGATCAGAGATGATGGTTTGGTGATGGGAGGTGAAATCATGGTCAAGGGGGCAGTAGGAGGAGGTGTCTGCGAGTTGGCGCCTGGCTTCACCAGTTTCCTCACGGGATTACTGTGGATTTCACCAGTTTTCTCATTTTCCCTTCCCCCATCTTATCCTAGTCCCAAGCCTCCAACCCAGCACTGCCCTGTTGACCTGTCCATCATCTTTCCCATCTATCTGTTTCACCCTCCTCTCCAACCTATCACCTTCTCCCTCACTTTCATCTACTTATTGCATTCTCAGCTACCTCCCCCCCCCCCCCAGCCCCACTCCCCTCCCATTTATCTCTCAGCAACCCTCAGCCTCATTCCTGATGAAGGGCTTATGACCGAAACACGATTTTCCTGCTCCTCGGATGCTGCCTAACCTGCTGTGCTTTTCCAGCATCTCACTTGCTATGTCTGTTACTCACTTGTCACTTCTGAAATGAGCTTGGCCCCTTCCTGGGAATCTGACTTTTTGTTATTCATTTGCATAGGGCTGAAACCTTGTTCTTCATTGCATGGAAGGAATGAATAGGGAGAAAATGGACATCTTGGGAGTGGAGACACCTGGGAAGGTGCAAATGGAAAACATTGAGGTTGAAATTATGATAAGCTTAGAAGGCGATAGTAGATTGGGGTTAGAGGATAATTGAGTGGATAGATTATTGGCTGGCAGTCAGATGTATCAACTGAACAATTTGAAATCTCCTTAGTATGGACCAGGGTCTGAAACTCGGACTTTCCTAGTCTGTATCGCGGCTCACTATCATTAGGAAACTATAAAAGTATTTGTACACATATACTAACAAGGTTTATAGGGATGGGTTTTTTCCTCAAGTTTCTAAATTGTGGACTAAAACAGACATTGTCAAATTTGAATCAATCCACAAAATCAGCATTAGAGCAGAATTGGCGGTCTAAAAAGAACAGGCAGATTTATTTGCCTGTGAGAGCATTCAGTAAATTTTCAGCACTTCTAGAAAATTTCCTTTCCTATTTTTATTCCCTAGCTATAATACTTGTAAACAATATGACATTCAAAATGCAATACCCTATTCCCCCATTGACTTCAAAAAAAAACTTAATCATTCAAAGTATTTCAGTAGCAAAATATGAAGCGAAAGTTTTATTTGGGTCATATGGTTTAAAATAATATTTTCAATCCAGTTATTACTTTTAAGGAAGGTAAATAACTTAAGTGGCAGGTAGAGTTTAATTTAGATAAAGGTGAGTTGTTGCATTTTAGTTAGGCAAATCAGGGCAGGACTTATACACTTAATGGTAGAGGTGTTGCTGAGCAAAGAGTCCTTGAAGATGGTCACGGTAGACAGGGTACTGAAGAAGGCGTTTGGTATACTTGTCTTTACTGGTCAGTGCATTGAATGTAGGGTTGGGATGACATGTTGCAGCTGTACAGGACATTGATTAGGCCACTTTTGGAATGCTGCATCCAATTCTTGTCTCCCTGCCTTCGGAAAGATATTGTTAAACTTAAAGGGTGCAGAAAAGATTTACAAGGACGTTGCCAGGGTTGGAAGGTTTGAGCAAGAGGAGAGGCTGAATAAGACTAGGACTATTTTCCCTGAAGATTGGAGGCTGAGGACTGATCTTATAAAGGTTTATAAAATCATGACGAGCCTTAGTAGGGGGAATAGCCAAGGTCTTTTTCCAAGGGTAGGATAATTGAGAACTGGAGGGAATAGGATTAGGGTGAGAGGGGAATGATATAAAAGGGACCTAAAGGGAAACGTTTTCACACACAAGGTGGTGTGTGCAGGCAGTGAGCTGCCAGAGGAAGTGGTGGAGGCTGGTACAATTATAATATTTAAAAGGCATCTGGATTGGGTATATGATTAGGAAGAGGTTAAAGGAATATGGGCCAAATGCTGGCAAATGGACCGGATTAATTTAGGATATCTGGTCGGCATGGACGAGTTGAACCAAAGGGTCTGTTTCCATGCTGTATATCTCTGACTCTATAACAGATGTAATAAATTGCAGATGTCAAATTGAGGGCCAATTTTTTTCATTATTTGCAGGAGTCTTTTTACTATAAAGTGCCTCTAATGAGGATTATAATGAAATAAAATCATGAAAATGACAGGTAATTCGATGTTAAAAATCTCACAACCAGGAGCAATGCTCCAAAAGCTAGTGCTTCCAAATAAACCTGTTGGACTATAACCCAGTGTTGTGATTTTTAACTTTGTAAACTCCAGTCCAACGCCGGCATCTCAATCAGGTAATTCAATGAATCTATCTTTAAAAAGACTGGCAAAAGAAACTTCAGTAATAATGTTTTAAAGAGTCAATGGGTTCAGACGCTGCCTAGGAAAGTATGGAGGTAAATTCAGTTGTGACATTTGAAAGGGAATTCGATAATTTCTGCTTTGAATGTGTTGGTTGAAGGGTAAAACTTGCAGAGCTACAAGCAAAGAACCAGGGAGTAGGCCTATATAATAGCATGGACTCTACAGTCTGGACTAGATAGATGCTGGAAGAACACCGCAAGCCAGACAGCATCAGGAGGTGGAGAAGCCACCATTCTGGGTGTAAGTATTTTTATATCTGCAACATTGACATCTCCACCTCCTGATGCTGCTTGGCTTGCAGTGTTTTTCCAGCCTCCTGTTTGTCTACTTTGGATTCCAGCATCTGCAAATTTTTTGTCTCATCAGTCTGGATGGCTCCCTGTTGTGTTGTAATGATTATATCACTCAAATGTTTTTCCAGGTTACCACCTGATATTATTAATCCAGCAAACAAAGTTTCTCAACAGCCAAAGTCTTCACAGAATTCTGGACTTGGATTAACTGTTATTGGTTGTGATGAAGATAGCAATGACACGGTAAAAGAGGGCAAGAAAGGTGTTGTGGCCCACTCAGCTCTTCCAGCACCAATGGAATCACAGGCTGGACATGGTCTACCTGCTGGTAAGCATTTTTCTGACAAGTGGGGCAACATTCCTTCTTTAAGCGTTGATCATGTTAACAAAATTTATTTGGGAACATTGTGCAATCAGAAAATTGGAAGACTATTGTTTGCTTAATTGGACAATGAAATTGTTACTCAAATGATTCTGTACTTATCTGAAAATTAAACTCCCCATCCTGCAGAATTGGTGCCAAGCTGCTTTTTATATATGATAGGACATTTTTATCATTCTGTAGTTTTTTAGCATAATTTTTTTTAAGCAAACCTATAAAGACCTTCTGCTGTATAAAATATAAGAAACTGGTTTTTCATCTAATAGATTAATGATTTTCATTGTCATGGAAGCTCTTTGCTTCATGGCTCCTTGAGATAGGAGCATAAATGATTGTTCAACTGGGAAAGATGTTAGACTTTGCAAGCATTTAATAGATTGTAGTTCAGGATGAGAAACTTTCAAACCTCCAGTCTCCAAATCAATTACTTTAGTTAATTAGTTAAGTTCAGATACTGCATTCTGGATATATAGGAAGTATATCCGAGGAATTTCTTTCTTACTGCTATTAGATTTGATCCTAAATCTTAAAGAAAAACATTAGTGCTTAATGTGATTAACTTGGCTTCTCATAAAGATGGTGGTTTTGTGGTAATGTGTTTGGGACCTGAGCTCATGCTCCATGTGCATAGGTTCCAGTTGCAGCTAGTGGAACTAAAATTCAACTAATACATCTAGAATATGTAAGAAAACGTATGTTTCAGTAATAGTGATTATGACAGCTATTATTAATTGTTATAAAAGCCCATCGGTACCTTTCTTTGAGGAAGGAAAGCTGTCATCCTTATCTAGTTGGTCCTGCGTGTGATTAGAGACCCATAACAATGCAATTGAACTTCCATCTGAAATTGCTGAGCCAGCCAGTCCATTCAAGGACATTTAAGATGGTCAACAAATGTTGACATTGCCAGTAATGTTCATACTCTATGAAAGAGTAAACCATAAGGACTGTGGGCTTTGTATGTTTAAAAAGAAACACGGTCAGTGAATTGCGTTACAGTCTTATATGGGGATTCTGTGTTGTAATTCAAGCAATTCTTAATATTTCATAGGATCTGGTCATCACTGGCTAGCTCAGTACAGCATTAGTCTACTCTTACTAATCAGCCTTGAGAAGATGGTGGTGAACTGCCTTCTAAACATGTTGCACCCATGATATGTCTGTACATCTACAGTGCTGAAAGGTAAAGAGTTTCAGGATAAGATCATAAGATGGAGGAGCAGAAATAGGCCATTCAGTCCATCAAATCTGCTCCACCACTAATGAGATCATGGCTAAACTGATAATCCTCAATTCCACTTTCCTGTCTTTTGCCTATAACTCTCAATTCCCTTACTGATTAAAAAATCTATCTGTCATGACCATTACAACATGGAGACAGACAGCCGAGCCAAATCAGTCATTCTACCTCTGTATTAGTGACACAGTAAAATTAAAACCTTCAAATACCCTCAAAATTGACTCCACAGGTTCCCAACGAGTCTTTCTGAATATCCAGTCCAAAGCTTTGTGTATAATTAATCCTTGACATCAGTTTGTGTCTTAAACAAAATACTTAGCAGCTTATTAACAATGTAATGACTTTAACAGAGCAAAAATTCAACAGTAGGGTCATCTAATTGGTCCACGTTCTCTGCCCAAAGACCATTGTTCTTTTACAGCCCTATTCTAACAAAAAGACAGACAAGCAAACACAGTTAAGGGATAAATAAAAGAAGCTAACAAAACTGACAGACCATTTAAGTTGTTTTCATGATATGTTGTTCCTCGGGCATAGATGATAGTTTCTTGGATGAGACCTGATCAGGTGTACCCTGAACTCTGGGAAACTAGGGAAGTAATTGCTGGGTCCCTTGCTGAGATACTTGTATTATTGATAGCCACAGGTGAGTTGCCAGAAAACTGGAGGTTGACTAATCTAGTGCCACTATTTAAGAAACGAAAAGCCAGGGAACTATAGATGGGTGAGCCTGACATCAGTGACGGGTAAGTTGTTGGAGGGAAGATTGAGGGACAGAAGTTACGCGTATTTGGAAAGGCAAGGACTGATTAGGAATAGTCAACACTGCTTTGTGTGTGTGAAATCGTGACTCACTAACTTAATTGAGTTTTTTGAAGAAGTAACGAAGAGTATTGATGAGGGCAGAGTGGTGGATGTGATCTATGTGAACTTGACTAAAGTGTTCAAAAAGGTTCCATATGACAGACTGGTTGGCAAGGTTAGATCTCATGGAAAGCAGGGAGAACTGGATGGAATGTAGAAGACAGAGGATGGTGTGGAGGGTTGCTTTTCAGACTGGAGGCCTGTGACCAGTGGTGTGCCACAAGAATTGGTGCTGGGTCCACTACTTGTCATCATTTATATAAGTGTATTGGATATGAACATAGGAGGTATAGTTAGTAAGTTTTCAAATGCACCAAAATTGGAGGTGTAGTGGACAGCGAAGAAGGTTACCTGCTAGTACAGTGGGCCAAAGAGTGGCAATAAAGTTTAGTTTAGCTAAGTTTGAGTGCTGCATTTTTGGAAAAGCAGATCAAGGCAGGGCTTATCCTGGGGAATGTTGTTAAACAAAGAGACATTCGAGTGCAGGTTCTTAGTTCAGTTACAGCTAGACAATGCAGCTCACCTTTATTGATCAGTACATTGAGTATAGAAGTTGGCAGGTCATGTAGCTGTACAGGACATTGGTTAGGTCAGTTGTGGAATACTCCGTTCAATTCTGGTCTAACTCCCATAGGAAGAATGTTGTGAACCTTGAAAGGATTCTGAAAATGTTTACAATGATGTTGCCAGGGCTGGAGGTTTCAGCTATAGGGAGAGGCTGAATAGGCTGACGCTATTTACCTTGGAGCATCAGAGATTGAGAGCTGACCCTATAGAAATTTATTAAATCTTGAGAGGCATGGATGGAGTAAATACATAAGGTATTTTCCCTCAGGTGGGGGAGTCCAATACTAGAGGGCACAGGTTGAGGGTGAGAGAGGAAAGATTTAGAAGAGACCTAAGGGGCAACGTTTTCACGTAGAGGGTGGTATGTATATGGAATGAGCTGTCAGAGGAAGTGGTGGAGGCCAGTCCAATTATAACATTTAAAAGGCATCTGGATGGATATACAAAGAAGAAGGGTTTAAGAGAGATGTAGGCCAAATGCTGACAAATGGGACTAGACATATTTAGGATATCTGGTTTATATGGACAAGTTGGACTGATGGATCTGTTTCCGCACCATATATTTTGTATGACTCTGACTCTAAGTTGATCAAGGTCAGCTTTACAGTTCAGAATAGAAAAGTGTGGAAGCACAGCATGTTAGGCAGCATCCGAGGAGCAGGGGAATTGACGTTTTGGACATAAGCCCTTCATCACGTATGTGATTGCTGAGAAATAAATAAGAAGGTGGGGATGCTGCTGGGGGAAGGTAACTGGGAAGGCGATAGGTAGATGGAGATGGGGGTGATGTTGATAGGTTGGAGAGGAGGATGGAGCGGATGGCTGGGAAAGAAGCTAGACATGTAGGACAGATCAAAAGGGTGTTGTCGAGTTGGAGGATTGGATCTGGCTTGAGGTAGAGGGATGAGAGATAAGGAAACTGGTAAAGTTCACGTTGATGCCATGCGGTTAGAGGGTCCCAAGACGGAAGATGAGGTGTTCTTCCTCCGGGATCAGGTGGCTTTGATTTGGCGATAGAGGAGGCCCGGGACTTGCATGTCTTTGGTGGAGTGGGAGGGGGAGTTAAAGTTTTTGGCCACAGGATGGTAGAGATGTGCCCTGAAACGTTCTGCGAGTTGATGTCCTGCCTCCCCAATGTTGAGGAGACCACACCAAGAGCAATGGACACAGTAGATGATGTGTGTGAAGGTGTAGGAAAATCTCTGCAAGATGTGGAAGGATCCTTTGGGGTCTTGGACGAAGGTGAGGGGTAAGGTGTGGGAGAAGGTTTTACATCTCTTGCGGCAACAAGGGAAGGTACCAGGAGTAGAGGTTGGGTTGGTGTGGGGTGTGTACCTAATGAAGGAGTGCCAAAGAAGTCCTCAATTTTCCCACCTTTACAGTTAGATAAAGACAGTAAGATTTATAACTTTGCTTTTATTTTTTGAGCTTCTGAGATCTGCTCATGGGAGGTTACGGAGGAAGCTTGCAAATCTTTCATCTCGTAGTATCAACAGCCAGATTCTTTTTTTCACAGAAAATACAATCCAAAACCCAATTCAAACTCTGACCACTCCCTGACAGACTGAGACTTCTTGAAGGAGATACTCAATTACCATTCAACATCTGCCATCTGTTTGAGCATGGTCTTTTCCAGACTTGCTGGAACCAATTCCCAGGTGCTGACCTCATTAGTAGTCAACCTCTGCTCTCTGTTTACACATAATGCTCTCCTCCAGTGAGGAAGCATCTGCAGAACCTTTGTGATCAAGAACCAACCTGCAGTTAACTTCCAGGTCTTGCCTCATGAACAAACAAAAACTTGTTGGTCTTTTTTCCTTCTTAATAAAACTGTTGCCCACAATTTAAAAGTCATCTTTCGCTCACAGTTCTCTGTAGACAGCCCAAAATTAAAACTGATAAAAGAACAAGATAAAAATAATGAAAAATCAACAAGGGCTCTAGTATAACCTTGAAAAGTCTTTACGACCCAACCTGATCAGCCACCTACAGAAAGGAATTTCTCAGATTCACCATTCTCTGAGGGAAGAAATTCCTCCTCACCTCTGTCTTAAATGGGCAACCTGTTATTGTGCAAGTATGCCCTCTGGTTTTGGACTGCTCCACAAAGGGAAACAATGTCTCTGCATGTACCCTGTCAAGCTCCTGAAGAAACTTGTTCTGCTTCAATAAAGTCTTTTCTCAATCTTCTACTTTCCAATAAGTAAAGGCCCAACCTACTTAACCTCTCCTTAAAAGCCACTTCCTCCATACCTGCTTTCAGCTTAGTGAATTTTTCTGGTATTCTGAAAAAGTCATACCTGGCTCTTTCTTTCTCAACAGATGCTGTCAGACCTGCTGAGTTTCTCTGTGTTTGTTTTGAACATTCTCTGAATTGCTTCCATTGCCAGTATACGTAGATAAGGGTCTCAAAACTGTTCAACAGTGAAGGAATGATTATATCATTCCACGTGAATTATTGTCTTCTGTGTTAAATGGATTTTGTGCAGTTAATGAATTTTGAGTGCATTTTGACTTTTATATTTCAGTCTACAAAGTGTATTAACTTAATAGCGTGAGACTTGGTGAAATAAGTCTTGGTCATGCAAGTCTGTACCTATTCTGCGTTTGTTATCATCCCAGTTATTAAACAAGCCCTAGCTTGTACCTGAACCTGATATAGCTCAGTAGTACCAACCTGTAAATGCAAAGTTCAAAAGTATAAACTTTCTAGTCTGGTTTATCTTTCATTTTATTGTTTGTGTAATATGAAGGAAATACTGCAGTGAATATCTTTGACTTGTTTCCTTGGAACAATCTGAACAATTTCAAGTTGTTGGCTGGTTCTTTCACATTCTGCTACACGTGGTTGACATAAAAGACGACCTCTGTGTCTATAGTCCTGTCCTCTAAATAGATGGCCAACATTCTGCTTGTGGCCTTTCATAGATATTAACTGACATGGAAGGAAACAAGATGCACAAAAGAAGGTGTACCTATGGGACTGTATATTCTTTGCTGAGTTGGAATTGTTTTGTGCTGGATATTCAAGAAGTATAGTGAATTCGGGAAAAGGCTATTGAACTCTGATGGTTAATAATTCCTGTTGTGGAATGTGGAATTTTGCTAACTGAGAGCAGGTCATACACACAAATATATGGACAGGAAACAGGAGGTAACTAGCTGTCCCCTTGATTCTGCTCCATCATCTAATAAAATCATGGCTTATCTGACTGTAGTCTTAAATCCAAATTCTCACCTATCCCGATAAACTTTCACCTCTTTGCTTACTGAGAATCTAACCACTTCTGCCTTCAAAATATTTAGAGACTTTGCCTCCGTTGCATTTTCAGGAAAGGCATTCCAAAAAGACCTTGTCTCAATTCTGATTTAAATGGATGGTTTCTTATTTATAAACAGTGGTCCCTGATTCTGGATTCTTTCATAAAACAAAAACATCCTCTTCATATCTACCATGTCAAGCCCCCTCAGATTTCATATGGTTCAGTCAAGTCACCTCTTATTCTTCTAAACCTTTCATCATAAGACAACTCACTTTTTCCAGGTATTAATATGGTAAACCTTTTCTGAACTACCTCCAGTGTGTATACATACTTAAATAAGGAGATCAATGCTTTCTACAGTATACCAGATATGGTCTCTCATGTGCCCTGTCCCAAGTACATCATAACCTCCCAGTTTTTGTATTCAGTTGCAACAGACAATAACATGGTATTAGGTTTCTAAATTACTGCATTCTTTTGTGATTTATGGGCAAAAAGTTGGCAGATGGGATATAATGCAGGAAAATGAGAGATTATGTACATGGTGGGAAGAATAGAAGAGCAGTACACTCCAGCAAGGAATGAGTGGGGGATCTTGGTGCACATATCATAATAAGCTAACATCCAAGTTCAATGCATAATAGGAAAGGCAAATGAAATGGTGGCTTTCGTTTCAAAGGGAATGAAGTATTAAAATACAGAAGTCTTGCTGAACTCTACAATGCACTAGTCAGGCCACACTCTCAATACTGAGAGCGGATTTTGTTCCCTGATCTAAAGAAAGTTTTACTAGGGTTGGAAGCAGACCAGAGAAGGTTCACTAAGTTGATTCCCAGTAAAGAGGATTTTCTTATGCAGAGAGGCTGTGTAGGTTGGGCTTGTACTCATTGGAGTTTAGATGAAAGAGACCCTGCTGAAACATATAAATTCTTTGTGGATTATATAGGGGAGATGCAGAGAGTTTAGGACCAGAGGCCATAATCTCAGAATAAGCGGTTGCCCATTTCATATTAAGATGACTTTTTTTATTCTCTCAGGCTAGTCAATCTGTAGAATTCTTTACTGTGGAGGCTTGTGGAATGTTTAAGTCTGAGATAGACAGACTTTTTTATCCAGTGAGAGAGTCAAGGGTTTGGGGGATTAGGCAGAAAAGTAGAGTTGAGGATTATCAAATCAGATTCTTAATTAGTGTCCCACAATACCATCTTGCTTCCTAAGCAGTCTTATTGATCCAGTCCCCACTCTCAGACAGACGTCTTCAGGTGCTGTGAAAACAGCAGAGACATATTAATAGAAAGGAAACATCCTCTCCCAATTTATTTTCTTAAGAATGTGACAAGTATGGGCTATTTTCATATAAAATGAAGCTTTTCCTTTGATCTGAAAAACTTTCTCTTGTCTTCCAGTTGCCTTCACCTTCTCTGATCTGAGGAAAGTACCAATAATTTAAACCCCCCTCCCCCTTTTTTGGCGTAAGTCCAAACCCCCTCTCAAGATGCCTTCACAGTCAACCTTCTCCAGGTAGTTAACAAGGCTCCCATTGCTTTACCTATAACACCTCACATGGCTTTACAGTCATGGCGCGGGCCTTCCTTTGATCTTTAATTACCCTAGGACTGCCAGTCTTTCAGACCTGGTGTTCTTTTATAAATCCTACATTTAAAAAATGTAGTTTTCAAAATAAGGGTAATGTTATTATATACATATTTGCAGTGCAGGGCATGGAGTAATTCCAGCTTTGACAGTCATTATGAGCAACAATAATGCATGTATACGTGGATACAAAGAAAACTCATTCCAATTTTGTGAACTCTGAGCAGGTTTATATTTCACTATATATAACCATTGTAGTTACATAAATTCCTGTTGGTTGGTAACCATTTGTAGAAGTGCTCTTTTTAACCTTACATCCAGTTTTAATTACATACACCTTCTCATCCATCTCAATAATGCTGCAATTAACGCAATAATCTTTACTCATTTGTTGCCAAATGCACTTCGTTATCAGCTTTCAAAAACAAACATTGAAAACAAAAGTCTTTCTAACTCTATTCAATATAAAAGAACACAAATGAGTAACAATGAAAAGAAAAAAACTTACCTGGCAACTGAGGTAAACTTTAATTAAAATTTTAGTAAAACGTCTATTCCAATGTTTTTAAAATAACTAATTACAGAGATCGATCATGGCTGCATATTCTCATGCATTCAACAAATACACAAATTGAGAACCAATTTGTCCTATATTTGCGGCTTAGTAGCCTTTTCTCTATACACATCCAGCATTAAACTTAGACCAGGAGTATTTTTCATTGTTTATGACAAAAGTTACTTTCACCAACTTTTTGATCAGATTTTGTCAAGAAATATCTACTTATTAAATGCCTTTCCTGCCAGGTTCAATAATCTGTGTCCTTAAACATAAAAATTTAACAAATAGGAGCAAGAGTAAGTCATTCAGCCCCTCAACTCTGCCCCACCATTCTATAAAATCATAGATGATCAGCCCAGGCCTCCACTCGTCTTCCATATCTCTTCATAGAATTCCTACAATATGACAGGCCATTGAGTCCACACCAACCCTCTGAAGAGCATCTCACTCAAACACATCTCATCCCTACATTTCCCATGGTTAACCCACCTAACCTCATATCCCCAGATACTATGGCGCAATTTAGTATGGCCAATCCACCTAACCTGCACATCTTTGGACTGTGGGAGGAAGCTGGAGCACCCGGAGAAAACCCACACAGACACTTGGAGAACATGAAAACTCCACATCGACAGTCACCTGAGGCTGGAATCAAACCCAGGTCCCTGGTGCTGTGAGGCAGCAGTGCTAACCACTGAGCCACCATTCTGCCTACAGTTCCTCACAACCTTCAACTCCATGCTTTTTAACATGTATCTACATTCTCTTTAAATAGTTCCAGTGATGGAATCTCCACAACTCTTTGGGAGACAGGATTTCAAACGTTTACAACCCTCTGAGAGAAAAATTCTTTCAGATCTTAGTTTTAAATGAGTGAGCCCTTATTATCTGTTCCCTGGTTTGAGATTCCCCCCGTGAGTTGAAACTGCCTCTCAACATCTACTCTGTCAAGCCCCCTTAAAATCTTGTATGTTTAGTAAGATCACTCTTCTAAACTTTAATGAATAAAGGCCTAACTTGTTTGTCTGTTCTTCATAACACAGTCCCTTTATCCCAGCAGTCAGCAGAGTGAATCTCTTTTGAAAACACCTCCAATGCCAGTATATCCTTTCAAAAATGCAGATACCAAAACTCCACACTCTGCTTCAAGTGTGCCCGCATTAACACCCTGTAAGATTGTAACAAGACTTCCCTATTTTTAAACTCCAAACCTGTAGCAATGAAGGCTACAATTCCATTAATTGCCTTCATTGCTTGCTGCATTTACATGCTAACTTTTTATACCATGCAGAGAAACACTCAAATCCTTGTGTGCTGCACTTCTATTTTGAGTCTGTCTTCATTTAAGGATTCTACTTTCCTAAGGCAGCAGTACCAAGAGAGACATCGATAATGGACAGCACTCTCAACCTTCACCATAAAGAGGAGTTTCATAATAGTGGGACCTACTTGAAAGGACTTTAATTTTCTGAAGTAATACATATTTCCCTTTACTATTATACCTGTACACTATTCCTTCCAAATCAACTTATCATCAAGTTTAAGTCCTAGATACTTGTAGTTAGTATCTATTTCAAAGTCACATTATGGATCTTCAGATGAATATACTAAACTGTCCTTTTTCCTAGACTGTAGTTAGTTCTTGCTCTAGTTTCCATTCACTTTAAAATAATTGTTATTTCACCATTTTTCAAATTGTTTCATCAAATTACTTTGTTAGTCCTTATGAAAAATACAAGTACCATATCATCTGTGTACTTTCAGATCAAAATGTTGCCTTGCTCTTATTAACAGTAATTCATATAGAAAAGCAAAGGTAGCCCTGAGTAAATCCTGGAGCTAAATACCATTGAGCCCTTCTGTGAAGAAAATCACTGACATCAGTATTTTTTCACTTTTTTAAAATAAACTTGAATATATACATGCTATTAAAAGTTGGAGAGAAATCAACGAATTTCCTTCCTGACCTCATCCTAGGCAGCAATGCAAATTGCTTCCTTACTTTAGGCCCTGTCCTATCACTTTCAAAACTTCTGTCACCATTTCTCCCTCCGGAAAATGACTTCAATCACCCGTCTTTGCAAAACTACTGCCTTTCTCCAACCTGCCTTTCTTTCTTGGATCAGGTCAATGTCTGTCAGAACGAGCCTGGATCCCATGACTCCCTAAATGAATCCATGCAATCAGGTTTGAATCTTCGTTGCAGGCATTCCTTAACATTTCCTCTGCATCTCTTATCCAAAATCTTCAATCTGTTTAAGACCATAAGACATTGAAATAGAAGAAGGACATTCAGCCCATAGCTACTGCTCCACCATTCAGTGAAATCCTGGTAATCTTTTAATTCAACTTTCCTGCCTTTTCCCATAAGCCTTAATTCCCTTCCTGATTAAAAATATCTCTCAGTTTTGAATGCACTTAACTCAGCTGTTTGTGGCAAGGGTTTCCGTAGGTTAATAGCTCTCTGAAAGAAGAAATTTCTCCTCATCCATCTTTCAAGATTATGCCCTCTGATCCTAGACTCTCCCACAAAGAGAGACAACTTTTCTGCCAGTCTTAGCTGTCAAGTCTCCCAAGAATTTTCTATGTTTCGATAAGGTTGCCTTTCATTTTGCTATAATCCAAAGATACAGGCCCAATGTACTCAATCTCTCATAAGACATTCCGTCCATGCCTGGTGTCAACCTAGTAAACGTTCTCAGGACTGCCTCTTGTGCTAATACATCTTCCCTCAGATAAGTGGCCCAAAACTGTTGACAATATTCTAGCTATAGTCTGACTAGTCCCTTATATGATTTTAGCAAAGCCTCCCTACTGTCATACTCTATTCCTTTTGAAGTACAAGCCAACATTCTATTTGCCTTTTTTATTACCTGTTGAACTTGGATTTTTTTTTTGTGATTCATGGATGAGGAATTCCAAATCTCTCTGTTCCATTACTCTCTGCAATCTTCCTCCATTTATATAATATTAAGACCATATTGCATAACCTCACTTAATCTGTCTATGGCCGTCTGCAGACTCTGTGTCTTCCAACCATTTGCCTTCCCATCTATTTTTGTTTCATCTGGATACCTGGGTAGTACATTCACATTTCTCAGCCAAATCATTAGTATATATTGTAAATAATTGTGGGCCAAGCACTGATTCCTTGACACACCATTAGTCGCAGGTTTCTATTAGTTAGCCAATTCTCTATCCATGCTCATATGCTCTCCGTTTTCTATTAGTTAGCCAGGTCTCTATCCATGATTATATGCTACCTCCAACACCATTAATTAGCCTAATGTGGTACCTTATCAAATACCCTCTAAAAACCAGAGTATATTACAGTCACAGCTTTCCTTTCGCTTGCTTGTTTCCCTTCAAACAATTCTAGTACATTTGTCAGGCATGATTTCCCCTTCATGAATTTGACTCTATTTGTTCATATAATATATATCTAAATACTCTGCTCCTGCATCCTTTATAATAGGCTAACATTTCTCCCAATAACTGGCCTATAATTACCTGTTTTTATCAGTTGAATAGAGGTATTACATTGGCAGTCTTCCAATCCTGTAGGACTTCACCAAAATCTAAGGACTCTTGGAAGATTAATACCAGTGCTTACACTATCTTTATAGCTACTCCCTTTACTTAACCTAGGATTCATCCAATCAAGTTCAGGCAACTTATCAGTCTTTACCCCCATTAGTTTCCCTAACAATTTTTCTCTAGTGATAGTTTGGTATGTACTCCGCTGATTTTGCCCCTTGCATATTTTGTAATATCGGGATGCTATTAGTGTCTTCTACTGTGAAGACTGATGCAAAGTAGTTATTCAATTCCTGTGCCATTTCCTGGTTCCCCATTATTATTTTTCCAATTTCATTCTCTGAGGGGCTTGTATTCACTTGGGCTTCTTTCTTACAGTTTATGTATTTAAAGAAGCTCTTGCAGTCTGCCTGTATATTGCTTTCAAGTTTAGCTTTAAAGTTTATTTTCTCCCTCTTCATTATTTTTGAGCCATGTTTTGTTGGTTTCTAAAACTTTCACAATCTTTTAGATTACTGCTAACCTTTTCAACATTTTTTTTCTTTCAACTTGATGCTATTCCTCAAGTTCCGTGGTTAACCTGTTTAACTCATCCCTGCTCGTAGAATGCTTCTTCCTCACTGGACTATGTAGTTGCTGTGACCCATGAATTATTTTCTTAAACATTTGCCTTCATTGCTACTAAACTCCTTTTCTGGTCCACTCCAGTAAGCTCTGCCCATGATCTTGTGTAGTTACCCTTATTTAAGCTGAGCGCAATTGTTTCCAAGCCAGGTTCTTCCCTCTCAAACTGAATGTTAAATTTTACCATGTTATGGTCACTGTTTCCAAGGAGATTTTTACCTGCTGTTATTTATGAAACCTGCCTCTTTACCTGTCACCAGATCCATATCAGCCTGATCCCCAGTTGGATCCACAACAAGTTCTCGGAAATATTATGAATTCTTCTGCATGGTTTCCTCTGCCAATCTGACTATCCTGGTCTACATGAAGATTAATCTCACCCATGATTAATGCCTTTGTTAAATGCCCTCATTATCCACTGATTCATTCTCTGTCCTAGCTACTGTGACGGGGCTGAAAGTCTACCTCTGTTCCAATCAGTGTCATCTTCTGTCTTACCGCCAGCCATAAGCTGTTGCACTTGTTTGCTGTACTAACAATGCTACCTTACCGCCCTTTTCTTCCTGCCAGTCCAACCAAAAAGTCATATTAACCCTGAACATTTAGTTCACAGTTTTGATCACCTTGTAACTATTTCCATAATGGTTAGAAGATCATACACATTAACATGTATTTGTGCAGTTTATTAATCCATTTTGTTCCAAACATTCAAGTAAAGAGCTGTTAATTTTGTCTCATTACCTTTTTCTTCTTTTGACCTTTTTTCTGTAGGCTTTTTCTATATTTATATAATTTGACCCTACCTCTCTGTATGATTATCCAAATAGCTGTCCTCTACTACAGCCACATCCTCTTGCTTTGTAAGCTTACAATTCCCCTCTCCTGAACCCTCACCTCCTCTAATTATTTTAAAACTCTCTCTGCATTCCAATTTATCAAATCACCAGGATAACTGGTCTCAGATTGATTCAAATGAAATCCAACCCACTGGAACTTCTACCCTAGAACTAGGTGCCGTTGCCCCACAAACTGAAATCTATTTCACCCACACCACGCTTTGAGGCACACACTTGATTCTTTGATTTTATTTACCCTATGCCAGTTAATACTGGCTCAGGTCATAATCCAGAGATTATTACCTTGGAATTTCTGCTTTCTAATTTACTTCTTGACTATTCATAATCTTTCTAATTGCGACAGTGTCGTTGGTCATAGAGCTGTTTCTGTTCTGTACAAATCTATGACTTCTGTTCACAGCTGCACAGAACAATATCCATCCCTTAATAATTCTGCACCCTACCAGAACTACATTTCTATTTCCTGCCCTCCCTGAATGGTCCTCTATATCAAGGTGCTGAGGTCAGTTTGCTCATTCTCCCTGCTGACCCCATTCTCACCTCTTCGACATTTGCTGGAGCCAAAGCTCCTCACTTATAACCCCTGTGCCCTCATTTCTGCCTCACCTGCAGTTGCTGATGACAGCCCAATTTTTAATGATCAATTCAGGGGTGTATTACTATCCTCTGAAGCAAAGTATCTACATAATTTTCCCCTTCCCTGATGTGTCAATGTCTTCAACTGAGGTCTGAAGTTCCTCGAGCTGCAAACATTTACTATACGTGAGTTCACTTTAGATCAGATTAATATTTCTTTTCATTTATGGTAAGTGGGAGTCACAGACTAGGCCAGCATATGTTGACCATCCCTCATTGCCCTGAGTAAAGATATGAGTCAACCACTTTGCTCTCGGTCCAGAGGCACGTGGGCCAGACCTGGTAAGGATGGCAGATTTCCTTCTGAAAGTACATTCGAGGACCAGGTGGGGTTTTTCCAACAATCAACAATGGTTTCATAGCCTTAATTCTAGATTTTTGCTCAGAGTGAATTCAAATTTATCTGTCATGTTGGAATTCGAACTTGGATCTCTGAATTAACAATCTAGTATCTCTGAATTAACAGTCTGGTATCTCTGAATTAATAGTCCAGTATCTATGATACCACTAGGCCCTATAAAGCTTTCATGTATTGTAGCAGCAATATCACCTGTCCTGTAATCACTCATATTTGATTTAACTTAAAAACAAATCTTTAAGATTATCTACACTTCACTGTCTGGATATATTTTTTAAGCTACAAAGAAAAGGAAGTTCACCAGTATCAATCTAATACTTGAGCAGTTATTTTTAAGGAAAGAAAGAAAAACAGTGCAGATCAAAATACAAATAAAAGTAAGATCTTTAGTTTAAAGAACTAGAAACATTCACTACTCCAACTTGACCATGGACTTCTTTCCCTGTACTCATGTCATGCTATTCCCTGTGTTCTTGTAGTACCTGCCAATGGAACCAGATTTTCTTCGTCTACCTTATCTAATTGTGTTATAATCTTGTACCCAAGTGTTTGTGGGAAGGCAGATGTTGCTGTCGCTGTCTAAAGTAAAGACACAAACTTTGGAAATTCTCAGACCATGAATCATATGGTTTAGGAAAGAAAATAGAATGGTGTGTTTATTGCAGGAGGAATGCAATACAAATAAAAGCAAAGTGCTGAACATGCTGAAGATCTGAAATTAAAACAAAATGTTGGCCAAACTCATCAGGCCTGGCAACATCCGTGCAGAGAAAAGCAGAGTTAATGTTTCAAGCCCAATGTGAAATCTTCAAAATTCATGTAATATATTGAGTTGAAAAGAAATCTGCATAGAATGAAATATAGAAGTAAGGAGTTTCATAGGCCTTTGGTGAAGCTACGTTTGGGATGTTATGTACAACTTCGATCTAATTTGAAATATGAAATAATTGCACTTGAAGCAGTCCAGATGAGATTCCCTCTAATAATTCAATGGATGACAAGTTTATCTTATAAAGAAAGGTTGGGAGAGAGGGCCTTATAGCCACTTGAGTTTTTGAAGAATTGGAGGTGATTTTTCCTAAAATTAGAAGGTCATGAGGGTACAAGGATATTCCGTCAAGTTGCGAAAGACTAGAATGAGGGGATAGTATTAAAAATATGAGGTCTGTCTTTTAAGACATAGGTGAGTAGGATTTTTTTCTGAGGATCACTGGTCTGTAGAATTCTTTTTCAAAAAGCAGTGGAAGCTAGGTCATTGAATTTGTTGAAGACAGAATGATGTAGATTTTATATTGCCCTCTAATTTTCAGTTCACTTTTAGACACTGATGATCTGTTAATTAAAGTTCAACAGGTCTGTTGGTTCTTTCTCATTCCAGAGTCCTTCTAAAGGTCAAGAGCAGGGAGTGGTGATTCTTATTGACAAAACCAGTCAAACTGGAACAGTTAATAGCTGTTTATTCTGTGGAGCACATATGTTTGAAGCCATATTTTATAAATATTATATTTGTATGAAACCTTTATTAAAATAATTTTGTGGGTAAAACATGAGCAGAAGAAGGGAGTTGGAAAAACATCCAGTTCTACACCACTGAGCAAGTTTCATATATTTTGCCCCTGATAATGCAATCTCTCACCTCTCCAGCCCAACTGATCATTTTATGACATCTGAGCTCACTTTTGATGTTTTGGCACTGATCCTTCCCAACCACTTGATTCTCCTACACCTTCTGTCCAACTCCTGAAAGTTCCTTTTGCACCATGCTCTTTTTCATCAACGTTAGTCCTTCCCCACTTCATTCCTCTTTGTCTTAGTCTTGCTCGGGCCTTCCTCTCTTTATACATAATGGCACCTTCTTAAGTATTAAACTTCCTGTAATGCATTTGTAGCCCTATTTCCCTTTATATTTGATCCCTACCTTCTTTGTTATAACACATTGAATCTCCAGCATACTGTGAGCAATACAGCCAAAGATCTGTGAGTAATTATTTTGTTCTTTTATAGGATGCAGGCATTTCTTTTCATTGCTGGCAGGATCAATTTCCCTTGAAAAGACGACAGTGAGCTACTCTCGTCTACCTGGTCTTGAAGTGCCCATAGTGCGGTTTAGAAGGGAGTTCCAGGACTTTGATCCCGTGACAATGAAGGAGTGGCAATATAGTTCAAGTCAGAAATGTGTGGTATGGAGGGAAATTAGAATGTACTGGCATTCTTATGCAATTACTTCATTTTACTCCTAGCTGGTAGAGGTCACAGCTTTTAAAGGTAATGGTGAAGGAGATTTGGCAAGTTGCTACAGTGTGTCTTGAATATGGTGTATAGTTGCCAAAAACTCAGACTGCTTCGTCCAGGATTGAATTGAGCTTCTCGAGTGCTGTTGGAACTGCACTCACTAAAATAAGTGGAGAAAATTCCAAAAGGCTCCTCTCTTTTGCCTTGTAGATGATGGACAGGCTCTGGAAGTTGGGAAGCAAGTTACGCACCACAGAATTCCCAAACTCTAACTTGCTGTTAATTCAGACTTTAAGCATTCACATTAATTTGTTTTTATCAGCAAGTGCTGATGAAACTCAACAGTCTTGCAACGTCAGTGTGCAACACTTTCTGATAGAGAACTTAGTTGTAACCTTGCAGCATCAATCACAGATTCAAGTGTGTATTTTGCAGAATTGATGGGATTTAACAACTAAGCAATAGGATGTCTGAAGCAGAATAGGAAAAAAAAATTATTTTAATTAAATCAATTTTTCATTGAATTAATCTAGTTTGATAATGTCCTGAAATACAGTGGGCCGGCCAGAATTGTCTTGGACTGTTCAACCTGGCATAATTGATTGACGATTCAGGTCATCATTGCCAAATTTCTTGGATCCAACTGCAAAATGAAGAGATCCTCCTTATTTCTTTATAAAGTGGTTGATAAGTTACAGCATGTGCTTGTGATTACTCCTCACTACATCCTGCCTCTTTCTCCCATCAATCTCCCTTTTAATGGATTCAAATCCTAGCAGAATGACAAAAGTCCAGTCATATGCAAAGAATGGCTTAATGAGGCTAAATTGACCTCTATTGTCCTTCCCATATTTTCCATATTTAAATGTTGGACATCCAGCTTTTGATGATCAGTGGACATAAACTTGAGGTTAAGAAAGATGATAGACCTCTACAAAACACTCCCAAATTTTCCATTCAATATTCCATAAGCAAAGGTGAAAGTAAGGGAAAATAGATTTTCTTTATACAGACAGCTGAATATTTTCATCTTCACCCTAACTACAACTGGCCTCTAAGGCATGCTGCAGCAAATCCAGCCCCATCTCTGCTGTGATATTTGCACACATATGACTCGAGCTGAAAGTACATTCAAAATTACGGATAAGATATTTGCAGAGCTCACAGAACTCCTGACCTACAATGGGAGTGCCCAATTTGAAAGCTTGAGTTTGAGGACATAAACTAGTAGAATCATACAGAAATACAGCACGGAAACAGACCGTTTAGTCCAACTCATCCATGCTGACCAGATGTGCTATGTTAATCTAGTCCCATTTGCCAGCATTTTCTCATATCCTTCTAAATTCTTCCTATTCATGTACCCTTCCAGATGCCTTTCGAATGTTGTAATAGTACCAGACTCCACCACTTCTTCCAGCACCTCATTCCATGCATGCACCACCCTCTGTTTGAAAAGGTTGCCCATTGGGTCCCTTTTAAATCTTTTCCTTTTCACCTTAAACCTATGCCAGCTAGTTCTGTACTCCCCCACCTCAGATAAAAGATCTTGGCTGTTCACCCTATCCATGTCCCCCTCACAATTTTATAAACTTCCTATAGGGTCACCCCTCAGCCTCTGCTCCAAGAAAAATAGTCCCGGCCTGTTCAGCCTCTCTCCATAGGTCAAACCCTTCAACTCTGGCAACCTCCTTGTAAATCTTTTCTGAACCCTTTCAAGTTTCACAACATCCTTCTTATATCAGGGGGACCAGAACTGAATTTCCAAAAGTGGCCTAACCAATGTCTTGTACAGCCACAACATGACCAATATTCAATGCACTGACCAACAAAGGAAACGATACCAAACGCCTTTCTTCATTATCCTATCTACCTGTGATTCCACTTCATGGAACTATGATCCTGCAATCCAAGGTCTCTTTGTTCAGCCACACTACCCAGGACCCTGAATGATAAGTCCTGCCCTGATTTGCCTTTCCAAAATGCAGCACCTCACATTTAACTAAATTAAACTCCATCTGAACTCCTCGGCCAATTGGCTATCTAATCAAGGTCCTGTTGTACTCTGAGGTAACTTTCTTCATTATTCACTGCATCACTAATTTTGGTGTCATCTGCAAACTTACTAAGCATATCTCCTATGTTCACATCTAAATAATTTATATAAATGACGAAAAGAAGGAGACCCAGCACCGATCCTTGTGGCACTCCACTGGTCACAGGTCTCCAGTCTGAAAGGCAGGCCTCCACCACCACCTTCTGTCTTCTACCTTTGAGCTAGTTCTGTATCCAAATGGCTAGTTCTCTCTGTATTCCATGAGATCTAACCTTGCTAACCAGTCTATCATGTGGAACCTTGTCACATGCCTTACTGGAGTCCATATAGGTCACGTCCACCACTCTACCTACATCAATCCTCTTCAAAAACCTCAAGTCAATGAGATGGGATTTCCCATGCATAAAGCCATGTTGACTATCCCTAATCAGTCCTTGACTTCCCAAATTGATGAAAATCCTGTCCCTTAAGATCCCCTCCAACACCTTGCCCATCACTGACATCAGGCTCACTGGTCTGTAGTTCCCTGGCTTTTCCTTACCACCTTCCTTTGATAGTGGCACCACGTTCGCCAACATCCAGTCTTCTGGCACCTCCACTGAGATACAAAGATCTCAGCCAGCTATTTCCAGACAGCAAAGTACATTTACTACATACTGTTCTTAAGTGACGCTGATGGATTCTTAATCAGATGGCCCTTCCACCTTCTTATATTGATATGAGGACAGAGAGAAAGATAAAACACATTATAAGTAATAAAAATGTGTTGTTCCATGATATTAAGTTAATTACTTGTAATTTTTTACCTTTTTTTCTCTCTCCTTTTCAGACTTCTTTGATAGCACCCTGGCACCTCCTGCTGTCCCTCATTCTGGATCCATCCAGAAACCAGAACAATCAGACAACACAGTGGAAAGGTGAAAATTCTGATCGTGGTAATTATGTACTAATTACAGACCAAGTTTAACAATTATAGCATTTATTATCAATTGTCTTAAAATTCTGTTCCTATGAAAAAATAGATATAATGTTTTCTAACTATTTATTTTTAATTAAACATGTTAAATATTTGGAAATAAATTTATACTTTAGCATTGCACAGGTCAACTTTCCCATCTTTCAGGTGAACATGGGACTTAGGAGCAGGATTAGGCATTTGACCTTTCAAGCCTGCTCTAATATTCATTTAGATAATAGCTATTGTGGTTTTAAACCCACCCCCGCACACCATAGCCATTCAGACCAGTGTTTATCAAGATTTATCTAGTTCTGCCTTGAACAAATTCAATAAAACAGGTGCTACAGGGCAAAGGAATGCCACAAAGTTTTATTTTGTATTCCATTTTATAGAAGGATCAAAAATGTGGGATACAACTTATTAATTTTCAAAGTAAAGGTTCTTGTATTAATTTTTTAAACAAAAATTAAATATTAAAAATATTAAAATACTTTTGCACAATGAAATATTCTATTGAGCTTGAGCAACAGAATACTTCAGGCCACAGCTGCACTGTATGTTCTGGATTTCTGAGACTCGGCTGGCTTTTAGGTGATCAGATCTGTCTTGCTGTTTTAGGAAAGACAATACAGCAGAGGCTTTACCAGAAGGATTTTTTGATGATCCGGTAAAAGATGCAAAAGCAAGTACCACAGCATTTATGTTACTTTGTTTGTCAAAGCTGATGCTGATATTTTAGTCAAATGTCCTTGTCTAGCAGTGAGATTACATTTTTTAAGGTTTCAGTTTGATAAACTGTAGACGGCAGTGAAGAGCTAGCATTCGTGGAATTCTGATACCTGACCACTTCAGTACTCTCATCTATCTATTTTCTTCCTGATCATCATCTAATATTATAGGTGCGGAAAGTAGACCCTCCAAAAGATCAAATGGACAAAGAATGGGAGGAGTTTCAGAAAGAAATCAGACAGGTCAATACGGTGAGTGATTTTAAATGTCCTAAGTAGAGTCTGTTTTCTTATTGTCAGTGATGTGACTCACACACAATCATGCACACAAAGGTTAGATGCAGATGAAGGAAAAATATTACAGTTTGGTCTAATTAGACCATGAAATCAGAAAGTGTAGCTCATTCAGCCCATTTAGTCTGTTCTGCCATTTAGTGAGATCTTGGCTAAACTGATAATCATCAACTTTATTTTCCTGCCTTTTCCCTATAACTTTTGATTCCCTTGCTGATTAAAAATCTGTATGTCTCACCATTGAGTATTAGTAACCCACCCTATGCGGCGTTTACATTAAAGAATTCCACAAATCCACTACTCTCTGAGGGAAGATATTCTTCTTCATCTCTGTCTTAAATGGACAGCCCCTTGTACCGAGATAATGTCCTCTGGTCCTAGACTCTCACAAGGGGAAACCACCTTTCCGCAAATCCCCTAAGAATGTTGTAATGTTTCAATAAAGTTGCCTCTCATTCTTTTAAAATCCAGTCAGCACAGACACAACCTACTCAACTTCTCTTCATAAGATGCTCCCTCCATACCTGGGATAGGTATCCTTCTTTGGACTGTCTCCAATGCCAGTACATCTTTCCTTGCATTAATTTAGCTAAGTCTCCATATTTTTATACTCCATTTCCTTTGAGATAAAGGCTAAAATTAAATTTGCCTTTTTTATTACCTGCTGAACTTGTATGTTAGCTTTTCGTGATTTATGTATGAGGCCTACCAAATATCTCTGTGCTGTAGCTTTCTTTTGTCTTCCTACATTCAATTAATATTTAGCTTATCTTCCTAACAAAGTGCATAACCTCACATTTTCCCGCACGGTGAACTAAGTTTTTGTCTGAATCGCTTAGCCCACCTATATACTTCTGAAGACTCTTTTTGTTATTCTTTCCACTTGTCTTTGTGTCATCCACAAACTTGGCTTTCCTCATTCAAGTCATTATTATATACTGTAAATAATTATGGTCTAAGCACTGATCCATGTCAACCCTATTAGTTACAGGATGCCACCCTGCCCCTTAGTCCAACTCTGGTTTATTAGTTTCTCTATCCATGCTAATGTACTACCTCCAATATTGTGCTCTTATTAATTAACATGTGGTACCTTATTAAGTAACTTCTGAAAATCAAAATATATTACATCCACTGTTTCCCCTTTATATGTTCTACTTGTTACCTCCTCAAAGAATTCCAGTAATTCTTTTAGGCATGATTTCTCCCATGTGTAGGCAAGCTGACTTAGATTGCGCATTCCAGAACCCCATCATCCTCTGGGTGAAAAGGTTTTTCCTCAAATACCCTCTAAACCTCCTGCCTTGCACTTTAAAATTATGCCCCCTTATTATTGACTCTTCAACTAAGGGGACAGCTGCTTTCTATTCATCTGTCCTTGCCACTCAATCTTGTACACCTCTGTCAGGTACACCCCTCAATCTTCTCTCTCCAAAGAAAATAATCCGAGGTTACCCAGCCTCTCTTCGTAGCTGAAAGCTCCATCCCAGAACTACACATAGTTTTCCAACTGTGGCCTAACCAATGTTTCTACAGCTCCAACCTGACCTCCTTATTTTTATAATCTGTGCCATGATTGATGAGAGCAATTGTCCTACATAGTGCCTTAACTACCCTATAAATCTGTCCTGCCACCTTCTGGGATCTATAGACAAGCATCCCAAGGTCCTTCATTCCTCTGAACTTCCTAGTGCCTTTCCATTCATTGAGTCCTCTCTTTTCTACTTCTTCTAGAAACTAAAGTGCTGCTATTAGCTCTGAGGAGCTGGGGCTAATTGAAGTCCCCGGTGCTATTTGGTGCAGCTGAGAAGTAGGGCTTAGGACTCCCATTTAAAACAAAACAAAACAGCCATTTATAGATCAGGTGCAACAAGAGACTAGAATTGAGAAAAATCTGGGGGCAGTGCTATTGCTGCAGTATTTTTTTTTAATACTGTGGTGACCAGAGCTGTGCATGATACTTTTATTGTGGTTTAAAAAGACCACAAGGTGTGGGAGCAGAATTAGACCATTCAGCCAACTGAGTCTCATTCCTGATGAAGGGCTTTTGCCCGAAACGTCGATTTCCCTACTCCTCGGATGCTGCCTGACCTGCTATGCTTTTCCAGCACCACTCTAATCTTGACTCTAATCCCCAGCATCTGTAGTACCCACTTTAGCCCATTGAGTCTGTTCCACTATTGTAAGATCATGGCTGATCTGATATTGAAGCAGCATTGTACAACATACCAGTGTTAATATACTCATTTGGCTCAATATTGATCTATGAATGTGTCCCAACACCTAATTTCCTTTGCTCATTGATATCAAGCATATTATGATAGCTTTCAGTTTGTTGTCCAATCCTCCTCATTTTGATCTCATGTTCGAATTGAAATGTAATGGGATCACTTGAAGTACATTTTCCTTGAGATTTTAAATACTTTAAATGTTGATTTTAAACTGCTATTTTGGTCAAAAGTGGTCCATGCATCTTAACAAACACATTTTTACATTGTGTCTAAAGGTTTCAGAAGCAATTGTAGCTGAAGATGATGAAGAAATTCGTTTTGATAGACAGATAGAAGAAATTGATGAACAAATGTAAGTAAATTCCAATGCATTAGGAAATTTAAAATCATATTTTGATAAATGTCTGACTTGTAGAAAATCCAGGTCACTTCTTGTGCCCTGGACAGCCAGGGGAGCAGGAAATGTCATCAAGTGAAAGAGCTCAAGCTTCAGGTTTTGGATTTGGAGTAGCAGCTGATATTACTATAATGAATCCAAAAGACTGAGAAGCATCTCTGTAGCACCTTTCAGCAAATCGTTATTCCATTGGCTGAAGTGTGCAGCTGAACAGGGAGTGACCCCACCCTCATCCAGACAAGGGGAGAGTATTCCATTCCATTCCAGATTTGTGCCTTCTAGATGGTGAACAGGCTTTTGGGAGTCTGGAAGTGAGTCATTTACCACAGAACTCCCAGTGCTGACCTGTTCTTGTGACCATGGTTCTAAATGGCTGGTAGAAGCCATTCTAGACTTAGCTGCTCTGACTCACCAATCTCAGGATATTAACATCAAATCATACAATGATTTCAGTTTGTTGGGAATTCATTAATGGTTATGCTGTTGAATTTAAGGGAATGTTTTAGTAGAATCTCAAGTTTCTAGAACCCAGAGGGCCTGTGGGTGAAGAGTGGCTACAGTGTGGCTCCCTCAGGCCAAAGTGTGGCTGAAAAATGGAGAGACTGTTAGGGTGAGTTTTTTAGCAAGCAAACTCATAGACATAAAGCTATCTTTGTAAAGCTTAAACACAGGATACATTGGGTGGGGAAGGCTCTGGTGTCGCAGTGGTAGAGGCCCTATCTCTGAGCCAGGAGGTCTGGGTTCTCACCTGAGTTCTACATTGGGTGGGAAACATAGAGAAGATTAACCTGATGCAATAATTGCTCCGCTACAAGGTAACAAACGATGAGTCAAGTGCAGCGAACCTTCCACATAAGTGAAGTCAGTTCTTTGTTAACACAGTTTGTCAGTTCTTTATAAATGCAATCAGTGCTTTGTAATCATTAGCATTTCCTCAATTAGTTACAAATACAATAAGTTTGTAATAATTCTACAGAAGCCAGTATCCAATCACCAAGTCACTCTTTATTTACATGTGGAAAGTCCTTGACACAGATCCAGCTCCTTCAGAGCCAGCTCTCGGAGTGAACAGGATGTCTGACACCTCTGTTTTTATCTATCTGTCAGCCAGGGTTCCCTGATTGGACCAGGTTTAACAGCCTTAATCAGGGATTTCATATTCTTTGAAGTACACCTTTCAGTTTGTGAACCTTCACTCTTAACTGGTGTATTTAACCCAATGTAATTAATCGAACAGTAGAGTTCACATTCGACTGTCAAAAGTGACTTTCCCTATGTGCAAAGTACATAAAGTATCAAAACAGTACCAGATTTTCTGAGGTATGTTATTTGGAAGCACACCCCTATACATGGTTTATAAATAAATTGCATTGAACATCACAGCTATTTGCAAATTTAACAGTGCCATTACAATGAGTCAAATTCGGATAATCTGAAACTCCAGTTGTGACAAAACTGTCAGCAGCTCCTGCCAGTTGGATGGGAAATCCAATGGAAAAATGCCCATGATAACCTGAAATTCCAGACTGGTAGTTGCAATTTGGCCAACTTGTGCACATGACCACATCGACCCATCAGAGCAGATTTGGACCAAGCTTAAGGGTGAAATCACAGGCTAGCATGCACTAGTAATTGCAAAATGAGCCTACCCATGCCCTGAATGAGTACGCACCAAATGATACTTATGATATTAGTAGTGGCATTGGTAATGGAGAAATGAACCTGGATGAATCCAATATCTCTGTGTGATTAGTGTCTTTAAATATTATTTAAATTAACTATTCAACAGCTTAGTGTCTTAGAAAGGTTGAAAGATTTTAAAAGATCGCACAAGAGACGTATTAGTGGTCTGATGTAAAAACAAACACTTTTGTAAATAGTACATGAACTTCAGTTGTACGGGCCCTTCTAAGCTGAAGCCCTCAATTCGCATCTTATTTTATCTTAAGCATCATGTAACACATTATATTGTCATTGTTGTAGTGAGATTTTTCTGTATTGGTATTATTTTGAACATGAATTCATACTGGATTCTCATGTAGCTGTTAACTATGGCTCAGTGGTCCCATGTTTGCCTCTGAATCAGATCATTGGTTCTAACCAGAGAATTGACCATCTTCTCCTTTGCCCTTCAGTGCAGAAACGAGAGAGTGCTGTGCTCTTGTAGCTGCTATCTTTCAGAAAAAAAGTTAAATCAATGTCTCTTTTACTTTCTCATATTGTTATAAAGCACTTGTGGATGTCATCCCTGAATGATGTTATGCAATTGCAAAGTTTTTCTCCTAATGACTATTTTAAGAACACATTTTAGGATGGTTCATTTTTACGAATATAGAAACAATACCAGGTCTGTGTTTCAAGTAGATCATGGTTGATCGATGTCTTAATTTCATCTAACCACAAAATCTAGTGTCATCTTTTAAATTTTTGATTGAGTTCTACATTTCCACGAACTTCCTTGTTTCTTTTGCTTAACTTCACACACTTTTCCTCTTTGTGGAGATTAGCATGGAAGTTTTGGAAGGAGTTGTAGGCTATCAATCTGTTTCAGCCACATCATGAACATTCCTACTGGGGCCATCAAGTTCTGAAGTGGACGTGAACCTGGAGTGTTCTGATTCAGAGGCGAGATGTTGCCAGTTAACTAAACTCCTATTGTTTGTGGGAAGATGTGCATTCTGATATTAGACTCGAACAACTTTGTTCTAATTTTAAGGTTATATCTCTTTTTTTGTAGTTGAATCCATCAATTTCTCTTTATCTACCCTGTCAAATAATTACATCACACATACTGTAGTTGGGTTACCATTTAATCTTATAGGCATTTTTAATCAACCTGTTTAAGCATGTTATGACACTTCTCTGAAGCAGGTAGAACTTGCATCTTGACTTTCTAATTGAAAGATAGGAGCACCATCGCTGTGTCAAAAGAGGACCACTCTCCTTTGTTGGCTTTAGGGGCACATGATCACAGTTACCTAATTTAGACAGTTGATGATTTATTGCAATTATCTGATAGTTTGAGCTTGTAAGGAACTAGCAGTTTAGATATGATGCATTAGTTAATTAGATAAAGTATGCAACCATGACAATTGGGATGATTTGGTGATACCAGAGGACAAACAGGCTGTCAGCTTGGAATGTTTTGATCTCATTAAAGTGATGGGGGCAGCATTCTGCTCTCACGCGAAGTGGTCAGGAACTCTTCCCATGGTTTTCCTCCTCTCCTGTCTGCTTACTGAAGACTGCTCACATGGAATGACCCGATGAAAACAGCTGCCTATGAGTTCTGCTTGATGAAAAGTCCCACTGCCTTGATTCTTTTCTTGGTCCCTGCATTGATCTTCCAGCACGGATTTGACCTAGCTTCAACATAGTTACTCGAGCACAGAATCTGGCTCCTGAACCCTCTTGGCCCTTGTATGGCTTTTCCAGTGTGGAGTGGGGGCCTCTAACTTCCTGGCTTCAGTGCATTTATCCCAACACAGAATTTTCCTAGTGCCTACTGGCTTCTGCTAGCCCATCCCTGTCCTGAATACTCCTATCTGAGTCTGGCAGTTATTGTTACGTCATATTTTTAGGGGCACATACCTTACACTGTGTCAATCAATTGTCTGAACATTTTTGGCCAGTAGCCTGGGACAGCCACACATGATATCGGAAGATCATTGTTCCCTTGACCACACACATCTGAGGGTTAGTTTACCATTCTCTGAGAACAAATACTTTTTATTTTTGAGTAATAGAGTGCATTTGGTGCCTGATAAATCTTTGACACTAGTCTGATGTGCATTGTAATCTTTCTATTTATCATAATTCTCCCCTTTGTTTTCATAAACTATGATTTTGGAACATTAACTACTGCTGCAATAGCATTTAAATGAAATCTCATGCTACAGTTTTGATACAAGGAATATTCAGTTTTTAAGGGTCCCCAATATTCAACAGCTCAATCTTATAGGTATTCTGAATCCACCTGTTCAGATGTGTTAATGCACACCTTTAGCGTCAGTGTGACGTGAATCCAAACCTTCTGGCTTATAGATAGCGTGACTACCACTGCACCACAATAGCCCCACTCCTTAATCTTATATAATTATGGAAATGAGCTGTATATGCAACCTGTCCTCCTTTAACCCTTTGTCTCTTTTCATTCTGGAGAATCTGCACTGCAAGTGGAGTCGAATTAGTGTGCCCTGCAAAGCAGTAACGTAGATCTCGTTTCAGCTGTTTAAAATAGCAAGACTTATTTTAATCTTTTGCGATAGAAATATGGTGAGAACAATTTTAATTAGAATTTTATATTATAACTGTTGTGCATTGCACTGACCTGAAATATGCTGCAAATTAGTCATTAATCACAGTTGAAATCACAGAAGTTTCGGAACAGAATGTGTTCATTGAGACCAATGTGCCGATGCATGTGCTGGATATAGATCAGAAGTATCTGTTTACTCCAATTTCCCCAATTTGTCCCAGCATATCCTTTTTTCTCATGGAGTTAATTTTATTTTGAATTAAATTCAGTGCCAATAAAAAAAAGCTTCACTTTAAGGTTATTTGAATCAGCATAGCCCTGTGTAAAAAATGGAACTGTTAGGATGCAAATGTTGACACTAAGGCCAGGCATCTGTACTCAGAAATAAATAAGACCATAAGACATCCAAGCAGCCCATCGAGTCTGCTCTTCTTTCAATGAAGTCATAGCTGATTTGATAATCCTCAACTCCACTTTCCTGCCTTTTCCACAAAACACTTGATTCCCTAACTGATTAAGAATCTGACTATCTCAGCCTTGAACATACTTAATGACTTAATGCTCTTGCTAGTTTATTGCTACAAAATAACCTTAGATTTGAGAGTTGAGAATAGTAATAGTAAAATCTTGTGGGTTGTTTTTAAAGTACACTCCGTTTCTTGCCAGGGTAATAAAAGGCAAGTGAAGGACAGCAATTCCATGACAGTAGATCACTTGTACAACTACAGCTACAGCATGTTTATCACTGATCACGATCACTTAACCTACTATCTGAACATCAAGTTAGGGAATAGTTAAATCTCTGAAGGATGCTATTCTACCTCTTGTAGTCATACTGGCTCTCTACAGGAACAGTTCACCTTGGTGCCCTTCCCCCTTTCATATAATCCAATTCAGTGTTTTTTCCCTCTGGTCACCCTTATTTTTTCTGCCAAATACTTAAATTGGTTCCTTTTGTTTCTTGACTTTCTGCAATGGGAACTGTTTCTCCTTATCTACTGTCCAGGCCCTTCATAAATGCCAGTATCCAAACTCCTCTCAATCTAACCTTCTTCTTGCATACCATTCTCAGCATCTCAATCTATCAATGTAACCAGAAAGTGGTTGATCATCTAGTTCTTAATTTTTAATATTTTAGTTTCATTGTTTTGAGAAATAGCAAGCTGACCTGGTGACTAGTGTGATGGGAAAAATTGGATTCAACAATTTAAACAGATATTGTCATTCACTCAGATCAGCATTGGTAATCTAGCTTATTGGTGCTGAATTGGACAATTGATTAAGAACGTAAGAACTAGGAGCAGGAGGAGTAGGCCATCTGGCCTATCGAGCCTGCTCTGCCATTCAATAAGATCATGGTTGATCTTTTTGTGGACTCTGCTCCACTTACCCACTCGCTCACCAGAACTTTTAATTCCTTTACTTTTCAAATATCTGTCCTTCTTTGCCTTACAAACTTCAACAAGGTGGCCTCAATCACTTAATTGGGTAGGGAATTCCCCAGATTCACAATATTTTGGGTGAAAATGTTCCTCCTCAACTCATCCTAAATCTGCTCCCCCTTATTTTGAGGCTGTACCTCCTAGATCTATTTTCACCCACTAATGGAAACAGCCTCCCTGTTTCTATCTTATCTATTCCCTTCAGAATTTTGTATGTTTGTTTCAGATACCACCCCTCCTTCTAAATTTCAATGTATATAATACCAGTTTACTCAATCTCTCCTCATAAGGCAACCCTCTCAATTCCAAAATCAATCTAGTGAACCTCCAATGCACCCCCTCAAATGCCAGTACATCCTTTCTCAAGTAAAGAGGCCAAAACTGTGCACACTACTCCAGGGTTAGCCTCTCAAGCACCCAATACAGCTGTAGCATAACTGCCCTATTTTTAAACTTCATCCATCTAGCTATGAAGGATAATATTCCATTTGCCACCTTAATTACAGCTGCACCTGCAAACCAACTTTGTGATTTGTGCACAATGACGCCTAGGTCCCTCTGCACAGCAGTATTCTGCAGTTTGTCACCATTTAAATAATAGTCCATTTTGCTATTACAAAATGGATGACCTCACATTTACCAACATTATACTCCATCTGCCATACTTAAACTGCGAAGTTTGACACACTACTCTTGGTCCCCAACTCAAAATTATCTATGTGAACTGTAAATGATTACGGTTCCAACACTGCTCCCTGAGGCATACCACAAGCCGCTGATCGACAACCAGAAAAACACCCATTTATCCACACACTTTGTTATCTGTTAGTTAAGAATGACAGCAAACTTGGAGGTGTAGTGGACAGCGAAGAAGGTTGCCTCACATTACAACAGGATCTTGATCAGATGGGCCTATGGGCTAACCAAGTGACAGATGGAGTTTAATTCAGATAAATGCGAGGTGCTGCATTTTGGAAAACCAAATCTTAGCAGGACTTATACACTTAATGGTAAGGTCCTAGGGAATGTTGCTGAACAAAGAGACCTTGGAGTGCAGGTTCATAGCTCCTTGAAAGTGGAGTCGCAGGTAGATATGATAGTGAAGAAGGCGTTTAATATGCTTTCCTTTATTAGTCAGAGTATTGAGTACAGGAGTTGGGAGGTCCTGTTGCGGCTGTACTGTTGGAATATTGCGTGCAATTCTGGTCTCCTTCCTATCGGAAAGATGTTGTGAAACTTGAAAGGGTTCAGAAAAGATTTACAAGGATGCTGCCAGGATGTTGGAGGAATTGAGCTATTGGGAGAGTCTGAGGCTGGGGCTGTTTTCCCTGGAGCGTCGGAGGCTGGGGGGTGACCTTATAGAGGTTTACAAAATCATGAGCAGCATGGATAGGATAAATAGTCAAAGTCTTTTCCTTGGGGTGGGGGAGTCCAGAACTAGAGGGCATAGGTTAGGGTGAGAGGGAAAATATATAAAAGAGACCTAAGAGGCAACTTTTTCACATAGGGTGGTATGTGTATGGAATGAGCTGCCAGAGGAAGTGATGGAGGCTAGTACAATTGCAACATTTAAAAGGTATTTGGATGGATGTATGAATAGGAAGGGTTTGGAGGGATATGGGCTGGGTGCTGGCAGGTGGGACTAGATTGGGCTGGGATATCTGGTCAGCATGGACGGGTTGAACCGAAGGGTCTGTTTCCATGCTGTACATCTCTATGACTCTATAATACATTATCCATAATGCTGTGCACTTTTATCTTATGCAGCAATCTTTTGTGCAGCACCTTGTCAAACGTCTTCTGGAAATCCGGATCCACCACATCCACCAGTTTTTTGTTGACCACCATGCTCATAACACCCTCAAAGAATTCCACTAAATTAGTTGAACATGACCTGCCTTCGTGAACCCATGCTGTGTCTGCCCGATTGGTCAATTTCTATCCAGATGTCTCACTATTTCTTCCTTGATAATAGATTCAACCATTTTCCCACTACAGAAGCTATAGTTACCTATCTTTTGTCTACTTTCTTCCTTAAACAGTGGCGTCACATTTGCTGTTTTCAATTCTGCAGGAACTGTCCCAGAGTTTACTGAATTTTGGTAAATTGCCACAAGCACATTTGCTACTTTATCTACCATCTCTTTTAATGTCCTGGGATGCATTCCATCAGGGCCAGGAGATTTGTCTTCCTTTAGCCTCATTAGCTATCCCAACACCACCTCTTCAGTAACAATGATAGTTTCCAGGTCCTCACTCGCCATAGCTTCCTCATTAATTATTGATGCATTATTTATGTCTTCCACTGGGAATACCAACACAAAATACCTGTCCAATGCCTCGGCCATTTCCTCATTTCCCATTATTGAATCCACCTTCTCATCCTCTAAAGAACCAATGTTTACCTTAGCAACTCTTTCTTTTTGTTTTATATATTTGTAGAAACTTTTGCCATCTGTTTCTATATTCTGAGCTAGCTTACTCTCATAATCCATCTTAGTTTCCTTCATAGCTTTTTCTGATGGCTTTCTGTTGACTTCTAAAGATTTTCCAATCCCCTAGTTTCCCACTACAGAGGAACCTCGATTATCCGAATGGGATGGGCAGTCACTGTTTCATTCGGATAATTACTCGGATGATCGATTTTACCTTAAACAAGGGAAGCCATTCTGATCTAACGCTGTGCTCTACCAGAGAATTTGTTTAAATCAATGATTTAAATAAGTCTGCTATTTAAACAAACTGATCTTTACATTCTGCAAATTACAGGTTAAATTGAGAAGGACTAGCCCCTTACCATCACATAAATACTGTATATGAAATCCCAGCACTAAACAAGGTCCTGAACAGCTTCTACAATTGCAAGAGCATTTGTCAGTTTCCGGGAACTCAGTGTTGCGATAGAAAGACAGGATCTCTGACTCGTGCGTGTGTTTACTTTCTTGGCCATTTCTTTTCATGAACGGCCCAGTAAAGTTACAGGAATACTGTAAAACACTTACTTTTGCAAAGTGCTGTGTAACTAACCCTTACCTAAAACATATCCAGTCGCTGATGCTTGAGGTGCTTGTGTTTCCTTGCTTTTGCCAGTGTTTTCATGTATTCTTCAATACAGGTAATCTGAATACACTTACCTCTTTGAAGGAACGTTTTTACAGGGCCTTGAGTTCTTCTTCGGGTAATCTGAAAGTCGGATAATTAATATTCAGATAATCAAGGTTCCTCTGTAATCTTTGCTACTTTGTATGCATTTACTTTTAATTTGATACTCTCCTTAATTTCCTTAGTTACCCGTGGCTGATTTTCCTTTTACTTACATCCATCCTTCTCACTGGTATATTTAAAAACAAACAAAAGCAGTGTTAGGATGAACCAAATTCAGTTTATTTTTCTCTCTTTTTCTACAAGTTACTTTCCTCCTTTTACTGAAAAAACTTTTAACATTAGAACATGAGTGTGTTATAGATTTTCTTTTCATTCGTGGGTTGTGGACATCACCAGGAAAACCCACTTAGGATGGACATGGTTCTTTGGAACTCTTTTCCTCAAAAGATGGTGGATACAGAGCCTTTAAATACTTTTAAGATAGTGGTGAATATATTCTTAATTACCAAAAAAGTAGCAGGCAAATAAGTAGGTAGGCAGACAGCAATCAGACACCACTCCTCTTAGTGAATCTTGGAGCAGAATGTTGCAGTATATTTCACCGACATTTGTCCATCCTTACTTTCCCTTGAACTGAGTTATTAGAGGACAGTTAAAAGTCATGTTACTGTCTGCATCTGGAATCACATTTCGCCTAGACAATGCAGATTTCCTTTCCCAAAGGATGTTAGTTAATTAGGTGAGTTTCACAACAATCAGTAACAGTTTCATGGCTACTGATTGGCTTTCAATTATAACTTGATTAGTTGAGTTTAAATTCCTGTTGCAATGGTGACATTTGAATCCATGTCCCCAGAGCGTTAGCATTACTAGCCCAGTGACATTGCCACTTTGCCACTATCTCCCTCTAACCAAAATCACTTTCTGACTATCATTTCATTTTGGTAATATTGTGATCATCAATTTAGTGCAGCGCAGAAACACTTTGTAAATAAGTTAGTGTTTCAATGGCAGACCTTTTTAAAATTTTCTGCCTAATTAATAAGTTCCTATTTTCCTGCAGAATGTGCTACAAACGTATAGAGCACTTGCGAGATCGTCAAGAAACAGTAAAACAACTGATGGCAGCATTGAAAGGCAGGCAATCCCAAAGTGACAATGAAGTTGACACAGATGAAGAAGAAGAATTTCAGGAATTCCTTTCAGGCGATTGGCGTGCAAAGGGAACCTTACTTTAGTACCCTGGAAATTTCAATTTCTGACTTGAAGAAAGTTTTCTGCAAACCTTAATGAACATTCAACTGAAACTGGTTTCTGATTGTTTATATCACATGAACTGGGAAATGAATGAGAACATTAGCAATTAAACACTTTGGAGAAAGTATTCCTTTTTTTATACTCGTAAATAAAGCCTACTTGAAATGTCTGTGCTTTGGTTGTTGCATTAAAATTAAGTTGAATCCAGTTTTTTTTTCAGATATTTTATTTCAGGATTTCTATTGTAAATTGTAGTGATACTTTTTTCTTGAGAATAAGTAATGGGTCTTGAATTGACTCAGCAATCCAATGTTGGAGCTGCACAATCTATCACAGATGTTTAGGTTGGTGGGTTGTTTGGCCTATACTTTCTATAGTTATAACCAACCATATCAATGGAATTTTTTTAATATAAAATTGGGTCTGAATGTGTAATGGTAGAACTTAATTTTAGAACTTAGCATATCCATTTCAGAAGTAGCATTGTTTGCAATTTCATAATGTGCTTGACTACATGGGTTGAATTTCTCATTCAGTCATCAATATGGAATATATTTTGAAAGGCGTAAGTAAACAAAAGGATGAGTTTATAGCAACCTCTTTTAGTGCAGAGAGACTTTTTTAAACTATAGAATTACTTTGTTTACTGCCTCCAAGGACTTTGCATTAATTGCCCTTCAGTCAGAAGCAAGTCACATGCTTTTTCAACAAGAGACGTGACTCACTGAGACACCATGTCCTCTTTCTGTCAGCTCCTCTGCATTTTTGCTTCAATACATATTTCCATTTAGCTGCCTGTTTGAATCATGGCAAAAGTTTGCCCAGTTAAAACTTAAACGACTCTGTTCCAGGCAAATCTATTCTAATTAATGGAGAAAGGACATTAGTTTGACATGTCCAAATTTATTTTAAGTAACAAAGAGAGCCTTTTATTGCTATCAACTGATTTTAAACCAAATAAGAGTATAGATCCAACAATTGCAATTGAAAACAACAAAATAGATCTTAACCATAGGATGTAAGACTAGAAGTAAGCCGTTCAGTAGTGTGTTCTGCCATTCAGTGAGATCATTGTTGCTTTGATAATTCTCAACTCCACGTTCTTGCCTTTTTCTCATAATACTTGATTCTCTCACTGATGAAAGATCTGCCTTAGTCATGAGTATTCTTCTACAACAATCTCCAGTAAAGAACTCTACAGATTCTGCATACTCTAAAAGAAGAAATTCAGCTTCATCTCCGAAATTGGCAACCTCTGAATCTGAGATTATGGTTTCTAATCCTAGATTCATCCACAAGGGGATATAACTTCTCCACATCTACCTTGTCAAACTCCTAAGAATATTATATGTTCAATGAGCAATCATTCGTCTAATTCCAGTGGGCTCAGCCCACCCTACTCTGACTGTCTTTAAGACAATCTCTCCATACCCAGCATCAAATCTACTGAAAGCCAATATCTCTTTTCTATCTAGTGGATTATGTTTATGGCTTAGATGTCCAACAATCTTTTCTCATGAAACATTGTCATACATAAAGCAGAGAGAATGTATGTTTCACTGTACATGCTTTACTTGTGGGTAGAAACAGTTTAATTGTAAACAGTTTAATTACAGTAAATATTTTATTTCATACCCAGTTTTGTGGAAGATATCTGTGATTATTTTCCGTGTCATGACTGTCAAAGCCTTTGTAAAACCATTCATCTCCATTCCTGTTAGCAAGTAGAGTATATGGATAGATTGTTGCCACAGCTATTATTTAAAAGTTATGCTTCTAGCTCTTTAATATGTTTTCAATATGCAAAACTGAACTTTAGAATTAGCTAAGTAAGGATTTGCAGAATAATTTATTTTAAAACAGCGCTGCATTGTTTGATAAATAAAACTGCAGCTTGTATCAAACATGCCTTGAAACATTTGTCACTGAAATCTGTCAAATTGATGCCTCATTTTGCATTAAGTTCAAAGCACGCAACAAAGCTGTTTAAAAGCTTCCTTAAGCCATTTGAATCTTTTGAAAGTTGTGAAATGCTCCTGGAAACACGTCTTCACCAACTGTGAAGACGTGTTTTAATCATAGATCCTGGGTTCAAATTCAGTCCTTATTGAAAGGACGGTTTCACATTTATCTGAAAGGCTTTTTGGTGCAGACTGTAGCCCATCAACATTGTAAACAGTGTGTCAAATATTTTTGCTTTGTCCAGAAGCCATCCAAGCATGAGGTATAGAGGAGGGACATTTGATATTTATAAACTGCATATGTTCCATGGGCTGTGTGTGTAAAAACTGGTTTGTGGCAGCTTGGGGAAAGAAGGAAATTATAGCGGGAAGATCTTTGTACATTAATGATAAAGAGCTTCAGAGAGTGTACAGCACAGTACATTAGGACATTGTTTAATATGAAGAAATATAAATTTTAAGAAAGATTCAGAGTATTTGGGTTGTATTAGAAGAATGAAAATTATAGTACAATATGATCTAGGTGATGCAAATATGAGGCAGGGTAGATAGAAACAGGTTCTTGCAGTTTATGGATTTAGAATGAAGGTAGTGGTTACAGATTAATGCAGAAGTTTGAAACAGAGAGCACGATAAACTTCATTGTAAATTTGAGGAGATTTTAAAATGAGAAAGGTGCAGAGTCAGACTTGAGGGAGACAACTGCAAAGAGTAGAACCAAGATAATTGTTAATTCTGGTGGGATAACAAAGTGCAAGGCACAAAAAGCCAGAATCAAAGAAAGCAAACATTTGAGAGAGGGCATAGCACAATGGGAATTGTCAAGATAGAGCAGAGCAAATTATATTTATAAATGAGAAACTAGGAATTTGAATCTTATATATTGAGCCATGGGCCAGTGCAGATTGATGAGGGTAGGGTGAAGTGTAAGTTTACATTATGTGCTTAAGTTCTAAAGTGTAGCTTGAGCCCACAACTTTTGGCTTGAGGCATGGATAATGCAAAAAGAATTGAACTGAAATTTGATTAAAGACTTTGCAGCTTTCTGGGGTATGTTGCAAAGCACAGACATCATTGTGCAAAATTCAATGTTTCTGTTTCATTCATACATGAGGATGTTGTTGGCAAGGTGAGTATTTATTGTCCTATCATAGATGCTGTTGAGAAGGTTGGTAATGAACATTATGGCAGAGTAAAGTCATGAGCTAGCATAATTTATGAATTATTTTGCACTTGTGAAGCAAGATTCCGTGGGAATTAAAAACTAATTTAAAACCAAAAGTGACTTCAGTACAATGAGTTGTTCCTTAGTCAGAAGATGATATCAATAGGAATCAAATTAAATGGCTGAAAAATATGTAGAAAGAGATGGTAATTAATTGTGTCATCACTATTTTTTGGATGACAGCTATGGCTTAATGATAGAACTCTCATTTTTGAGTCTTCAAGTTACATTTTAAATTCCACTCCAGAAACTTGAGCACATAATTTAAGCTAACAGTCAGAGATGAGGGATTGCTGCTAAGTTGAGACCTGTCTGCTCTCACAGGTGAAAATAAAAGATTACATTGCACTACTTAAAGGGAAGAAGAGAAGGCCTTCTTAAGAGCCTTGTTAATATTTATCCCTCATACAGTATGATTAAAACAGATTATCTGTTATTACCACTATCCTGGCATGGAAATATATTGCTGTTCCTTCACTGTCACTGGGTCACAATCCCTTCCTAAAGGCATTGAGAGTGTTTTTTTAAAATTCATTCACAGGATGAGAGTGGCACTCTAGGCCAGCATTTATTGCCTACCTCTCATTGCCCAGAGGACAGTTAAGAATCAGCCAGATTGCTTTGGGTCTGGAGTCACATGTAGGCAAATAAGGATGACAGATTTCCTTCCCAAAAGGACATTAGTGAACCAGGTGGGTTTTTACAACAAATCGACAATGGAGTCATGGTCATCAAACTCTTAATTCCAGATTTTAAAAAATTGACTTCAAATTCCCCCATCTGCCATAGCAGGATTTGAACCCAAGTCTCCAGGGCATTAGCTGAGTCTCTGGATTAAATAGTCGAGTGGTAACACCACTGGGCCATCACCTCTCTTTTGCAATGGTTCAAGAAGGCAGCTTATGACCACCTACAAGGTGGTCAAGTGTCTAAATAACATGCAGCTATGTTGCCAATGTGCTGAGCCACTCACAGGTATTACATTTGTTTGTCCCAGAGTTGTAGATGTATTCAATGCAAATTAGTAATGGCAGCTTTTCTCTTCAAACCTGGCTGATCATGATCCTCACAGTAAGACAGAAGGCGGGTACAATGTTAACAGAGCCATAAACTATTGTTTTTCTGTGGCTGCAATTCTCTACTGGTGCAGGGAGCAAAGCTGCTGTCTATTTAGACACTTGACACTGATATGATGTGGTGTATCCTGGCCATAGACTTTGCTATGCCTGCAAATCCCATTTCCCTCCTCTTCAGGTTGCACTCACCTGTCATGAATGTCTTGTACTCTTCTGCTACCAGTGCACTTCATAGCTTCTAGCAATGAGAGTCAGCTTGGGAAATCCCACAAATGGAGTGAGTAACTGTGTCCCTGACAGAGTTGGTCTCTCCAGGCATTGGCTGCCAGTTGTAGTTTTGTGCACCTGGCATTTTGGGGACTAAGAGGAAATAGGCAAGTGTCTGTCGTGGGGGTGGGGGTGGAGGGGGGTGAAATTGGTCGGATTGAGACAATTGGAGGACATTGGGAGAAAAGGAATTGTATACCCTGCATATTGTTCTCATGTCTGCCTGACCATGTGAACTTATAGTATTTGTAGTAGGCTTAAGGAATTAGCTACATCTTTTATATATTTGTGATAGGGTTAAGGTTGAACCTGAGCATTTGTGGTCTATTTCACCAATGTTAAATATTCCATGACATTACCTAGTATGGCGACAAAACAACTGAAAACTAACCTTCCAGCTCAGCAAACAAATTTATATCCAGAACCTCAACCTGAGCTACAAATCTTCTCAAAACTCACTGACACCTATGGGCGCAATACACTAAAACTTGCCCAAAAATGGGAAACCAAAGCCATCCGACAGATGGCGAACAGCTGTACTTCCTGCATGAATGCCTAAGGAAACAGGTACTACCTAAATATCTTAAATACCAACCTGCCCTTAACACCCCATTAGCCAGAAGAACAGCAGAGCAAAGTGGCCATAGAATGCTTAGAGAAATGATTAATGATGCCCACAACAGATTCCATAAATACAACTTGGAATTTTGCACCAAAAACCTTTACTTACTAAGGTGGCAGGCCATGAATGGACTGACACAGTAGAACAAGCCATAGACATTAGATAGCGACAAACACAGAAAATGAAAAAAACTAGATCTGTAGAAGAAACTTGACAAACTCACACAAAATAATAATACAATGTGGAGGAATGGATAAAAAAAATTATCTGACTGACCCTTAACAGACACTAAAAAAGCCATCTTAATAAGAGGATTAAATTACAACTTCTGGGATGGGGACAAAATTTTTTTTTAGCAGCATTAGAAATCACGCTGTAAGATAATGCACTCACAGAAGAAACCCAGCAAACTAGCAGTCGCACCAACATTAAGCAGGAAAAAGAAAAGAAACACAATGCACAACAAAGGAAAGCACTAGAAGGACTCAACAAAGATAAAAAATTGTTATCCCACCTGCAAACAAAGGATGCTTGACAGTCATTTTAAACCAAACAGATTTTATTGAGAAAGTGATGGCACTGCTTGCAGATACTGACACTTACCAACAGGTGGCGATAGACCCCATCCCACAACTAGAGAACCGAATTGCAGTCCTACTGAAAAAAAACTTCAGAAATCTGAAGAATTAAACAAGACAGATTTCCAACAAATGAAACCTGACAGATCCAACACACCACACTTCTGTGGATTACCCAAAATTCACAAACCAGGAGCCGCCCCTCAGACCCATAGTCTTGCTACCTGGAACACCAACGTACAGATTAGCCAAGGAATACACCAAAGACTAAAACGTTAGTAAAAGATTCATGTTACTCCATTCACTACACCCATGAATTCCTGAACACCATCAAAGACACCAAGGTAGAAGAGATGAAATAATGTTCTCCTTTGATGTAACAGCACTGTTCACATCCATCAACATCAACCTGGCCAATGAAACACTGACTACACTATTAGAAGACCCAAAGACACATACACTAAGCATCACCAACTTCATCAGCAAGGACAATATTGTCAAGCTATTATGCCTTACCACCCACTTCACCTTCAACAACAAAACCTATAGACAAATCAACGGAACACCCATGGGATCTCCGATAACAGGATTCTTAGCGGAGGCAGTAATGCAGAGACTCAAACAAACAGCTCTGCCAACCATCCAACCCAAACTTTGGATAATACCTTTGTCATCACTGAATCAAACAAATTATAGGAAATTTTCAAGTCTGTCAATAATACCCTTACTGGCATAAAATTCACAAAAGAGGAAGAAATCAACAACAAACTGCCATTCCTAGATGTCGCAGTAGAGCGAACAGCCAATGGGGAGCTTTAAACCAGCGTCTATAGGAAAACAACACATACAGACCAAATATTGAACTACAGAAGAAATCACCCCAACATCCACAATCGAAGCTGCATCAGCACAATATTTCAATGAGCCAACACACACTGCAGCACAGAGGAACTACGAAGAGCAGAGGAAAATCACCTATACCGTGTATTCAAAAAGAATGGGTATCCAATGAGCAAAGTCCGTTAATTTCTCAGCAACAAACCCAAACAAGCAGACAAAATGTATCCAAAAACCCTAGCCACTCTCCTCTATATCAAAGACATCTCGGAAATGACTGCCAAACTACTCAGACCCCTTGGCACCATGGTAGCCCACAAACATACCAACACACTAAAACAGCAGTAAATTAATTTAAAAGACCCTATACAGATAACAAGCAAAACAAACGTAATTTACAAAATACTTTGCAAGGACTGTAACAAACACTACATTAGACAAACAGGCAGAAAACTAGCCGTCAGGATACATGAACATCAACTAGCCACAAAAAGACATAACCCACCCTCACTAGTGTCCTTACATACAGATAAGGAAGGACACCACTTCAACTGGGACAGCACATCTATCTTAGGACAAGCCAAACAGAGACCCGCATGAGAATTCCTAGAAGCATGCATTTCAACCGGAACTCCATCAACAAACACAACAACTGGACCCCTTTTACCACTCTCTAAGAAAAAGAACAGAAAATGACTTCACCACAGGACATGACATCACCACCCAAGGGAACCTAAACAGATTAAATAGAAAATGGGTCATAACACCAGTGCTTCACCAGAGGCTCACTAATGGTGTTACCTAGTATGGTGACGAAACATATAAAAACAAACTTTCCAGTTCAGCGAGCAAACTTACATTCAAATACTCCATTTGTAAAGAGGTTTGACAGATCTCCACACAACTGTTATAAGTGCAATATCATCATGGTCACGTATCCCTATGCTCCCTTTCACAGCCTTAATCAGTTCAACTCCTGTCTCCTACTCATTTCCCATACTCTTTAACATCTATTCAATATAAGCCTTGTTTTTACCCCATTTAATTCCCCTCTTCTCTTCTCTCCCTCATTGCCCCAGTTGAATCAATCACTCATTCCCTTCAATCTTCATACCAATTAATATTCCTCAATGTCGTCCCAAGCTTTCTAGTGTACTGCTAACAGAATTGATGGATTGTTTTTATGTGTGATTCACAATTATTGCCACATCATGTATCTGTGATGCATCTAGTCTCATATCAATCAGGCAATTAAACTGGCCCCAACTGAGGCAGGATATAATCAATCAGAAGTGTCAGGTTGCCTTTTGACTTGTGTTTGGTTAACATAAAATACAGGATACACAGTGAATGTGTTCAACTTCAGATGAATATACTTCTTTAGTGATAATTTGAAACGATTTCACATTCATAATAATGACTAGCTGTTTGATATTACTTCCAGCAGTGAAAACCTGTACGGTTGTTTACTGATTTATCTTTGCATTATCCTATTTCACAACATTTCTTTAGGTTGTTGCATGACTCCAGCGATAGCATGCATGCATACATAGAGAATAGGAACAGACGTAGGCCATTCAGCTGTTTGAGCCTATTCCACCATTCAGTATGATAATAGTTGACCATTCTAATCAGTATCCTGTGCTCACTTTCTCTCATATCATTTGATCTCTTAAGTCCTAGGAACAATATCTAACTCCTTGAAAGCATTCAATGTTTTGTTCTCGACTGCTTTCGGAAGCAGAGAAATCCACAGGCTCACCACTCTCTGGATGAAGACATTTCTCTTCATCTCAGTCCGAAATAGCCTACCAATATCCTTAAACGGTGACTTGTACTTCTGGACTCTTCAATCATTGGGAACATCCTTGCTGTGTTTACCCAGTCTAGTCCTGTTAAAATTTTATAGGTTTCCATGTGACTCCACTTGTTCTTCCACATTCCAGTGAATATATCTTTACCAATATAGTCTCTCTTCAAATGTCATAGAGTCATAAGAGATGTACAGCACAGAAACAGACCCTTTGGACCATCTCTTCCATGTCAGTCCTGCCATATCTTGGTATCAGCCTGGTAAACCTTCATTGAACTTCCTATGTCTCCTTCCTCAAATAAGGAGATCAATACTGCACGCCGTACTCGAGGTGGCATCTCACCAAGCTGTACAATTGCAGCAAAACATCCCTGCTCCTTTATTTGAATCTTCTGGCTGTGAAGACCAACACACCATTTGTCTTCTTCACTACCTGTTGCACCATCATGCTTCCTTTCAGCAACTGGTGTACAAGGACACTTAGATCTTGTTGAACTTACTCTAATCCAAGACTATTGCCAATCAGATTATCTATCTTACTGTTTCTGCTACTATGGAAAATAAAGAACATGAAAGCATGGGAAGGGTTAAAGCATGAAGACCACTGGCAATCTGTGGTCTGTGGAAGGCAGGATGGGATAATCATAGTGGAACATTCTTACACCAATTAGCAGAGTAAGGTTAAGGCTGAAAGGTCACTATGACAAGATAACACAAGTAATAAAGCAAGTTTCTCTGTTAAGGGTTATTATGACAGGATTAGGACAATAAATATTTGGGACATGACATTAAAATATCTAATTAATAGTTAGTAGAGTCAGCTTGAGACAGGAGACTATTGTAACAGATGGAATAGCTAAATATCTATCATGACAGGTTAGTCTGGAATTGAAGATCACTGTAGCACAGTTAGCAATAAATATCTAACTGTGACATTAGAATAACATTAACTAGAATGTACCACTAAAGAGATAATGGGAACTAATATCACTGGTTTATTGTGTAGCTGGAGTGAGGTACTTTGATTAATATAGTTGGACATGCTGATAAGCTAACAGGAACATGATAAAGAAAATCCATGGACCCTGAGGTTCGTGGGCATTTGAGAATCTGCTTTCTCAGTGTCACAGTTTTTTGTTTGCAAATAAAATACCTACTTCTTGAAGAACTCTCTGTGAAGTTCTCTATATTTTCTCCACAACACTACCAAAATGGATAACCTCACATTTGTCCATATTATACTTCATCTGCCATGCATTTGCCTATTCATTCAACTTGTCCACATCCCCAGAATTTTAGAAGATGGTAACCAATACATCTATCTCCATGGTCACCCATCTAGTACCCTGGCACATAGATTATCAGGCTCTGGGGATAGATTAGCTTTGAGTCCCATCAATTTTACAATTTAAAAAAAAAATTTCTTCAATTTCTCTTTCCTAAGAGATCCTTGCTTTCCCCAGTATTTCAGGGAAGACTTTGTCTTCTATGAAGACTGAACTAAATGAATTGTTTAATTGTTGTGCCATTTATTGGTCTTCATTTTCACACCATAAGAGACCTATATTTGTCTTCACTTTTTCCTTTTTACATAAGGCTTTTCTGCTCTTTATAAGTTTAATTAAATACTGTATTTTTCTTAGTCAATCTATTGGTTGTCTTTTGCTGAATCTGAAACTGTTCCCAATTCTCAGGTTTGCTACTTCTAGAAAGTTGCAAAAATTTTAATTTATTCTCTTGCCCATGATTGGACCATTTTTCCTGTTGTGTTTTTGTAGTGGGATGAAGTATGTAACTATTGCAATGTTATGGTTCATTCCTTAAACATTATGTCTATCTACTGTCCAACCTATTAATGAAGTTGCTCACTTACAACCAACTCATGCTTCATACTTCTGTAATTTATTTTTCGATTTAGAACTGTAGTTTCACATTGAATCACTTCACTGTCCATGAAGAATTTTATCGTGTTATGGTCACTCTTCCCTAAAGGACCAGGGCCCATATGTATATGCAGGTGTAGAAACATTGTGTTAAGAATGGTGAGGCAAGCCATGACAAAGCTTGAAACAGGTGGAAATGGATGGAAAAAGCTTTCTTGCAAGCTTTACAATTCATAGAATATCCAGGGATGGTTACATTGATTGACTCATTTGGTCTATGTTGCTTGGTGCTGTGATTCCCATGGGAGGACAGGCCTCACATACTATTCATCAGCTGTATTGAAGAAAGTGCATACAAAATATGGAGTACAAATTTATCTGGAGAGTTGGTAAATATTGTCAAATGAATAGAAATGGCTCAACCACATCCCTGCATAAGTCTATTTGCAGCAAGCACAAGAGATGAACTGTCAGTGAGTGAAGGATCAGCTGGAAGGCAAAATCATGCCATAATAAGCTTTAACTCCTTGTGGCATGTCAAGTGTCTTTAGTAGGCTGATGACAGTATGTCTCCTGTGATGTTCAGCAAGCTAGGTATGTCTCCTGTGATGTTCAGCAAGCTAAGTATTGCTGACATCAGATTCCCTCTTGCCCTCATATGTGCTGCTCCTGCAAAGTCATCTACGTTGTTGTCTCCATGACATCATTATGCATGTAGGTAGAGTCCCACCAACAAACCGGTAGTGCTAAAGACTGATATTGTGCAAGGTTCCATGTGTGGGTGGACCACTGCACATTCACATCGATCTTGGCTACTATTTTTAATAGTGGTGCCATGTATCTTGTATTGAGAACACACAGTGTTTTGACATTATAATACTGACTACCTGCAAAAATATTAAGTTGACTTTAACATGCTTTGAGATGTCCAGATTTTATAAAGGTGCTCAAAAAACACAGGGCTTCCAGTAAAACAAATGCTTTGGAAGTGGGGAATGGCTGTCTTCTACACTTTGCTGATTTGCTTATTAGAAATCCTGATATTGTGTAAAGTAAATGTTGATTAAATGTTTCTGAAGATTGCTGCACATAAAGGTGTCAAAACAAGTGGAGCATGAAGCTAAGGGGAACCTAAACAATAAAGTTGCAAACAATGGACAGTATTTGCCACTAGATGGTAGTAATTGTGTACATGTATGAAGACTTTCAAGACTTTTCACTTTAAAAATAGTAAATTTATTCTAGGAAAGTGTTTCTGTGCGTTGCTCAGAAATGAAATATCATTACATTATTGATGCAGCGTAATTAAACATTAAAGCAGGTTGCAAATGCCTGTAGGTCAGTCAATTGGCACAAAGGGTCGCCTGAATGAGTCCAAGGTTTTAGGGAATGATTTCCAAAGAGCTGAATTGGACTCTGCAAGGAGGGTCCTTGCCCCCATCCTAACGTGAAAGTCAGGGCATGTTGCTTGCACTTGGCTAGTTTGCCCTGCAACCATTTAATAGCCACTGGGCTGCTAATTTATTACAGATGGGTCTTCTGACACCATTTCGGAAAATCCAATGGCCTGCAGCTCAGTTGTCCCAGCAGCAGCATGAGCAGTGGACACTGTCCAGACTGCATACAAACCTTTGACAAAGAGGAGTCTAGTGAGTCTGGACTTTAAGATAAGTCCAAGATCTCACCGGCTCCAGAAAAGAGGGAATGGGGAACAGATTCATTAGGGAGGGTTCCTGGTGAAACCTGGGAAAAGGAATAGGATGATTTACAATGGCAATCCCTTGCCCAGCAATATTCTGCCAGTTCCCACTTGCTACCAGCCTCTGGTGCTATGAATAACATTCCAGCAGAAGTGGGAGGAGATATTCGAGCAGGCCTCAATTTTCCCTCAGCCACATCTTCTCAAGTGTGAGTTTGCCACTAAGAGGTGGTTTTATTCAATGCAGCAATTCTCATGTTTATTCCCTTAATCTAAGAATCAGGGTGTGGAGTTTTGCTGTTGAAAGTGATGTTGAGTAGGATGAGTCCTGGACAATACAAAGACCAACCTCCCGTCTATAGAATCCATCTACCAGGCCCACTGTCAAGGAAAGGCCACCAGCATTCTTAAAGATCCATCCCACCCTGGCAAAGCTTTTCTACAACCTCTACCATCAGAGAGAAGGTACAGAAGCCTGAACACACACACCAGCCGGTTTCGAAACAATTTCTACCCTACTGTTGTTAGAATACTGAATGGATTCATAATCTCTGTGTTTTGGTTTTTGCCGCTGTTTACCTATTATTATTTACTTATCTATGCTATTTAGCTATGTGATCTATCTGTATTGCTCGCAATACAAAACTTTTCACTGTGCCTCAGTACTCATGACAATAAATTTAATTCAATTCAATTCAATTTTGAGGTTGACAGACTGTAATTAAGAGTGTCACAGAGATCAGTGTTGAGCTCTCAGTTATTGACAATCTCTAACAATGATGTGGATGCAGGTGCAGAATGCATGGTAACTAAATTTGTCCATTGCGTCAAGATAGTTAGGGAAGTAAGCTATCAACAGGAGCTAAACAGACTGCAAATGAATAAAGATGATTTGAGTGAGTGGGCAAAAGTTTTGCAAATGAATGATAATGCGAGAAAATGTGAACTTGCCCACATTGGCAGGAAGAATAGAAAAGTAATATTCAATTTAACTGGAAGTGATTACAGAACACTGAGATACAGAAGTGTGTGTGTACGTACATGTGTCAGTAGCTGCACATGAAGTTAATATACAAAACAAGCGATTGGGAAGGCAGATGGAACTTTGTTATTTAATTGCAAAAGGAATGTACAAGGCATTGGTAAGACCACATCTAGGAGGACAGTTCTTGTATCTATTTGTAAAAGCAAATAATTGTATCAGTCTATAAGTTTACCACTCTTACAAATGCAGGAGCTCTTGTGTCACAGTGGTAATGTTCCTACCTTTAAAACCGAAAGCCTGGGTTGAAGACCAACTTACTAACCTGGCTGTTTAAAAATACCTATTCTTGCATGAGAAATAGTTCACATATGGTTCACTTGGCTTATTTGTGGGATGACGGGCTTATTAGACAGGATTAGTATTTATTCAAACGATAAAAAGTCCTATATCTCTAGTAATATGTTACTGCTACACCATGTGTTCTTATCATGTGCAAAAACCTTTGATGTGCCATCTGGGAATTGACTAAGAATCATGTAGAACATTTGGAGGTTGGCGAATGAACCATTAGTAGCGAGCAGCTAAATTAAATGCTAAGATTATTTTTGCTATCCATGGTGATGATATATCAAAGGTCAGAGGTCAGTCTGACTGAATAAAACTTTGGTTAAGACAAATGTGGCGATGAATGAATATGTAAGGCAGTTATGCAAATGGAAGACTGCACACTTTTAGGGAGATTTAATTGAGCCATAACAGAATAACTAGGATGAGAGATAGTGAACCTCTTAATCAGAGAGATGGAAGGTGGACAAAGCTGCAAATAAATCAAAGGCTAAGCACTAGAACTGGATTAGGACAGTGATACCTGGAGAAAGGACTCAAAGTACTTGACTGAGGAGAGGTGTAAGCTGCCTTGTCTAATGATAGGAAGAGGAGGAGAAAGAAGACCAAAGAGAGTTTGGATGAATACAAACTCATTTCTGGAGCATCAATCATTCCTTATAAAACTGATCTAAGTTAATAAAATACCATTCCCTGAAGAAAAAGAAGAAACAAAAGTATGATTCTTCTATTTATTTTTGTGTTGGAGAGTTAATGTTCTCCAAGAAAATAGATCATTACTGGGATTTTACAGAGGTTCGTCATTGGCAACAGTGAGGTTACCATCAAACCAGGACTTTACAGCAATTATAATGTCTTCTCTGAATGTTAATCAATTTCCTCACAATATTCTGGCCACCATTCTATCCAAATCAAATTCCCAGTACATCAGATAGTAATGTTGTAGATATACTTGTGCCTCAGATTGAAACCACTTATCTCAAAATAATTTCCATTATCAAGATATGGTCAAGACTTTACCAACCCTTTGGAGATGGGAATGGTTGCTGAAGGGATTTGGAAATAATGACATGTTGTGAGGGAAGCCCCAATGGGTTCTCATTATTATCAGATATTAACAAAGGTGGGAATTTCAGAGGTTGAAGTGCCCACTTTCTAGACAAAAAAAAGATTAATTGGCCTATTGTTGGTCATTTTATGATTTCCTCAGTGTTTTATTAGCATTAGGATATACCTGCTGTAACTGAGTCCACAATACTCACCAGGAAGGCCACCCAACTGCTCCCCAAGGGTAAAAGTGGTGGGCTGGCTCCATGAGGGTCCATGGCTCAATTAGGGGCCCACTGAAAGCAATGGCTATCCCTGCAGTCCAGCACCTCTGCTATAGAATACACTCTTCTAAAACCCAGGAACTGCCTAAGTGCTCCAGCAGATAACTACTTTCTCTGTTAGGGCTTAGTGGTATTATCACTAGACTATTGATCCAGAAACTCACCTAATGGGGAACTGGGTTCAAATCCCACTATGGCAATAACCTGCTCAGTGATGCCCAGTTCAGGTTCTGCCAGGGCCACTCAGATCCGACTTCATTACAGCCTTGATTGAAGCATGAACAAAACAGCTGAGTTCCAGAAGTGAGACGCGAGTGAGAGCCCTTGATATCAAGGCTGCAATCGACCAAGTATGGCATGAAGGAGCCCTAGGAAAGCCTGGAATAAATGGGTATCGGGGGCAAATGTTCCGCTGATTGGAGCCATACATGGCACATAGGAGGTTGGTCGTGTTTGCTGGAGGTCAGTCATCTCAGCTCCAGGACATCCCTGCAATACCTCCTCAGGGTAGTGTCTGAGGCCCAACCATCTTAAGCAGCTTCATCAATGACTTTCCACCATCATTGGGGGTGTCAGAATTGTGGATGTTTGCCAATGATTGCGCAATGTTCAGCTTCATTCGTGACTCCTCATACACTGAAGCAATCCGTGTTCAAATGCAACAAGATTGGGACAGTATCCCAGGCTTGGGCTGACAAGTAGAATGTAACATTTACACTTTACTATGCCAGACCATGGCCATCACCAATAAGAGACAATCTAACCACCACCCCTTGACAGTCAATGGCATTACCATCACTGAATTCCCCCACTAGCAACATCCTAGGAAGTTACTATTGATCAGAAACTCAACTGGACTTACCACATATACACAGTGGCTGCAAGGGTAAGTCAGAGGCTAAGAACACTGTGATGAGTAACTCATCTCTGATTCCCCAAAGCCTGTTCATCATCTACTTAATACAAATTATAAGTGTACTGGGATATTCCCCGCTTGCCTGGGTGGATGCAGCACTAACAACACTCAAGAAGCTGGACACCATCCAGGACAAAGCAACCTGCTTGACTAATACCATTTCCACAGGGCATTTATCCCAACACTACCAATGCTCGGTAGCAGCAGTGTGTAGTATCTACCAGATGCACTCCAGACATTTTCCAAACATTCTCAGACAGAACCTGCCAAATCCATGGCCACTACCATCTGGAAGGACAAGAGCAGCAGATACCTGGAAACACAACCACCTGCAAGTTCTGCTTCAAGTCACTCACCATTCTGACTTTGAAATATATCACTGTTCCTTCATTGTCACTGGGTCTAAATCCTGGAATTCCCTCCTTAAGGGCATTGCAGCTCAACCCACAGCAGCTGAACCTACAGCGATTCAAGAAGGCATATCACCACAACCACCTTCTCAAGAGCATCGAAGGACTGGCAATAAATGCTGGCCAAAGTGAGGACTGCAGATGCTGGAGATCAGAGTCAAGAGTGTGGTGCTGGAAAAGCTCAGTTGGCCAGCCCGCAACACCCACAACCCACAAATGAATACAACAAAATTAATTTGGAGGGACTCTCTTCTTGTGCAGCCTCAAAAGTGCACATATCAACCAAAGGCACTGGGAAGACATTGATTGTCTAACCGAATCAGCAACTCAGAGGCAGGCTGCAAGTCCTTAATGGGATGATGGTCTTGACAGAGGTCCATAAGACCATTAGAACATAAGAAAGAGGAATGGAAGTAAGGCCATTCAGCCCATCAAGTCCACTCCGCCATTCAATCATGGCTGATGATTGAACGCTACTTACCGCACTTTCCCCGTATCCCTTACTTCCTTGCAAGATTAAGAATTTATCAATCTCTGCCTTGAAGACATTTAATGTCCCAGCCTCCACTGCACTCCATGGCAATGAATTCCACAGGCCCACCACTCTCTGGCTGAAGAAAAGTCTCTCATTTCCATTCTAAATTGACCTCCTCTAATTCCAGGGCTGTGCCCATGGTCCTAGTATCCCTGCCTGACAGAAACAAATTTCCAGCGTCCACCCTTTCTAAGCCATGCATTATCTTGTAAGTTTCTATTAGATCTCCCCTCAACCTTCTGAACTCGAATGAATACAATCCCAAGATCCTCAGCCGTTCATCGTATGTTAGGCCTATCATTCCAGGAATCATCCGTGTGAATCTCCACTGGACACGCTCCAGTGCCAGTATGTCCTTCCTGAGATGTGGGGCCCAAAACTGGATACAGTATTCTAAGTGGAGCCTAACCAAAGCTTTATAAAGTCTCAGTAGCATATCACTGCTTTTACATTCCAACCCTCTTGAAATAAATGACAACATTAATTTGCATTATTAAACACGGACTCAACTTGCAAGTCAATCTTTAGAGAATCCTTTTACTAGCACTCCCAGATCCCTTTGCATTTTGGCTTTCAGAATTTTCTCACCATTTAGAAAATAGTCCATGCCTGTGTTCTTTTTTCCAAAGTGCAAGACCCTCGCATTTGCTCACATTGAAATTCATCAGCCATTTCTTGGACCATTCTCCTAAACTATCTAAATCTTTCTGCAGCTTCCGACCTCCTAAGAAGTACCTGCTTATCCACCTAACTTGGTATCATCGTCGAACTTCGCCAGAATGCCCCCAGTCTCTTCATTCAGATCATTAACATATAAAGTGAACAGCTGGAGCCCCAACACTGAACCCTGCGGGACACCGCTTGTCACCGGCTGCCATTCCGAAAAAGAACCTTTTATCCCAACTCTCTGCCTTCTGTCAGACAGCCAATCCTCAATCCATACCAGTAGCTCACCTCGAACACCATGGGCCCTCACCTTACACAGCAGCCTCCCGTAAGGCACCTTATCAAATGCCTTTTGCAAATTTAGGTAGATAATATCCACTGGGTTTCCCTGGTCTAATCACTTGTTACCCTTGCTAAATCCATGCTGACCTGTCCTAATTCCACCCTGCACTTCCAAGAATTTAGAAATCTCATCCTTAATGATGGATTCTAGAATTTTACTATTGGTACTATTGGTTGGTCACTATTGGTAAAATCTCTGTAGTCCCACCATTCATCTGAGCAGGCTCAAGTTTTGGATGATTTGGTTCCAGCAGCAGGGCCAATGATGTGCTACTAAAATTCTGGCCATGTTTACAAGTTGATCACATTTAGAAAATAAATATTACCAAGTAGATAACATTTTAAAAAGACAAACAAGGTGGAAAAGAATGATGAGCTCTGATACTAAAAGGATACAAAAACAATTCTGGTGAAAAATCTTGACTGAGCAGACCAAGTAGTATAATCAAAACGGCTGGAGATAAGAAGTAACAAAAGTCTAAAAAAGCCAGTGGGAGTAGTATATAGGCCCTCTAAATGTTATAGTTATACTCTTAGAAATTAAGTGAGAAATACTCAGCGTTTGTAACAAAGATAATGTAATAATTGTCAGAGACTTTATCCTTCATACAGTCCCGACAAATCAAATGGGAAAATCCCACCAGGAAGAGAAGTTTACTGGATACTTTCATGACTGTTTCTGGAATAATCTTTAGTGGAACTACAATGTTGTTAGGTCTAGCATTGTGCAATGAGGCAAGTTTAATTAATCTCAAAGTAATATCTTCTCTGGGGAGAAACTGATAATAATATGTGTGATGTTAATTTGACTTAAATGTGCTCCAGGCCTAAACAGACATTTAAAAGGACAGCAAAGCCTATTACAAATATTAGAGGACTGACTATAGTTAATTGAATAAATAGACTAAATGTTTTTGAAGTAAATAAACAAACAGTGGTTAATATTTAAACAAGTCACAGAATTCAAGAAAAATATATCCAGTAAAAAAAAATCAAAAATTTAGTGAAAAAAAATCCATCCATGGTTTACTTAGGAAGTTAAAGGTAGTATGAGATCTTTTTGTGGAAAAAGGTTATTATAATGTTGAAAAGAATAACAGCAAGTCAGACAAGTGACATTTTACAAACCACCAAGGGTGAAGAAATACAGTTCCGGGAATAAATAGAATAAATGATTAGACTAAACTGGAACAAAATCAAATATAGGAGCTTCTGTTTATATATGAAAAGGAGGATAGCTAAAGTAAATATTACATCCTTATGGATTGAAGCTGTATTACCATGGGGAATAGGCAAATGGCAGATACTTAACAGAAATTTTGACTGGAATTTTACAACCTCCCCTAAGACAGGTTTGTGGCAGGTTCATTTACTTAGGTGAAAGGGTGATGAGTGGACACCATGCTGGTTTCCCAATTCTGCTCATGAATATCTCCCAACCCAGAAGTGGGAACTCAACCCGACAGCTGGTATTCACCCATCAGCGAATAGGGCACTTGCTCTACATAATCCTGCTACATGACCATTCCCCATCAGAATGATCAGAGTGCTCTTGACTTCTTCCTTGCTACAGTCTCCAACCACCACCACACCCCTTTGTTTGGTTGAACTGGTGTTCATCTCTAACTTGATTCACTTTCTCCAAGTCAAAGCTGTGGCTTTGTCTGCCCACATTGGGTCACAGCTATGCCTCCCTCTTTGCTGAGAGTATGGAAAGTTCCTCGTTCCAGTCCTGCTAGGGGACTTCAGAACATGTTATGAACAAGTGTCACTGGACTTGAAACATTAACTGTTTTCTCTCCAGAAATGCTTCCAGGACTGCTGAGTTTCTCCAGCAATTTGTTTTTGTTTGGTGACTGATGAAGCTTCACTGCGCACTTTAATGACAAGTATATATTTTCTTTGGTAAGACAACCAAAACTGCACAGAATTCTCCAACTTTGGTCTCACCCAAGCTCTGCACAGCCACAATAAGGCTTCCTTGTTCCTGTACTCAAATCCTCTTGCAATGAAGGCCAACATGCTATTTTCCAGACCCATATCCATAGATTCAGGGCATAATCAAAAACAGCTTGACTGGTTGAAATGTCATGGTACTTCAAAAAGAGATGGCCTGTTCTAATAATAAAGGAATTGCCTGGTCCAGAAAACCAGGATACCACAAGAAGGGAAATGTTTGGTTCAACAGAGCGACCATCTTCTATGTTGAACATTCCTGAGATTAAAAATCCCTTAGATGGTGTCCTCAGAGAACTACCTGAGTTAACAGGGAAGAGTTTCTCAGCAAAGAGAACTCAGGAGCTCAAAAGGTTCTCAAACAAACGTACTGCCAGATTTACCTGGAATGACACCCTCTGTAAAGTACCAGCAAGATATTAATGGTCCTGCAGCAGATAGTGATTCACAGATCAGAATTATGGTCAATAGTCCTGAAATAAAAGACTGAGTAATCTTCTAAATCTGAAGAGAAAGTGTTCTGGGAATATTGTGAAAAATCCAGACCACCTGGATTTGTGAAGTCAGGGACTTGGAGGAGATGGAGTCATGGTAAATGTATATATATTTCTACACATGGATGTATCATTGTTATCTCTTGGGGAAAAAATGCCATTATGAAATGGTTCTGAAAGAGTTAATGTTGATGTTGCATCAAGCTCCATCCAATATGATGATGTTCCAGTGTTCGGGTGTCAGGATTCTTGCATGAGATCTTGGAGCTGAAGTGTCACCCATAGCGCTTGTTAGTCTAACTGATTAGGCATAATCAGTTAAATGTAATCAGTACTTTTTGTTACAGTGCTCCACAAATGATTGTTTAAACTAATGTTCCTCATTTAAAAGAAATTAGTGGCAGCTAACTACCTCAATCACCTGTAGAATCATATTATATGCTGACATTCGTATTAAAAAACAGATATAGCATTCTCTGGTCCTTTTGATCTTGAGTTTATTGCTAAATAAGTTTGCAATGTCTTAACAAGTTATTGCTCAAAAGATTGTTGGTTCAAATACAATTGACAGTTGTTCAATGTAATGCCTGTGTTTGTTGCAAAAGTTAATTTATTTAACAATTTAACCACTGAATCTTTGCATATCTACTTAATAATTTAAAGAATTTGTTTCACTGAGCTCTGTTAAATCTCCTAAAGCTGAAAACAAAACAAATTCATCTTTACCAAAAGAAGTTAGAATGTAGTTAAAGAGATACAATGATTTGTTTTCCACAAATGAACATAACTTTTACAGTATTTAGGAAACTCCAAAGAATGTAGATCCAAAATAATAATTTATAATGTTTAATCAAGCTAAGGTTTTATAATACTTCAGGCTGTCTAAGTTTTTAAAAGGTATTTTTAGATTTGGTTAAGCTTTGCTATCGAGAAAGAAAGACACTTGCAAAGTTTTTACATCAATGAAATAAATTAGGTAATTGCTGGTTATTTTTTGAAATTGTAGCAAGACAGTAGAAAGGGTCTAGTAATGGGGGCATGAAAGGAAATTACTAAGAAGGATCAACACAGGATTCTAGTGAACTATTTACTCAAAAACAAGATAATTCTTTGAAAATTTATCAAGAAAGGTAATTGAGAGAAGAAGAAGTAGAATCTCTAAACAAATCAGTTCGGAACAGCAAGTACATGCGGCAAAGTTAATGTGACCTTGTACAATATTCACATGGATTGAAATGTCATACCGTGTTTTAAAGGGAACAGTTAACCAGGTTAATGTACATGGATTGGCAGCACTTAGTCATTAAACAATTTAATTTTATGATAATACATGGCCCTACTGGAGTGATAACTCAAACCAGCAGGAAAATACATTAATGCAGACTTGTGAATTATCTTTCATCAGGTTTCCATTACACTCTGGAATTAATTCAAAAATTGCCTTCTGTCAATGAAAGAACAAAATATACTGACAATGACAATGAACTGTAAATACTCTCACTCCAGTGAAAATGTAATAAGTCAAACTGTGCCTTCAGTACCCATAAATTATGTTCTGTCCCCATTTCAGAAAAGTTCCATCTGCATCCTAAATGGCACAGGAAGCATAATGATTTAATGCAGAATGCTTGAGGTTAGAAGAAAGGCTTTACATAAGAAAAACAATATTAACTTATTTGTTTTCCATTATACTTGGTTAGTTGAAGCATGACATGCTCAGAATGCTGTGACCTTGGGCCTTGTGATATTGAGTTTTCTTCATTCTTCAAATTATAACTGTTCATCTTGTATTTACCGTAAAATAAACTGCAGCCTGGCAGGTCAGGTGATCTTTTTCCAAATGTGGATTGATGAATAATATTGCTTGTTACAAAGCAGTCATAAAGGTTATTAATTGGAACAAACTTTTGAGTTATAAGGAGAAACTGTAAAGGCTGGGATCTTTTTCTCTGAAGCGTTGGAGGCTGAGGGGTGATCGTCTGGAGGTTTGTACAATTATGAGGGGCATGGATAGATTGAATAGCCAATATCTTATCCCCAGTGTAGGAAAGTCTAAAGCTAGACAGCATAGGTTTAAGGGGAGAGGGGAAAAATTTAAAAGGGACCTGAGGGGCAACCTTTACCCACAGGTGGGTACATATATGGAACAAGCTGCCAGAGGAAGTGGTCAAGGCAGGTATAACTACAATGTTTAAGATATATTTGGACAGGTACATGGATAGAAAATATTTAGAAGGATAGGAACTAATGTCGGTAAAATGAGACTTGTTCAATTTAGGAAACCTGGTCAGCATGAATGATTTGGGCTGAAGGGCCCTGTTTCTGAGCTGCATTTTCTCTGTGAACCTATGATGCTATCTCACCATGGATTTCATTAGCCATGTAATATGGTTAGCATGGCATGCCAATCGATGTTAGTGAGGAGAGGCTAAGAATGACAGCCAAGAGAAATATTGAGTTGTCTTTTTCATGTTAAACACCTTCTACAGCTAACAACTCCTAGCGTGGGATTTGAACATAGAGACTCTGACCCAGGGGTAGGGACACTACCACTGAACCATGAAACTGTTCCCCACCATATGGATGCAATGCCAAAGTAACTTGGTAAACATTAATGGAAATCCCTCAGAACTGCTTTTGTCAAATGCACAGAAAGTGCTTGCAGATTTTATTAAGTGTACTCATAGGACAGAGACCCGACATTCACACTTGTAGGCTCTTGAATACTCATCCAAATTTCAGAAGAATAATTTCTCAAAAAAACCTGGAGTTACATAAATAATTGATTCTTTGAGTAATAAAGGATTGAATGGGCTGGGTAACCATCAACATTTGCAGCTATCCCTTTGTTTTGTCTAAAAATAAGTGAAACTATACTTCGTCCAATTTCTTTTTTTCCTGATGAAGGTGTAGTCTCATAAAGGATGACTGTTTTAACCGTGCCCAGCCATCTAGGACCTTGTCCAAGAGGCATTTATTTATTTGTGGATATGGATGGTAAGTGTCAAGAAGGATCACACATTTCATGCAGACTCCATGGATTTTAGCAAGACCTTTGACCTGGCAGACTGAACAAACGAATAATGCAAAGGAATATGGTAAGTTGAATTCAAAATGGTTGATAGGTGTTTTTGTGACTGGAAACCTGTTTCCACTGGGGTTCTGTAGAGTTCAGAGCTCGGTCCCTTGTTTTCTGTGGCATGTTTGAGGAGTTAGATGCAAGTACAGAGGACTTGATTAGGAAATCAGTGGATCATACAAATAGTGAGGAGGAAAATTAAAAGGTGCAGGGAGATATCTATGCACTGTTCCAAATTCATTCGAAAGAAATGGCCAGCAGGGCCATGGACTGAGATCATGAGGCTTCCCTGGATTTGATTTAATAGTCACATGGACTGAGGTAATGAAGGGTATTGTTTTGTGTGCTAACCAGACGAATCATACCTTGCATAAGTACATCAGGGTAATAGAGCGGAATGCAGAATGTAGTGTTACAGCTACATAGAAGGTGCAGACAAAGATTAACTCTTGTATGAGAGACCATTTTTAAGTCTGATAACAGCGGAGAAGAAGCTGTTTTTAAATCTGTCAGTACGTGCTCTCAAACTTTCGTATTTTCTGCCAGGTGGAAGAGAATATAACCAGGCTGGTAGGGGTCTTTGATTCTGATTACTGCTTTTCTGAAGCAGTGGGAAGTATAGACAGAAGGAAATTAGATTTTTTTAATGGACTGGGCTCATAACTCTGTAATTTCTTATGTTCTTGGGCAAAGCGGTTATCATTCCAAGTTGTTTCTGGACTTCCCCTCACCTCAGCCTTTTTCAACCTTCAACAGCTTCTGCCAGGTGCCTTTATGATGCAATGACCTATATACAGGAATAGTGCAGAACGAAAAAGGGCATTCAGCCGACTGCATCTGTGCTCGTTCTTTGGAAATCCAGTTAGTCCTTTCATTAACCATTCCCCACCTCCCCGCGCCCCCAGCCCCACAGCATGTATTTCTTTTTGTTCCAAATATTTATACAATTCCTTTTGAATACCAATTTGAATCTGTATCCACAATGATATCAGGGAGGAGAAGTACCGTCAGCATCACTCTCTCCTGCCTTTGGATGGCAGAAGCAACATTCGGGGGGGGGCATAGGATTATGCAGTAAATGGTAGGACACCAAAGTATAGAGGTGCAGAGGTAGTTTGTAGCTTGTGTCAGTTGAAAAGGTAGATGAGGTGATTAATAGACATATGTACACATTTGCCTTTATTTGCAAAAATGCTGGTTTGGCTACAGACTGAGTATCCCAATACTAGCAGCTCCTATTTTGTGTAGTTATCTTTCATGGAGCACCTTATCAAATATGTTAAGGAAATCCAAATACACTATATGTACTGGTTCCCCTTTATCAAATCTGTTATATTCTCAAATTACAATATCAAATTTGTAAAGCATGATATCCCTTTCATAAAACCACTGATTCTGTTTGATTGCATTCTTTTCTAAATATTGTCTAACTCTCCCTTAATAATGAACTCTAGCATTTTCCCAGTACTAGATGGTAGGCTAACCAGTCTATAGTTTCTGGATTTCTGTTCTCCTCATTCTGAACCAGGCATTATATTAACCACTCTGTTGGTACCCTTCTAGAATTGGGTGAGTTCTAGAATATTTTGACCAATGCATCCTCTATGTCTGAAGCCACTCCTTTAAAACTCTGCATGCAGGCGAACAGGTCATGGGACTTAGTTGTGTTCAGTTTCGTTAGTTGTAAAATATTTTGTTCATTGTGATAAATACTGTTTCAAAACCTTTTATTTTATTAAGATTTTGTTTATCTGTTACCTTTGCGATATTTATAGTGAACTCCACCTTGAACAACCAAAGTAAAATAGTAGTTTAAACTATCTGCCATTTCCCTGTTCCCCAGGCGAATCCTCCAAGGGTTCCACACTCACTTTAGCCCTGCTCATTTCTGTCCTTGTAGAGGTTTTTGCAGTTTGTTTTACTTGTACTCATTGGCGTTTAAGAAGTGTGAGAGGTGACCATATTGGAACATACAAGATTCTTAGTGGATTTGACAGGGTATATGCTGAAAGGTTGTATTTTATTTCAATGGTCTGATGAGAGCAGATTTAAGGAAGTAAATGGATGGTTATAGAATCAGAGCTGTACAGCATGGAAACAACCCTTCAGTCCAATTCGTCCATGCCAACCAGATGTCCTAAATCAATCTTGTCACATTTGCCAACATTTGGTCCATATCCCTCTATCCCCTTTATATTCATATACCCATCTAGATGCCTTCTAAATAATGCAATTGCACCAGCCTCCACCACTTCCTCTGGCAGCTCATTCCATACACACACCACCCTCTGCATGAAAAGTCTGCCCCTTAGGACCCTTTTAAATCTTTCCCCTCTCATCTTAAACCTATGTCCTCTGGGTTTGAACTCCCCTGCCATGGCTATTCCCTCTATCCATTCCCCTCACGATTTTATAAACGTCTATAAAGGTTAAACTTCAACCTCCGAAGCTCCAGAGAAAATAACTCAAGCTTATTCAGCGTCTCCCTATAGCTCAAACCCTGGCAATGTCATTGTAAATATTTTCTGAATCCTTTCAAGTTTCAGAACATTCTTCCTATAGCAGAGAGACCAGAATAGCATGCAGTATTCCAAAAGTGGCCTAACTAGTGTCCTTTACAGCTGCAACGTGACCTCCCAACTCCTATACTCAATGAGCTGACTAATAAAGACAACATACCAAACACCTTCTTCACTCTCTGGGTGAACAAATTTCACCTCATTTCAGTCCTAAGTGACTTACCATATATGTGACCCCTGGTTCTGGACTCCTAGGTCATTGGGAACATCTGCGTTTACCCTTTCCAGTCCTGTTAGAATTTTTTAAGCTTCTATGAGATCCCCTTCATTATTCTAAACTCCTAACTGATACTGTATTTCTTCCTAGCATCAGTTCTGATCACCCAGGTGGGGTGTCACCAAGCCCCTATACAATTGCAGCATGATATTTTTGCTCCTGTACTCAAATCCTCTTGCTATAAAATCAGCATGTCATTTACTTTCTATGCTGCCTGTCACATCTGCATGCTTATTTTCACCCAGGTCTTGATGCACCTTCCCTTTCCCAATCGATAGCCATTCAGATACTAATCCATCTTTCTACTTTTTCACCAAAATGGATAATCCCATACTTATTACATTATGCTTTATCTGCCATACATTTGCCCACTCACTCAACCTGTCAAAATCACACAGAAGCATCTCTACATCTTCTTCAGTTCACCTCTAAGACAGCTTTGCCATATGACAATCCCCCCACACCTGAGATCAAATTAGTAAATCAATGCCCCAGAGCTTTTCCAGCATCATCCTTAGTTGGATCAGCAAGACAAACTTGTCAGATGTGGCAATGCCATCGGATCCAAATTGAAAGATCTGTCAGTCGTCAACATCGAAATTCATGAACTCTTGATGCTTCATGTCGAACATGGACAATGAATCCCCTTAAAAAATATCCCATGTGGGTTTCTCTTAATCTCAAGCTGCAAAAAATGCCCAAAAAATTAATGGATAAATTTAGCAGGTCTGACATCATTTGAGGAGAGTGTAACAGTTATTGTTGCAAGTCCAATGTGACTCTTTTTTTCCAAAGGACAATACTCAATAAAGTCAAAGAAAGGTAGACTGTGGTCAGGGGTTCAAGGGCAGCCTCTGATATCAACCCAGGGGCTTAGATCCAGTCAGCCATTCTCCACACAAAGGCTGAGGCACCGAATGTCAGGCCACCTACCACCCATCTTGACTCTTTTTGCTGTTATCCTCCTGGAATGAGAAAGAGGCAGGTATTAAGGGAAATGAAAATTGGTGGCGCAACTATTAATTTAGGTAGGAGTGGGGAGATGTCCTGAACACGTGAGTAGACAGTGCAGAAGGCATACAGAGTTACTGGTACCAGGAAATGGAGTAAATGAGGGAAGATGCTGCAGGTAATAATGAAATAGAGAGAATTCTAGAGCATGGGTCTTGTTGGAAGGTGGGTACAATAATAGAGATAGAGTGAGGGAAGGATATAGAAGAGATTATGGTGGCACTTAGGCTGGTAGAGTGACATTCCTCCTGGTGGCTGAAACTACACTTTGCCTCGGGTAGCAACCTCTAGTCTAGTGTTCAGTCGTCTACTGCTGGTCCTGAGGGAAGAGGATGTCCCACTTCTGCACCAACCTTTCCACCAGGACCTCCTGATCTCTGCCCACAAAGCATGATGCTGCACTTTCCCTCTATGCCACATCATAGACTATACAGGGCAGCTCCAGACTGGCAGTAAAACCAAAGAACTATGGATGCCTTATTTGTCCAGGTGCACAAAGATGGTCTTAGCATCAGGGATACTTTAGCAACAGGAAGTTGTTCCAGGAATGACATGTGATAAGGTTGGGCTAAAATTGAATGAAGTGAATGCCATTGGGGCATGGGAGATAGTTAATGAGATGAGTTTGGTAAGAGAAGGTGAAAAACTGTTATATCTTGTGGTAAAAAAAACTGTCCAAGAAAAGTACAACTAAGTCAAAAAAGGCAAAATTCAGCCCAACACTCCTAATAAACTGCAATGTGCCTGGAAAAGTTTCAGAATAGTATCCTCAGAATTCCTCATTCATTTTCACAATTTAAATAGAGCTTTGTTTCTGGAAGTCATTGTTAATGGTCTTTTCAAAGCCTTGGAGGAATAGCACGTGAAAGAATTATAACCATGAGGAACAAAGATTCATATTAATTTCATCAATCACCTAAAAGATATACAGCATGTTTCACAAGTATAGAATGACACAGAACATTTTACAGCTTATTAAGTATTTTTGGAGTATAGCCACTTTGTAATATAGAAAATGGGACAGCTAATTTGGTATAATGTGCTCCCATAAACAGCAATACAATAATGACCAGATCAACCTTCTCTTAGGAATGTGAATTTAAAGATAATTCATTTTATTAGTTTGCAGGATGTGGGTACCACTGATATGTAGCATTTATTGTTCATCCCTACTTGTCCTTGAGGTGTAATAAGCCTTCAGTCTGAACTGTTGCAGTCCATACGGTGTATGTGCAGCCATAGTGCTGTTAAGGGAGTTTCAAGATTTTGATACAGATACAGTGACATTTGTTCAAAGTCAGGTCAGCGAGAAACTTTCAGACAATAGCATTTCTGTGCATAAGGTACCCTGGTTCTTATTAGCAGTGTCATGGATTTGAGAGTCAAACAGCGTGGTGCTAGAAAAGCACAGCAGCTCAGGCAGCATCCGAGAAGCAGGAGAATCTATATTTCAGGTGTATGCCCTTCATCAGGAATATGGGGGGCAGGGGGTGGTAAAGGGGGCTGATATATAAATAGGACGGTGGGGGTAAGGTGGCTGGGAAGGCGATAGGTAGATGCAGGCAGGTGGGTGATAGTGTTAGGTCAGAAGGGAGGGTGGAGCAGCAGGTAGATGCAGGTAGGGTGGATGATAGTGTTAGGTCAGAAGGGAGGGTGGAGTGGATAGGTGGGAAAGATGGTGGACAGATCAGACAGTTCAAAAGAGCAGTGCCAAGTTGGAGGGTTGGACCTGGGATGAGGTGGGGAGAGATGAAGGGATCATGCCGTAAGGTTGAGTGAAATAGGGGTTGATAGGAAGGGTGAGGGCAGTAACAAATTAAAAATACTATATCTGAATGCACGAAGTATTAGAAATAAGATGGATGAGCTTGAGGCTCTTTTGAAATTGGCAGCTACGATATTGTGGGGATAACTGAGATGTGGCTTCAAGTGGACAGAGGCCTGGGAAATGAATATTCAAGGTTATACGTGCTATCGTAAGGACAGACTAATGGGCAGAGGGGGTGGGGTGGCCCTGTTGGTAAGGGTGGTTCAGTCCCTTACGCGGGGGCCCGAGAATCAGAGGATGTAGAGTCAGTCTGGATATAGCTGAGAAATTCTAAGGGTAGAAAGACCCTCTTGGGAGTTATCTACAGACTCCCAAACAGTAGTCTGGATGTAGGTTGTAAGTTGAATAAGGAGCTGAAATTGGCCTGTCGCAAAGATGTTACTACAGTTGTTATGGGGATCATAATGAATGGTGGTGCAGGTTCAAAGGGCAGAATGGCCTACTCCTGCACCTATTGTCTATTGTCTATTGAAGAAGCTGGTGAAGTCGAAGTTGAAGTTGCGTGGTTGAAGGGTCCCAAAGCAGAAGATGAGGCATTCTTCCTCAAGTTGTCAGGTTACTTGGATTTGGCAGTGGAGGAGGCCCAGGACTTGCACTTCCTTGCCAGAGTGGGAGGGGGAGTTGAAGCAGTCGGCCACAGGGCGGTGGAGTTGTTTAATGCATGTGTCCCAGAGATGTTCCCTGAAATGCACCATGAGTTGGTGTGTCGTCTCCCAATGTCGAAGGAGACCACATTGAGAGTAACAGACAAAATAGATGAGGTGGGTGGATGTGCAGGAAAATCTCTGCTGGATGTGAAAAGATCCTTCGGGGCCTTGGATGGAGGTGAAGGAGAGGTGTTGGTATAGGTTTAACGCCTCTTGCAGTGACAAGGGAAGGTGCTGAGGGTAGGTTGGTGGGGCACATGCACCTAACGAGGGAGTCACAGAGGGAATGGTCTCTGCAGAACACAGGTAGGGTAGGTCTCTGATTGTGGGGTTTGATTGTAATGGATTTGAGGGGTGCCATCAAAGTTACTTTGATTGAATTGCTGTGGTGCATCATGGAACAAGATGGTAGATATTTCTGTCATTATGTGTCATTGCTGGAGGGAGTGTATGTTGGAGATTGTGGATGGGATGTCAGTCAAGCAGACAACATTGTCCTGTATTGTGTTGAACTTTGGATGTTGTTGGAGTTGGATGCACCCAGGCAAGTGGAAATTATTTAATCATATTCCTGACCTTTACCTTGTACAGGCATAGGGAGGAGAAAGTGAGGTCTGCAGATGCTGGAGATCAGAGCTGAAAATGTGTTGCTGGAAAAGCGCAGCAGGTCAGGCAGCATCCAGGGAACAGTAGAATCGACGTTTCGGGCATAAGCCCTTCTTCAGGCATAGGGAGTCAGGAAGCAAGTTATTTGTTAGAGAATACACAGCCTCTGACTAAGTCTTGTGACTTTGGTATTCATAATGCTGGTCTAATTTGAATAATGTCACATGAATCTCTATGAGGTTGGCAACAGTCTCATTGAAAGTGCTCAGACTAAGCATTGAATCATTGTGGAGCATATGAGATGAAGGAATCCTTCCAGTCTCATTTCATGGCCTTCTACCAGTGCCTCAGGTAACTCCAACATATGGATACACATTTCACTTTAGCTGTTCACCTTAGTAGAGATGCCTTTTTTGCCTTTGAAGAGAGTGCAGTGTAATTTACCATAATGAGTGCCTGGTAAGAGTGAGTTCAATTATATGAGAGACTAGACGGAATTGTTGAATTAAAATAGATGTATGCAAGACGTAGAGGATCTCAAAAACTAATTTGGTAAAATAAACATCAAATAAACAAATAAGTTCTTCCACTGGCATAACTGTCACCAACCATTAAAAGGTTACAGCACAGAAAGAGGACATTCAAACCGCCATGCCTGTCCTAGATGAATTAGCTAGTCACCCATGCTCATCCAATTTCCAGCATTTGGTCTGTAGCTTACAGTACCTGTTCTTTAGAGTAGTATCCTTGGCCTAACTAGCTCTAGCTGCATCAATAACTTCTCTGGTATCATAAAAGGTCAGTACTGGGATGGTCACTAGTAGTTTGCATGATGTTCTGTACTATTTGTGACTCCACAAACACTGAAGCAGTTTGTAGCAAGACCTGGACAATATTCTGGTTTGGGCTGACAAATGGCAAATAATATTCATGCCACATGAATGCCAGGCAATGTTAATCTCCAACAATAGACAATCTAATCATTATCCCTTAACATTTAATGGTATTTCCATCATTGAATTCCCACGAATGAAGAGAAAATCTGCCCCCAACACTTTGTTAAAAGTATAATTGTTAGTAAACATGACTTTCCCTTAACAAATCCATGTTGACTATACCTGATTAACCCATACCTTTCCAAGTAACAGTTAAATCCAGTTCTCAACATTGATTCCAGTAGTATGCCCACAAAAGTCAGACTGACTGGGGATAGGCTAATAATTTTTGGCCAGTGACCCATGTCATAACAGGACTGGGTGTGAGGTGGAAAAAAAGACATGGAAGGATAGAATCAGGATCTAAAGTTATTGAACTTGTTGCAGAATCCTAGAGGCTGCAGGATCCCTGAGCAGAAAGTGAAATGTTTTTTAGGCTCACACTGAGGCTTGCTGGAACACTGCAGCAGGCCCACAGCAGAAATGTTGGTGTGAGGGTATGGTAGAGCGTTGAAATGGCAGGTAATTAGAAACTCAGGGTCATTTTTGCAGACATGAAGTAAGTGTTCTGCAATGCAGTCATCCAGTTATGTTTCATCACCCACTAAAGGGGAGACCTCATTGTAAATAGCAAATGAATTGAATTGATTGTCACACGTACTGAGGCACAGTGTAAAGCTTTTTCTTGGGAGCAATACAGGCCGATCACATGGTTAAGTAACTTGGATACAGTGGACTAGATTAAATGAAGTATAGGTAAGCTGCTGCTTCACCTGGAAAGTATGTCTGGGGCCTTTGCTGGTGAGGAGGGAGAAGGTAAGCAGATTGGTATTACACCTTTGCGATTGCAAGGGAATGTGCTATGGAGGTAAGAGGAGGTGTTGTGAACAGAGGAGTGAACCAGTGTGTTGCAGAGGGAACAGTCCCTATGGAAAGCTGACAAGGGAGGCAAGGGGAGTATATGTGTCTAGCCATAAAGGTGCTGTTGGAGGTGATAGAAATAGTGGCATACAGTCCTTTGGATGCAATGGGTGGCAGGTTGGTAAATAAAGACCAGAGTCTGCTTATCTTTACTGTGAGAGGGAATAAAAGGGATGAACGCAGAAATGTGAGACATGGGTCAGACATGGATAAGGACTCTGTTGACCAATGTAGTGGGGGATACAAATTTGAGGAAAAAAATGGGCATTTTTGAGACCCATCCTATGGAAGGTGGCACCATCGAACAGATGCAACAAAAAAACTGGGAGATAGAATAGAGCCCTTATAAGAAGCAAGGTGTGAGGTTGTACAGTCAAAGTAACTGTGGGAGTCGATGGGTTTGTAATGGATATTGGTGGCCAGTCTAAGTGCAGAAACAGAAACAAAGATGTTGAGGAAGGGAATGAAGAAGTAAAAGATGGACCAGGTGAAGATGTGAGCGGAGTGGAAATCAAAAGCAATTTAGATAAAGGTTTCCAATTTCAGTTGAAAGAGGGAAACAGCACTGATGATGTCAATGTATCTGAGAAAGAATTGTGGCGACGAATCAAAGTAGGAGTGGATCAAGGTGTGCTCCATGTACCTCACAAAGACACAGGCATAACTATGGTCCTCATCTGAACAAATTGTCCTTTAACTACAACTTTCTTCAGGTCAAAGAGGTGGCTAGGTACCTGCATGGGCCTCAGTTATGTCACTTCCAATTCTTCGCGTCCTGCTTCCTGTAAAGACTCCGTCACATTCTCCTAGTTTTTCTGTCTCTGTTGCATCTGTTCTGATGATACCCCTCAACCTTTGGCAAGGGAACCTCCAAAATATCCATCTTTCTCCACAACTGATGGTTCCTCACTACTGAAGCCAAATAGGCCCTTAGCCATGGAGTTCAAACCATCTCCCTCACTTATGCCCTCATCCCTTCTCTTCCCTCCCACAACAATACAGTCCCTTGGTCCTCATTTACTAGATTACCAACCTCCTCATCCAAAGGATTATAAGCTGCCAATGGGATACCACAACCAGACATATATTCCCTTCCCTTCCTTTGTCAACAATCCTCAGAGACAATTCCCTCTGGTCCACTCCCAACATCTCCACATACCCCACAAAATCTTCCATTGTAATCATAGAAGATATATTGCGCTTCAGTGGAGCTAATACCATAAACGTTAGAACCTTGGAAAGTACTGAAGACCCGCAGGACCTTGATCTGTACATCCACACATTTCTGAAAATTGAAGTAACGGTAGATAAGATGGTTCAGAAGGCATACAGAATAGTTGCCTTTATTATCTAAGGCGTAGATTGCAAGATCAATGAGATTGTGCTGGGACTGTGTAAAATGCTATAGCTGGAGTAAATGTGCAGTTCTGGTCACTGCATTATAGGAAGGATGTGATTGCACTAGAGAGGGTGAAGAGGAGATGCAACAGGATATTGTGTGGGCTGCAGGATCTGAGCAATGAGGAAAGATTGTGTAGGCTGGAATTGTTTTCCTTGGAGTAGCAAAGGTTGAGAACGAACCTGAGAGGTGAACAAGATTATGAGGGACATCAATAGGAAGGTACTTCTTCCATTTTTAAAGGGGTCACTAACCAAGAGGGCATTGATAAGATGAGGTAGATAGGTAAAAACAATGACTGCAGATGCTGGAAACCAGATTCTGGATTAGTGGTGCTGGAAAAGCACAGCAGTTCAGGCAGCATCTGAGGAGCAGTAAAATCGGGCAAAAGACCTTCATCAGGAATACAGGCAGAGAGCCTGAAGGGTGGAGAGTTGAGAACAAGTTATTTTCACCCAAAGGATGGTGAAAGTCTGGAACTCGCTTTCTGAAAGGGTGGCTGAGTCAGAAACTCAAAGTATTTAAGCGGTATTTGGATATTTATAGGATGTTACTGTAGCCTCCAGAGTTATGAACAGACAGCTGGAAAACTGAACTTGTGTAGTCATATCTTTGTTAATTAGCGTGAACATGGGCTGTATGGCTTCTTTGTGTGCTGTAGGCTCAAAGGTTCATAAATGTCTAAGTTCATCTTTGCCAGATCATCTTTCAGTTTTTTATGATATTCTTCCACCAATTCAGAGCTTTTACTCCTGTTCTACCTTTATCCTTCACTATAATGATGCTAAATCTAACTTTCATTTTTATTACATCCCAAAATGGTTACCCATTTCGAGTTCATTTGTCTACCCAGCCTCATTTCTTGAGACCAAACCTAGACTTGTGCATCTATTATTGGGCTTGTCGTGTTGGCCGAACAGATTCTTTCGAAACGAGTTCAAGTATTTTGTGCCCTTTCTCTTTAACACTGTTTGTATCTCAGTTTTGATTGTTAGGTAGTTGAAGTCCCCAGCTATTGTTTTTGCACTGAAATAGGTATACATATTTGTCCCTCTAGCTGTTATCCAGTGATAATATATAATACACAACTAGCAGTGTGTATTATATGTTATAATGAGTAGTGTGTGTGCTTTTTTTGTTTTGGAGCTCAGTACATACAGCCTTATTTGATGCTTTATTTAACGTATCAGCCCTCTTTACAGCTGTAATTCATTTTTCAAACCAACAATGTTACACTCCCCCTTCTTAAATCCCATTCTCTACCCTGCCTGAAAACTCTATCCAGAGACAGAGAAGCCATGCTTCTCTCTTTGTCACAGTCATGGTATCATGCTACTATGTATCTCTATGCCCTCAGCTCATTGGCTTTATTCGCTCACTAAGTTTCTGCCTTTTGTTTCCTGCTCTGAATTGGCCCTCATGTTCCTGTTTCTCTGCTGAACTAGTTTAACCTCTCCCCAGCAGCACTTGTAAATCTTGCTGCAAGAATATTCATCCTTGTCCTATTCAGTTGTAGGTCTTCCAGCTTGTGCAACTCTGATCTTCTATAAAACGAGCCCTAATGCCCCAGAAATATGATGCCCACCTATACCTGATTTCCATTCACGTTCAATTGCTCACTTCTCCTATTGCTATGCTTACTAACACATGGGACTGGAAGTAATCTTGAGACTCCAGCTTTAGAAGTCCTACATTTCAATCTCCTATCTTGTTCCCTGAAGTTTGTTTTCCCATCTCCTTTCAGAATGCCATCCTTATCCATACATGAATAATTGGTTTGAGTAGAGACACTCCTCCAAAAGACTACCTTGCAGCCATTCTAACATTCTTTACACTGCACCAAGGAGGCAACATATTATCCTGAAGTCAGGTTGATGGTCTACAGAAACACCTGTCTGATTCCTTCATCAGTATTTCTCTTCCATTCTTCATACCCCCACCCCAGTGCAGCTGAGCTATCTGTTGGCTCTGGCTGCACTCTGAGAAATTCCTACCGGTCTCCAAACCGGAATATGAAATAGCAAGCACATTAGTTTCACGGGACTCCTGCATTACCCATATGGTTCTCTTAAAATGCTTGGTGGTCACCCATTCCATTGCTGCTTATACATTTCCAAACTGCAGTCTTCCTACTGCCTCCCAGAATGCACTATCCACATAGATCAGTCTCTTGGATGAACAACAGACTCAGGCTACTACTCATGTTCTGAAACATAGTGGTCAAACTGTACAGCTGGTGACACTTCCTACAGATGTATCCATCTGGTACATATGTCCATGACTTGATATATACCACAGGACATACACTCTACTTGGCTAAGCTGACCTGCCAGTAACTTTAAAATGTGTTTGTTACAATTAGGAAAAACTTATCATTCTTCACCAATTAGCTTCTTGCCCTTTGGGCGGCACGGTGGCACAGTGGTTAGCACTGCTGCCTCACAACGCCACAGACCTGGGTTCAATTCCCGCCTCAGGCGACTGATTGTGTGGAGTTTGCACGTTCTCCCCGTGTCTGCGTGGGTTTCCTCCGGGTGCTCCGGTTTCCTCCCATAGTCCAAAGGTGTGCAGGTCAGGTGAATTGGCCATGCTAAATTGCCCGTAGTGTTAGGTAAGGGGTAAATGTAGGGGTATGGGTGGGTTGCGCTTCGGCGGGTCAGTGTGGACCTGTTGGGCCGAAGGGCCTGTTTCCACACTGTAATGTAATCTAATCTATGCTGAAGAACCAAATAATAAAGCTGAAAACAGTCAAAGAAGAAAAGGAGCATCTCCTCTTCAACAAATTCTCTCATAGTCACCAAATTCCTTCTTGGCACTCTGCACAACTAAAATCTCTATCTATACTTCCTGAACTCAACCTTAAAAATAATGGATTAAACCAGCCACAATTAATTAGCTGCAGCTTCCTTCAGAGCTTATAAACCCGGAATTAGGGCTGCAATAAAAATTTAACTTCTCAACTTAACTTGTTCATGTTTAATGAAGTGCTAAATTAAAAGAAAAAAACTAGACTCCAGATCAAAAATATCACCCCTGAAAGCTCTCACATGCACCAGCTCCCAATGCAAAAAAAAATTAAGATAATTTGCAATATAAAAGCTAGTGGGGGAAGGGCTGGTGTAAATATTTTGTTTTACTCTTTGAGCTATTATGGTTGGGAATGTGTTGCCTGAAAAGATGGTGGACGCAGCTCGAATAGCTATTTCCAAAACAGAATTTGATTTAAAATTAAAATGAATCTGTTAGGGACTATGGGGAAACAAATACAGGAATCTGACTAATTTGTTCACTTTCAGGAAGCTCATACAAGCATGTTAGGTTAAATGACCTCCTTCTATGTTCTGGATCAGTGGTGCTGGAAGAGCACAGCAATTCAGGCAGCATCCGAGGACAGGCAAAATCGACGTTTCGAGCAAAAGCCCTTCATCAGGAATAAAGGCAGAGAGCCTGAAGCGTGGAGAGATAAGCTAGAGGAGGGTGGGGGTGGGGATTAATCTATGAATGTATGATACATGTTTCATTATATGTTTATGTCTAATATACTACATTTGATGCAGAATAGTTCGACCAACAGACCATCTATCCTCCTTTTATTTATTTAATATACAAGTTTACAGTTGAACAAAGACTGCAACAATGAAGGGGAAGTATTTTCAGATTCTGCAGTGGACCAAAGATAGAAAGAATGGAACCTGCTGAAGAAAAGCATGGAAAATCTGTTCTGATGGAAGTGTAAATGCTCTGCAACCAGCTATTGCTCATATATTCTAGTGTGACAGCCTCATTTGCAAGGTCATTCTTGCTTACACAAATTATTATAATTAAATATTGCATTTGTCAAAAAAAAGTAAGTAACTGCTGTAGAATCGATTGGATGAAAACAATAATCTGAAAATGAAAAGGTTTGTTGTGAGAATCTGAATTTGTGGCCCATTAGAACCCAAAACTCAGGGAAAACCTACTCCTTATTTCCTCAGAGACTCTTAGTTTAAAATGTAATTGATATGGATTTATTGAAAAGGATTAGATTTTGTTTCTCTTACTTAAAAATATCACAACTGAAAAATTCATAAGCAAATCAAAACAGCCCAAGGCTAATCTTCCTTATTTGACAATTGAAAGTAATTCAGTTACACTATGAACGCACCCAAGAGAGTGATTTTAGTCAGACGTGCAAATTATTCAGAATGTCTTGAAGCACATTTTCCCATAAAATATGCAGCTGCCCAAAAACTAATAAACAGTGTAATCTCTGGAAAAAGTGACATGCAGTCTAATACATAAGTGTGGCAAAATACATATTTAATCTCAGGAAACAAATCTAATGTTAAATGGAACAAAGAACGGCAGATTCTGGAGATCTGAAACAAACAAAGTTCTGGAGAAAGGTCTGGCTCATCTGTTGAGTCCAGTGAACCTGCTTCAGAACTAGAAGCAGCTAGGAAAAGGTGATATTTGTGCTGAATATGGAGGTGGAGAGTGAGCTCAGAGAGAAGAGATAAAGGAAGGAAAGGATAGGCATAAAAAATATTATTGATAATTGGACAAGGAACAACCGAAGTTAGTAAGGCCCTATGATTAGTTGAAAATGTATTGGCTGTAATGAAAGCAACCCATTTCATGACAGGGATCTGGAGTTGGGAGGGTAGGTAACAGACAAGGAATGGGTGTTCATTCCCTGAAATTGTTAAATTCAACATAGAGTCCAGAAAGCTATAAAGGTCAAGAGTGGTCTAAGATGTACCTAAATGGTGATTGCATGGAAACATGGTGGTATGTTGAAGTGGCAGGAAACTGCAAGATCAAGGTCATTTTTATGGACAGCATGTAGGTGTACTACAAAGCAGTCAGCCTATCTGTGTTTCATCTCCCTAATGTAGAGGAGGCCATGTTGTGCTTCACAGCTGATGGCTCTTTACTTTCCTGTCTTTATCCACGTCAGTTGGGATTATATGTAAATGGCTTGCAGACCTCTGTTGTCATTAATTGATATCATGACTAGGTTCTGGGTACTTTTGACAGTAGAGGTTGGAAGCCATGTTAGTGCAAGCCAAAAGATCATTTATTAACTCACGCTATTAACAGAGACAGACTTCAGCAGGAATCATTTAGAACCTTATACCCTTAGGTTCAAAGTCCTTGTGATCTCTAACAGTATCTGGTATCAGTAATGATGCTCTGTAGCTATTAGTATTGCAGCTATGAACTCCTTATACTGCACCATGATTGCCAGCAGGATTTTAAGCAGTTACCTCCATGATGCATTTCCCATGATGGAGGTTATGGGAGGGGAATTCATAGTTGTTACAGCATAGAGTAGAATTGCTCTTGTGGTGCAGTGGTAACATCCCTATCTCTGAGCCAGAAGGCCCAGGTTCAAGTCCCACCTGCTGCAGAGGTGTGTGACAAAAGCTCTGAACAGGTTGATTAGAATATATTGAGGGAAGAATTGAAATGCAGCAATCATGAAGCAAGGGCAGTTGGGGATAGACAAAAAAAGTGCGAGCCTTGCCAATGATGTGTCTCATCTCAACAAATAACAAAAAGAACATCTGTGCCGAGGCAATGTTCATGAATATTTAAACTTAGTGTCTGACTCAGAATTCCTATGCATTTAAATAGTTGCAGCTTTTCTCATGTCAACCTACATCTGCTATCTTACTTCTTCATTGTGCTATGTAAATGCAAATCCTTTTCTCAAAAGTGACCCTCATAACAAAAGAATTATTAAATACTGAGAGATATGCTGACTTAATTTTATTAGAACCTCAGTTTACAATGCTTCACTTATTCCCAACTATTGGAATTGTAGGAAGTACAATGGAAATTGAACAGAATATCAGTTGCTAAACAAAGCTGATGACATGCTTATGATTTGGAGACGCTGGTGTTGGACTGGGGTGTACAAAGTTAAAAATCATACAATACCAAGTTATAGTCCAAACAGGTTTATTTGGAAGCACTAACTTTCACAGCGCTGCTCCTTCATCAGGTGATTGTGAAGCAGCAGGGCTCTGAAAGCTAGTGTTTCCAAATAAACCTATTTGACTATAACCTGGTGTTGTGTGATTTTTAACATGCTTTTGTGCATTCGTGTCTCTTTTTAGTGTTTTCAAATGATTTCATCCTGCACCGTGGGCATTTAGAGTAATAGCTTTTAATGATGGAACATTTGTGGTATTGAATTTATATATCATTATTAACCCTGATCTTCTACGCTTTGACCTATTAACAGATTACATCAATGTCATTTTATTCTACAATGATAATTATGTGTTTCTGCTTACATGCCTCTCACTGACAGCACATCTGTCCCAGTGCCAAATTTTGTCTTTCACTAACAACATTTTCCCTTTGCATTCATTCATCTGACTGGGATGTAATCTGTGCAATGCCAGACTCCTTTCCTTTGGCAAAAAATTCCCTATATTGGTAAAGCTTCATCCTCCACTAACTAAGATTAATTTCATTAACCTGTAGCAACGTTTATGGATCATATTATAAATATGCCATTGTGGCATGATTGTATTCTTAAAATAAAATAATGAATCATCTCCACATGCCTAGATACAAAGCAGAATTAACAAGTCTGACAGCAGGTTGCTTATTTACTTCCTTGGCTGGGGAAATGCAGCATAGTGTGCTGAACTTAAAAGGAGGAAGAGTTTCTCTTTAAAGCAATCGCACACAATTTTTCTGTTCCCTGAGTTTTACTAAACAATTTAAATCCATGTTCTCTAGTTTGATGTTGTCACAAGTTAAACAGTTGAAATCCACACCATCTATTTCTCTTCAATTTTAGAATCCTTTTCTGCACATAAAATAGTTTAAATTTATCAGTATTTCCTCAAAACCTCAAGCCACAAAGATCTTATTTGTACCAAAATGTATTATTTCAACTTGCATCACAAATTATGAAACATAATTCTAAATACAACATGTTTATTGTTTTCAATTACCGAGATTGATATGAAGATTCCATTTAACATATCTCCCTTGATTTTTCAAGATGTGGAGGAGCAGGTGTTAGTCCGGGGTGGACAAAATTAAAAATTACAACATCAGGTTATAGTCTAACAGGTTTATTTGGAAGCACTAGCTTTCAGAATGCTGCTTTATCATTAGATAGCTGTGGAGCAGGATGATAAGACAAGTTGAATCGTTTGGAAATAGTAGAGACAGATGACACTGCCAGTACGCAAGGCGGCCAGGTCTGTCAATCAAAAGTTGGCGTGGAGGCAGAGCGGAAGAGTCGGACATCGTACAGAGCCGTGATAATAGGGGACTCCATAGTGAGAGGGACTGACCGGGGTTTTTGTGGCAGCAGGTGGGACTTAAGGGTGGTGTGTTGCCTTCCTGGTGCCAGGGTTAAAGATATCACAGACAGAGTGCAGGAAATCCTCAAGGCCGAAGGTGAAGAGCCAGAGGTGGTGGTACATGTCGGCACAAATGATGTCGGGAAGAAGAGGAGGAACATACTACAGCGGGACTTCGGGAAACTAGGAAGAAGGCTGAAAAGCAGGACGTCCAGAGTAGTTATCTCCGGTTTGCTTCCAGTTCCTTGGGCTGGTGAGGCCAGAAAGAGGGAGATAATGGACTTGGACGTGTGGCTGGGGAACTGGTGCAGGAAGCAAGGATTTAAATTCTTGGATCACTGGGGTATGTTTTGTGGTAAGCATGAATTTTACAAGAGAGACGGTTTGACCCTTAATAGGTTGTGGACCAGCATTCTGGCAGGCAGGTTTGCTACTGCAACACAGCTACGTTTAAACTAAGTAGCAGGGGGGAGGGGACAAACTGGATGTTTAAGAAGGAAATTTAGGGGAAAGTTAGAACAAGGGAAGTCAAGAAAGACAACTGTATCAATGAAGCAGAAAACTCAAAAAGGGATCATGCTGTAAGGTTGAGTGAAATAGGAGTTGATGGGAAGGGTGCGGGCAGTAACAAATTAAAAATACTATATATGAATGCATGAAGCATTAGAAATAAGATGGGTGTGCTTGAGACTCTTTTGGAAATCGGCAGATACGATATTGTGGGGATAACTGAGACGTGGCTTAAAGTGGACAGGGCCTGGGAAATGAATATTCAAGGCTACACGTGCTATTGTAAGGACAGACTGACGGGCAGAGGGGGTGAGGTGGCCATTTTGGTAAGGGATGATATTCGGTCCCTTGTGTGGGGGGACTTAGAATCAGGGGATGTAGATCAGTATGGATAGAGCTGAGAAATTCTAAGGGTAAAAAGACCCTCTTGGGAGTTATATACAGGCCTCCAAACAGTAGTATGGATGTCGGATGTAAGTTGAATCAGGAGCTGAAATTGGCCTGTCGCAAAGATGTTACTACAGTTGTTATGGGGGATTTCAACATGCAGGTAGACTGGGAGAATCAGGATGGTATTGGACCTCAAGAAA
>NC_057714.1:51024640-51032362 GCF_004010195.1 Chiloscyllium plagiosum | reverse complement strand
AGAAACTTGTTCACCCAGAGAGTGGTGGCTGTGTGGAATGCTCTTCCCCAGAGGGCAGTGGAGGCCCAGTCTTTGGATTCATTTAAGAAAGAGTTGGATAGAGCTCTCAAGGATAGTGGAATCAAGGGTTATGGAGATAAGGCAGGAACAGGATACTGATTGAGGATGATCAGCCATGATCATATTGAATGGTGGTGCAGGCTCAAAGGGCAGAATGGCCTACTCCTGCACCTATTGTCTATTGTCTATTGACACAGAATTTATAGCAAGAGATTACAGTGATATATTGAACAATCCAGGATTGTTCTATAACCTGGTGTTGTGTGATTTTTAACTTTGATTTTTCAAGTTTTTTCCAACTAACACTGAGAAGGACTGAAATGCTTTTCAACATGTCATCTACTAGAATCATATCTATAAACATCGGACAAGTTGAACCATATTTTAAAAGCTCATTTATTTTGTTTATTTTATTTCTATTTAGGTCCAGAAATGTTCTTAATTAGTCATTAACCTAACTCTAAAACATTTATAAGCTTCAGGAGCCAAATAATTTACTTCTATTTTTATGTTCTTAAAGGGGGAGGGAAAGGTTGAGAGGTGGAGTGATGTCAGTAGGAAATTCCAGATCCTGGGACATTGCCAGCCACACCTTTCTAATGGCCAATGACAGAGCTATTAAAATTGGTTGCTCAAGAGACTGGAATTATATAAGCATGATACATCACAGCTGCGGAACTGGTATATATGAGGGAGGAGCAAGGTTGTGGAAGGATTTGAAGTGAGGACAATATTTTTTAAAGTGAGGCATTGTTTGATCAGGAGCCAGGGAATATTTGAAAGCATAGGTATTATCAGTATGTGGAAGTTGGTGGGAGTAATCACAGATTACAGAGTTTTAGATGACCTCAAGTTTTCAGAGGGCAGAATGTGGGACGTTAGTCAGGAATGCATTTGAACAGACAAGTCCAGAAATAACAAAAGGTGCAGGTGAGATTTTCAGTAAAAGGTGACAGGTGTAGACTTCAATGATGCTAGAAAAATAGAAAATTAATCTTACTAATGAAGCTATCTGGTTGTAAACTCATCTCAGGTTAAATATGACACCAAGGTTATGAATGATCTGCTTCACCCTTAGATGTTTGCCAAGGAAACAGACAGATGGAGTTTGTACTTGGGGGATGAAGTTTGAAGCTGGAACTTAAGATAATGATATGGTCTTCCTGATATTTAATTAAAGCACATTTTTATTCACTCTGTACTAGACATCATAGAATCACAGAATTGGAAAGCAGAAAGAGGCTTTTTGGCCCATTAAAAATTGTACGGGCTCTATTATCTAATACTAATTTCCTGCCTGTTCCCCTAACTCCTGAATGCCATTTTGACCTAAAAAAGTCCTCTTGAATTTTTCGACTGATTCGGCCTCCATCACAACCCAGGCAAAGCATTCTATATCATATCTACTTGATATGTGAAAAAGATTGCTCTCACTTCACCTGCACAGCCTGTTCATTCTTATTTCTTTTACCATCAGAAATCAATTCATCCTATCTACTCTGTTGAGCCCACTCATGATTTTTGCAAACCTCAGTCAGATCAGGTGGGGAACAGTCTCAACCTTTTAACTGAAGTTTCTCATACCTGGAACCATTCTAGAAAATCACATCTGCACTTTTTACAATGCATTCGTATCTTTCCTCGAAAGCAGTGCCTACACTGTGCACATTACCCCAGCTGAGTGTCTTGTGGAAGTTCAATATCACCTCCTTGCTCTTATACTCTCTGACCCTATTATTAAAGGTGAGAAAACTGTTTGCTTTCTTTCCTATTCTGTCTGCCTTCTGCCACTTTCAATGATGTGTATATATGCATCCAGGTCATATGCTCCGACACCCCATTTAGAATTGTACCCTTGTTTTATATTGTCTTTCAATGCTCTTCCAACCAAAGTGCATCACCTCACAAATCTATGCATTAAACCTCATCTGCCATCCTTTACCCCTCCACCAACTTGTCAATCCTTTTGGAGTTCAAACATTTGGCATTTTAGCACAGAAATAGGCCATTTAACCCAATGTGTCTGTGCTATCTGGGAGTGAGCCACTCTGCCAAATCTCACTTCTCAATCTTTGCTCCATAGCCCTGCATGTCCTGGCACTTAAAGATATATATTCAGACATCTTTTTAAATGAGTTGAGGGTTTCAGTCTTTACTACCCATTCAGGCAATGAATTCTAGACCCCGACCATCTTCTAAGGGAAAACATTTTTCCTCATCTATCCTCTGATCTTTCCACCAATCTCTTTAAATCTCGATCCCTTGTCACTGACCTCTTTACTAATAGGCCCTTCCCATCCATTCTATCCAGGCCTGTCAGTTTTCTACATCTCAAATCAAAATGCTCCTCATTCCCCTCTGATCCAAGGAAAATCAGCACCAGCCCATCCAAACGTTCCTCATGGCTGTATTCCTCCAGATCGATAAAATCCTTGGAAATCTGCTAGGCACTCACACTATTATAATTGAATCTCTTCTATAGTGAGGTGATTGGAAATACATAGAGTACTCAAGTTATCACACTAAAGATTTGTTCCGTTCCATCATATCTCCCCTGCTGTTATATTCTACGTCAGCTAATTAGTGAGAGGAGTCCATATGCTTTCTCCCCCCACTATGTTACTGAGCTATTCTGCGACCTTCTGGGACCTGTGGACTTTGAGGTCCTTCACTTCCTCTGTATCTCCCACCATTCTCCCATTAATTGTGTCCTCCTTTGCTTTCTTTGATCTCCTCCTGCACGCCACCTCCCAGTTCTCAGATTTGAATACAATTTGTCATTTTCTACCCACCTGACCAGCTGCAGTCTGCAGCTATCCCACTCATTATCAACCGTGCAGCCATTTTTGTCTCATCTGCAAAGGTCTTCTTCATGATTATGTAATTATGTGGGAGCAGGATAAGAAGCTGTTGCAGATGCTACTCAGAGGCTGTCATTCGATAGCTATGAATGAAACCAAGATAGTGCAATCTCACCGATGGAGGACTGTGGAGAGGCATTTTTTCAATTAATTCTTCCAGAGGATGTGGGCATCACTGGCTAGGTGAGCATTTATTATCTGTGCTGAACTGCCTTTGAGAAGGCTGCTTTCTTCAATTGCTGTAGTGATTCTGGTGAAGATACACTGACTGTGCTGTTAGGGCAGGAGTTCCAGGATTCTCAGTCAGCAGTCGTGAAGGAATGGTGATACAGTTCTAAGTCAGGATGGTGTGTGACTTGGAGGGGAGCTTAAAGCCAGTAATGTTCTCATCTGCTGACCTTGTACTTTGAGGTGTTAAATGTTTGGAGTTTGGAAGGTGCTGTCGAAAGGGCCATGGTCAGTCGCTTCAGTGCATCTTGTAGGCAGTCCCCACTGCTGCCACTGGGTTGATAGCTTCAGTTAAGCGGTTTGCTTTGTCCTGGTCTGTGTCAAACGTTTTGAGTGGTGTCGAAGTTACACTCGTACAGACAAATGAAAACTCTTCCATTAAACTCCTGAAGCGCACGTTGTGGATGGTAGACAACAGTTGGGCTCATGTAGCATTTATATGGCTGTTCCTGTTAAATTTCTGATCATTTGGAGGATGCTGACATGGTCAATAACAAAGACTGCCAACAGGAACTTACCCTCATCCTACACCTTCCCCAAGTCTTTCGTTCTATCCCTTTAAAACATTGTTTAACAATTAAACATTAGCTAAACATTAACAGAAATATTAGAAGTTATCAACATTTTCCTCACTTTCTCTCCCCCCACCCCAACATTCCTCTTCAATTCTATTCTTCGCCCATCTTGTGGGAAGATGAATCATTTTCCATGAGTAGAAAAGGCATAATCTAGAGTAGAGTGTGCACACAACTGGAAGATAATGACAGTGAAAGGTGCTTAACGGAGGATGGACTGTCAGCAGCTGGTGGGGAAAAGGATAAAATAGGCAAAAGAGGTGGCTGAAGTTCAAATCCCTTTGTACTCTGCCCTATCCCAGAGAGAAACTTCAACATCCTCTTTGTTAAATGGAGAATCTGCAGCTCTTTTTTGTCTAGTAGGAATGGCCTTGGGGGGATATATCTGAATTCCACCTTTGTGAATAAAGAAGGATGGTAGCCAGAAATGGGAAGACTTTCCCTTCGTCCAGTTCACATGAGTCTCTGCATGGATACATCTGTTGGTAGTGGGGTATCCTGTCTGTGTTCAAGAGCTTGGAGAGTGGAGGACAATCTCTTTTGATCCCAGGTAGTAAATGTGAAATTCCTAAGTTATAGCCAGTGTTAGGCATCCATTCCTGAAGTGGACATGGGATAACAGTTACCACTGATAGGCAGGACAGACCCAGCAGTGGTGACAGTACAACGGTATACAGGTACAGTGGTACTCTGGATTCCTTTTGCACTATAGCAATTCCCTGATTCTACAAAGCCCAGAGAAGCCATCAACATGTATACACACATCACCTGACAAGTAGGTGCCAGGCCAATGCATCTATATATTTCATAAAGCAATTTATGATTCCTCTGGTTGGATACTGATGACATCTTCACCCGAATAGACATTATTCTACCACAGCTAAACCACCGTGCCCTGCCCATATGGATGGTGGTATGACATTCATCTGTATAATTCTCCTCTCATGACAACAGAAATACCAATTTTCTTACTGAGGTCTCCCCACACTACCAACTACCTATACCCACAATAAATCCATACTACAATGACCTCCTACATTAAAGTCCACAAATCAGCCTCTCCAACAAGTCACTTTTTCACCGTCTGAATAGAACATAGATCGCATTCTTTCTCTTTCCTTCAAGTTCACTGACCTTCTATATTCCCTGAACCTTACCCTCTATGAAAGCTCTGTTGTCCGTATTTATAGACCCTCTCTTGAACTTGCCATCTCATATGTCCCTGCTACTCCCAAAGTATCACAGATAAGGCCTTCTCAGATTACCTCTTTAATCATGCACAACCTGTAACCCTTCCACTTCCTTCTGTGCCTGACTCTGAAAAAAAAATTACACCCCAAATTCACTAATAACTGCAGTCCCAAAATGTTTAACTTTTGGTATTCCATTACACAACTTTAGGTACCAATTTGCTTAATCCAAATGTCACCTCCATTGTTGATTCCCTAAATCTCAGAACAAACATTCCCCTCCTTCATTCTGGGCAGATCAACTGGGATTACAAGCTTAACAACTATCATAAGCAATGAGATTCCGTGAGTCAAATACAGATCTTTGTTGTTTTCCTTTGTAAAAATCAACAAGTGTGGCATCCTTAAACTCTTGAGGAATGATTTGTTGATTCCACATCCTGTGAGTTTAATAGCTAGCTGGGGTCCTTGAAATGTGCAAGCTTTCCTGGAGTGCTGACTGAGTCTGGAGCTTTTCTTGAGAGTAGGGTAGGGGTTAGTATGGCCCAAGTGGGCAAATCTGGACAGCAAACAGCAACCTCTGTGCAGGTTGAAAGAGTTCTTTCTAAGTTGACTTTGCACTAAACTACTGATCAGCTAACTTCCCTCCCTCCCTGAATTCAGGAGGCTGTGTATGACGAGATATAGTTGTTAAGATTGTACTAAAAGCAGATGAGTTAAATAACAGTAACCTTCTCGCTCTAAATGTAAAGTGGATACCCAAAAGACAGAAACTCTTGTAACATGATCTTCATCCTTTGGCAAATGCAAGAAAAATGTCACAAAGAACAGATGGGACTCTATTATTCAATGTCAACTGATTTTGACATTGCAAACAGAGATGCCTTGTGAAAAGGCTTAATCAAATTTGAATGTCTTGAGTGCCACAAAGTTTATACAGCAGTTTCCCAAAGTGATGGCCAAAGTCACTTGTTGAGAATGCTGTTTTTAGGTAGCATAACAATGTATGATTTGGAGATGCCAGTGTTGGACTGGGATGGAGAAAGTTAAAAATCACACAACACCAGGTTACAGCCCAATAGGTTTAATTGGAAGCATTAGCTTTTGGAGCGCTGCTCCTTCATCAAGTACTCCACAACCATCTGATGAAGGAGCAGCATTCCGAAAGCTAGTGCTTCCAATTAAACCTGTTGGACTATAACCTGATGTTGCATGACAATGTAGTGCATCATGGACCCTATGATTGTCAGTATATTCTTTGCTACCATGCTTCATGGTGAATTTGATGGAATATACTTCTGATTACAATAAACTGCCAGCTCTTCAACTAACTTCCACAAAATTATGACTCATCACTACATATCATAACTATCAATAACACAACCATGAAGACTGTAAATAATGTTGCTTGTCTTAGAAGCACAATCTCCAGAAATGGTAAGGTGGCAAATAGAATTGCCAGGGCAAGTTCAACATTTATCCATTTATGCAAAAGGCTCTGGAAAGAAGTGAGGAATCGAACTTACTAAAAAAAATGCTGTGTACAAAAGTGTGGAGATACCCTCCGTCACGCCTTTAAGTCATCAATTACCTACTCTTGACTTAAAATCATTCTTCATGAGATGCACACCAAATTGGAAGACAAAGTTTACAACACAAAGGTGCTTCAAATAGCATAAACACCTGGAATTGAAACACTCATCACAGCACTCAGCTCAGATGGCGTGTTCATGTAATATGTATGAATGATGATAACATTTCTAAAATGGTCATGCATTAACAACTTCATCTTTGACATCCAGTGATATAGATTGAGATTAAGGTTCATAGATTCCTTGAAACTGAACCTCAAGAAATGTAACATTTCCACTGCAGATTGAGAGAAGGAAATGCATACTTAAGAACTACTTGGAGATCGATGTTAAATAATGGCTGTTGTTTATTTCGAACAGCAAAGAATATAGGCAGCCAAGGACACATTGTAAGACAGAAACACCAGGCAGTCCCAATTAATTCATCCTCGCCTGCTCTGTGGAAAGCCAGGCAGATCTGCAGCCTGGTCCACCAGCCACAATAGAACATAATAGATGACAGACTGTCTGCACAAAAGAAACAACTGTTGTTGATAATGTAGGGAAACCAAAGATGACATAGACAAATAAGCACAAAGGTATATCCCTCTAGAACTTTGAAGATTCCCTTGAAACATATTTAGAAATTATTTCATGATTGATATACAATTGGCTGTTGCAGGTCCCAGGGTTTAAATGTTTTAGTAGGGTCAGAGATGAGGGTAAAAGAGGGGGAGGTGTGGCATTGCTTGTCAAAGATAGTATTACAGCTGTGGAAAGGACAATGGATGAAGACTCGCCATCTGAGGTAGTTTGGACTGAGGTTAGGAATAGGAAAGGTGAGCTCACCCTGTTAGGAGTTTTTTACAGGCCTCCTAATAGTCCTAGAAACGTAGAAGAAACGATTGCGAGGATGATTCAAGAGAAAAGTGAAAGTAATAGGGTGGTTGTTAAGGGGGACTTTAACTTTCCTGATATTAATTGGGAAAGCTATAGCTCAAGTTCGTTAGATGGGTCAGTGTTTGCCCAATGTGTGCAGGAGGGTTTCCTGACACAATATGTAGATAGGCCAACAAGAGGTGAGGACATACTGGATTTGGTTCTGGGTAATGAACCAGGCCAAGTGTTAGAATTAGAGGTAGGTGAGCACTTTGGAGACAGTGACCACAATTCGGTGACTTTTACTCGAGTGATGGAGAGGGATAAGTGTGCACGACAGGGCAAGAGTTATAGCTGG
>NC_057714.1:50937177-51022269 GCF_004010195.1 Chiloscyllium plagiosum | reverse complement strand
GGTAGGTTTAGGACAGATGTTAGGGGTAGGTTCTTTACTCAGCGAGTCGTGAGTTCATGGAATGCCCTGCCAGTAGCAGTGGTGGACTCTCCCTCATTATGGGCATTTAAGCGGGCATTGGATAGGCATATGGAGGATAGTGGGCTAGTGTAGGTTAGGTGGGCTTGGATCGGCGCAACATCGAGGACCGAAGGGCCTGTACTGCGCTGTATTCTTCTATGTTCTATGTTCTATGTTCTAATGTATCTTGTCTTTATAAAATTCGATGAACTACGCATCTTACAGAATATAGTATTTGTTCGATAAAGCTTAATAATATTATGCTCTGCAATTCATTGTGCTCCCTTGTGATGCATTATCTGAGCCACAGAATATCTCTTCTTTATTGTTTCTTTTCAATGATCAGAGTTCTACCTTATAATGAACTGCAGTTTTGTGATGGTGTGTAGCGAGCATGACACTAACAGCATCTGGAATTGTTTATATGGAAATAATGAATGGATCCCCAGAGGAAACTCAGCAGATGTACAACGTTTGTGTGCAAAAGGAATGTTGAATTCTTCACAGATGCTATCCATTAACCAGCTGAGACAAATGTCTCAGTTTCACTGTATTGAAAAAGATTTACAATGTTTATCATCTATATGAAATAGTGTTGCTTTGTGCTTATAGAATGAGATGTCATTATTGAAATAGAACTTGGTCATGTCAGGATTGTCATTTTTCTCTTGCTCCACTAAAATATACATCTCCCATTGATCCTGGGCATTAATGGAGCAGTGCTCAAAAAGCTAGTGCTTCCAAGTAGACCTGTTGAACTATAACCTGGTGATGTGAGATTTTTAAATTTCCTGTGGTTCTCTTTTTCTATTTTGGTTGTTGTCTTGTCATGCTGCCTGACCTGCTGCGCTTTTCCAGCAACACATTTCCATCATCTGTTGAACTATAACCTGGTGATGTGAGATTTTTAAATTTCCTGTGGTTCTCTTTTTCTATTTTGGTTGTTGTCTTGTCCACCATGGGTAATTCTCAGATTAATGAACTGCACTGAGTCAGGATCAGTGGTCTGGCTGCAGGCAAATGTTCTGTGCTCTCGTTTTGCTTCTGAAGTTTGACCTGTCTTGCATACTGTACTGCATTTTGTAATACAATGTATTTTTTAGGCTGTAAAAATTCTGAGAGAGCTTTATCCTGCGTTCCCACTAAAGTGCAGCCCCGTGTGAGCTTCTTTCTCAAGGGATATGGTCTTATGATCCATACCGAATGTGAAATTCTATCACAATATGATCATTCTTGCCCAGTGGGGCCTTTACTACAAGGTCTTTAATCATCCTGTGTTATGTGCTAAAAATTTAAATAACTCCAATGGTATTTTGACGAGGGACTGCAAGTATCTGACTACAGCCTATTGCAGAACCAATTACAACTTGATTGACTTGTTAATTTGACTTCCTTGTGCAAATCAAAAAACAATCTTGTATTCAAATCGCAACATTTAAAAGTCTTACAGAAATAATCATGTTAAATTCAACTTCAAATGTTTTTAGAATATCAATAACAATTCTTTGAATTTCTTGTGTATTCCAGCTCAGCATAGTCCAACTCAACGAACTGATCAAATATCTTCTGGTCACAGGTTCACTCAGATTAATGCTGAAGCAGATAAAACTGCTAACAACTAAATCCAGAATTTATTAACCACACGACTGATTTTAAAAACATTGATTGGCCTGGGGATAGGATATAGGTCAGCATAATAAGATTGTAATTATGAGGGATTTTAATTTTCCAAACTTTGACTTGGGCTACCATAGTGTTAAAGGTTTTGATGGTGAAGAATTTGTCAAATGTGTTCAAGAAAATTTTCTTTATTAATATGTGGATGCTTCTACTACAGAGGGAGAAAAACAAGACCTTCTTTTGGACAATAAGGCAGGGCAGGTGATTGAAGTAAAATGGGGGAACACTTTAGGTCTAGCGATCATAATTCTATTAGTTTCAAAATGGTTATGGAAATGGATATGCCTTCTGTAAAAGTTAAAGCATTTATTTGGAATAAGGCAAATTTTAAATGGAAAGCGACAAGAACTTTCAAAAATTGATTGGAGCAGACTGTTCACAGGTGAAAGGATGACTGACAAGTCGGAGGCTTTCAAGAATGTGGTGATGAGAGTTCAGGGACATAATGTTCCTGTTAGAGTGAAGGATAAGTCTCCTAAGATTAAGGAACAATAGCTGAATCAAGATATTGAGGTTCTAGTCAAAAATAAAAGAGAAAGTTAAGAGGCATTCTTAAGAAGGAAATCAGGAAGGCAAAGAGTGATTATGAGATTGCATTATCCGTAACATTATCTACCAAAATACTAAGAGATTCTACAATACATTAAGAGCAAGAGGGTAGCTACAGAGAGGGTAGGGCCCCTTAAAGATCAAGAAAGTCATCTTTGTATTGAACCCTGGGAGATGGGAGAGATACTAGATGAATATTTTGCATTGGTTTTTATTGTGGAGAAAGAAATGGAGGCTAGAGAATACATTGATAAATTGATATTTTTAAAACAGTTCACATTATAGAGCAGGAAGTTTGGGAGGTCTTAGAGAATATAAAGGTGGATAAATCTCCACAACCTGATCTAATGAGTAAAGGAGGAAATTGTGAGGTCCTTACAGAAATATTTGTAACATCTGTAACTACAGGTGAGGTGTCTGATGACTGAAGGGTGGCTAATGTTGTACCTTTGTTTAAGAAAGGTTGTAAGGTAACACCGGGGACCTAAATACCTGTGAGTCTGACTTTGGTTACGAGTAAATTGTTGATGTGATTATAAAAAGACAAGATTTATGGACATTTACAGAGGCAAAAATTGATTAGGGATAGTTAACATGATTTTGTGTGAGGAAAATCATGTCTCACAAACTTGATTGAATTTTGAGGAAGTTACCAAAAAGATTGATAAAGGGCAGAGCAGTACACATTGTTTATTTGGACTTTAGTAAAGCTTTTGACAAGGTTCAACATGATAGATTAGTTAGTAAAGTTAGGTCACATGGGATTCAGGGTGAGCTTGCCAATTGGATACATAATTGAGTTAATGGCAGGAGATAGAGAGTAGGTTTTCACACTGGCAGCCTGTCACCAACGGTGTTTCACAGGGATTGGTGCTGTATCCATTTTTGTTTGTCATTCATATAAATGATTTGGATGAGAATGTAGAAGACATGGTTAGTAAGAATGCAGATGACACCAAAATTGGTGGTATAGTAGACAGTGAAATGTTTAAGATTACAAAGGGATCTTAATCAAATGGATCAATGGGCTGGAAAATGGCAGATAAATTCAATCTGGATAAAGCAAAGTATTGCATTTTGTTACAACAAACAAGGGTAAGGCTTAAACAATGAGTGGTAGGGTCTTGGATAGTGTTGTAAAACAGAGGGACCGAGAGGTTTAGATGCATAATGTTTTGATGTTTGCATCATGTATAGACAGGGTGGTTAAAAAAGGCACTTGGCAAGCTTGCCTTCATTTGCTCAGTCCTTTGAGTATAGGAGTTGGGAAGTCTTTGCGGTTGTACATGACATTCATGAAGCCTCTTCTGGAATACTGTGCCCAGTTTTCATTGCCCAGTTATAAGAAGGATATTATTAAGCTAGAGAGGGTTCAACAGAAATTTACCAGGATGTTGCAGGTTATGGAAGGTCTGAGTTATAAAGGACAGCTGGATAGGCTGGGACATTTTTCATTGGAGCATAGCAGGTTGAAAGGTAACATTATAGAAGTTTATAAAATAATGAGGGGTCTAGATAGAGTTAATGTGAGCTGTCTTTTCCCTAGGAGGGGGAATTTCAAGACTAGGGGGCACATTATTAACAAGGTGAGAGGAGAGAGATTTAAAAAAGACATGAAAGGCATATTTATTTATTTATGTATTTTTGCAGAGGGTGATTTGCATGTGGAATGAACTTTCTGAGGAAGGAGTGTGTGTGGGTACAATTACAGCATTTAAAAGATATTTAGATAGGTACGAATCAGAAAGGTTTGGAAGAATATGGGTCAGGAGCAGGCAGATGATATTAGTTTAGTTTGGGATTATGTTTCGTATGGACTCCATGCTATATGACTCCAAATATCATTCAATCTGACATGTGACAATCAATCTAATAAAAACATAAGAATCTGTCAGATGGAGGTTAAATATAAGAAGTTCAAATCCAGTTCCCATTTGATGCATGTTTAGAGCAGGAAGTCTGGCAATTGCTCAGAAGTTATTGGCATAATCTGGGAAATGCCACAAATGGAAGCCATAAATGTTAACTCTGGACATTTGAAATTGCATTTTGCCATCTTAATGCCTCTATATCTAATGACTGCTAGCTGACCAACCAACAGTTTACTTTAACTAATTACTGTGCATCATGAATCTTGCTCCTTGTTGCTTCTTATTGTGTTTTCATTGCTTAGATATGAACAATAGGAGTAAATAAAAACCATTTTAGAATACTTGAAATGTGTTTTTCTAGACTGTTACATGATGTTGGTCATTCAAAGATCTTGGGCTTTACCAGTATAGGAGAAAGTGAGGACTGCAGATGCTGGAGATCAGAGCTGAAAATGTGTTGCTGGAAAAGTGCAGCAGGTCAGGCAGCATCCAAGGAGCAGGAGAATCGATGTTTTGGGCATGAGCTCTTCTTCAGGAATCCTGAAGCCATTCCTGAAGAAGGGCTCATGCCTGAAACGTTGATTCTCCTATACCAGTATGCCAGCCTAAGTGTAAACTTGTCTGCTAGGGTGTTAGATTTGTGCAATAATACAACCAAGGTTTTGGAAAACAGTATTTTGCCTTTGGGTGTAGAAATAACTCCACTGAGGCTGGTATCCCATCACCAAATCACTATTTACATGTGCATAGTACTGACACTGGTCCAACTTCCCGAAAACCAGCTCTAAAGTGAACAGAGCCTCTGACACTCCTGTTTCTTTTTTTTTTCTTTTTTCTTTTTTTTTCTATCAATTTTTTTTTAGGAAAACACCCAAGTGGCCAGTGACAAGCAGTGCCCTTCACAAGAGCTTTTTTTCTAACCCCCCACACTACCGCCTAACTGCGGTAGTGCTTATTTTTTCCCCAGCACCCATGGTGTGTGTGTGCAGGTGTGAGACACAGTGAGAGACACAAGGTGTATGAATCTTTATTCAATTTCCACCACCAGGAAGATAGGAAAACACCCGAGCGGCCAGTGACAAGCAGTGCCCTTCACAAAAAAGGCAGTGCTGTGTGATCAAACAGTGAAGGGGAGGGCAGGGACTAAATCAAAATAGAGTTGGAGGGGGAGACATTCCTGTTTTTTTTTTTTCTTTCTACACAAAGTGCACGAATCTTTATTCAATTTCCACCACCAGGAAGACAGGAAAACACCCGGGTGGCCAGTGACAAACACTGCCCTTCACATCAAAGGGCAGTGCTGTGTGATCAAAACACTGAAGGGGAACAATCCTGTTTTTTTTTATTATTTTGTTTAGTGCGGTAGTGCTTATTTTATCCCCAGCACCCATGGTGTGTGTGTGCAAGTGTGAGACACAGTGAAAGACACAAAGTGCACGAATCTTTATTCAAATTCCACCATCAGGAAGAAAGGAAAACACCCGGGTGGCCAGTGACAAACACTACCCTTCACATCAAAGGGCAGTGCTGTGTGATCAAAACAGTGAAGGGGATGGTAGGGACTAAATCAAAATAGTGTTGGAGGGAGAAATGATGCACTCCACTCCCTGCGGCGCCCACCTCGCCCCGAACAACTCCAGGGTGTTGGTCGACACCGCGTGCTCCTTCTCCAAGGACACCCGGGCTCTAACGTAACCGCGGAAGAGGGGCAGGCAGTCGGCCCTAACGACCCCCTCCATGGCCCGCTGCCTGGACCTGTTGATGGCCAGTTTGGCCAGGCCCAGGAGCAGACATTCCTGTTTCTATCTGTCACCCTGGGCTCCCTGATTGGCCCAGATTAACAGACCCAGTCAGGGACTCATTGTGAGGTCCACCTAGCTGACCTCATTACAATCACTTCAGTGGTGTCCAGCTAGACAATGTTTGTGTCCCAAGTTTGAAGTTTCTGCAATAAGTAGGTTAAAATTAAGGAGTTTGATTCCATACAAAATAAAGTCACAGTGAGTGGTTGTGGGGAATGATGTGGATACCAATGAATGGGTAAATAGTTAAAAACACTCGGATGGTTTATTTGACAACATTCCATATTCCCAATCCATTCAGTATTTAATCACGTTCTCGAACAGGTCACAAATTACATCCCTTAGACTGGAAGGGTTTGTCTTTAATTACAAGAGCAAAATACTGGAAATGAGTCAGAGTCATACAGCATGGAAATATTTCCTTTAGGACCCTTAAATCTTTCACCTCTCACCTTAAACCTGTGTTGTCAAGTTTCCAACTCCCCCTACCCTGGGGGAGAAAACCTTGGCTACTCACCTTATCTATCTCCCTGTGATTTTTTTAATCTCCGAGGTGACCCATCAGTCTTCTAAGCTGAAGGGAATAAACTCCAAGACTATCCAGCCTATCCTCATAACTCAAGCCTTCCAGTCTCAGTAACCTTGTAAATCGAGTTTGTACCCTTTCCAGTTTAATAGCATCCTTCCTATAGGAGGGTGACCAGAATTGTATGCAGAACTTCAAATGTGGCCTTACCAATGTCTTATAAAGCCATAAGATGATGTCTCAACTCCTATATTCAATGCTCTGACTAATGAAGGCAAGTGGAAGTCTAAAATAAAAACATACTGGAACATTTCAGAAGGTTTGGCAGAATCTATGGATAAAGCATTCTTGGTGGATGAATTCTGATGAAAGATCACCACACTGAGATGTTAACTTGGTTTCTCTCTTCACAGATACTGCTTGACCATTTCCTGTATCTTTTGCTTTCATTTCTTCTTTATAAAAAGATTAGGAGCTGGTGACACAATTGGACCCTGATTGCCATTTCAACAATAGTTTACACAGAATATTGATTAGAGGTTTTCCAGCTAAAATGTGGTTTTCTAGCTTGATGTAGGCCAGCAAAAGAAAATCTGGAAGCAGAACAAGCTCTCCCTCAAATCGATTTTCGATTCCATTGGTAATAATAGTGCCTTCGATCATTTGCATAACTTTCTCCATAAATACTGTGACGATAAGAGCAAGTCAGAAGCTGGTAATTCTGCAGTAGGTTGCTCATTTCTTAACCCCCAAAGCCTATCCATTGCCTACAAGACATAAGTCAGGAGCAAAACGCAATACTTCCCACTTGCCTGGATGGGTGAACTCCAAAAAAACTCAAGAAATTTGATTAATTAAGTAATCATGGACAAAACCAGCTGTTTGTGGTACCCATTCCGCTATTCACTCCCAGTACTGAAGCACAACATGCAGAGGAAACCCACAATGTCACTTTCTAACCTCGCAACCCAGTAAGACAAGGGCAGCAGATTGTTGGAATGCCACTACTTGCAAACTCTTCTCACGCAACATCACACACATCATCCTAACTGGGATCTATGTCACCATTCCTTCATGGCCAAAAACTTGCAGCTACCTCCATAACGGCAATGTGGGTACATCCATATCAACATTCTGCAACAGTTCAAGATGACAATTTTAAGGGCTGTGGGGATGTCCAACAATAGCTGGCCTAGCCAATAATGCTCACATCCTGTGAGTAAATAAAACAAAATATATAGGACAGCCACCTTATTGAGGAAAAGTGCTTAAAAGTAATACAAGACAAAATTTTACAATTGTGGAGCAATCATGGAAGGCTAACCTAAACCTGTTAAAGCGATTCATGTGTAACTAATTCAATTGAGTTTCCTCAATGAGAAAATGGAGAACGCAAATAAGGTCAATGCCATTGATTGGGTGAATTGGCACTTCCAAAAGGTGGTTTGTGGGAGGGCTGCATTTTGGCTCATCGTCACTATTAAAGATCATGCAGTTAAAGAGTTGAGAAGGTGAGAACGCAGATTTGAGGTGAATGGCAAAAAAAAGTTACATGAGTTAAGCATTTTTTAAAAAATGCAATGAATGATTACAATTTGGAATGCACCACACTTTGACCCTTACAAATATTTCATTTATTGGGAAAGTGTAGGAGAGAAAGACTAATTGGGAGGCTCCTTTGTAGAATAGCCTCACCCTATGTTGTATCATTTTACAACTCCAAATATAATCGAGTGACAGTCGGAATTAACATGTACTTTGGTCAAATTAGCTTAATCAATTTCAAAACTCACACCTTTATGTAAAAGATAGAGTCACAGTCTTACAAGACCATAGGACCACAGTCTCATTAGAAGTAGACAACTGGAAGTGGCTTAACCTAAAGGTTACCACGCCTTAGGCAACAGGAGTAGTTGTGAAGGAGAACCCTGTATGGTAACCTCAGCAATGTGTTATTCTGCATTGCAAACCAGCCATCCAGCCAACTTAGCTAACTGACCCCTTCCCTTGCATCTAAACAGTAGAGGGAAAAGTTCAAATTATTGAGTAGAAACTAATTAGGGTAATTTATTAATAAGATTCATACTTAACAATCCATTTCCTTATATTACTTTATGACATGAGTTTTAGAAAACAAATTAATCTTACAAGGAAATCTGGTGTCATGTAGTTGAAATTTTAGGCATTTGTCATGTTAATAAAAAGGCATATCCTCTGTTCAGCCATCAGAATCAGTCTGTGCAATTTAATTAATTACAGACAAGATGTTTATCATAATACTATGTTGATTTTGTAACACAATAATTTTACTACTGCTGTCAGCAGCATGATCACTGAACACCCACCACAATTTGACTTTCTGAAGGTCTTAATCTTTTGAACATCATACTGATTTCTAACATGCTGTTTCGCACATCCCCAACACTGTAGCCATGACATTTTTGGCAAAATCTTGATTATTAACAAGTTGCTGTCACCAGAAAACAAATAATATGTTAGGCAGTGATCAAGATGATGTGAAATTGTATTGTCCTTTGTTTAGCATTTGTCATGAGATTGGTTTGATAACAGTAGTACTCAGAGTATGGCATTAAGTATTAACAAGATCCGTTTCTCAGATCTGCTTTTAGCAGCTTTTCTAGCCAAACAGCTAGGAGCAACAAGATCATAACTCCATCAGTTTTTCACATTACATCATTGAGTTACAAGGTTAAAAGAGAGTTAAATATGTAATTTTCTGGTAATGCACGGCATGTGTGTTGGGGAAGTAAAGAGGATTAATGGCTAAAAATTGGATAGGGTGCACTTTCAGCACATGTGTCATGACCTGCCTGTGCTTGGCTGCATGCAAACTTGGTGCTATCTCCTTATTTACCTGAATGGAGGATTAGCCCAAGCTGATCCTCTATACTTAACTGCATAGGAAGACTGAGTAGCATGTGTTGACAATACACCTCTTCACCTACTTCATTGTTCACCTTGTAAAAAGCAGATACACTCTGAAGAAAACCATTGTTGGCTGCTCATACAAACACATAATGCATACACGGGAGCTGCAAAAATGGGAAGGGTGTTTTTTTTAGTGCAGTGCTACTGATGAAGGTGGATAGGCAGAGAAATGATCTATGAGATCCAGATGTCTTTTAGGATCATCTTCCGATGGGTATGGAAACAGATGGGATACTCTTTGGAGATTCTGTGGAGATTTGATGGGCTAAATGACCTCTTTCTGCAGTGTAGGGATTCTATGATTCCATCACCAAATGACCAAAGAGATCAATGCAAGCAGTCTGAATCAATAAAAGTGTTAACAGTACCACAAGAAATTAATTACACTTAGGTGATCCAGGTCAGTGAATGCATCTTACATAACATCACCTCCCTATTACACTACCAATGTAGAGTTAAAGCCACAATCAAATCAGCCATGATTGTATTAGATGACAGAACAGGCTTGATGTGGTGAATGGCCTACTCTTGCTATGTGTCTATTAGCAAATCATTCAAACATAATCAAATACAACCACTATTAGCCTGCCCTCTCTCTTCTAGAACAAGGCCACTCACGATAGAAGGGAATAGTGGAGAACTGATATGTCATACGACTGTCCACATATGTTGGTCTTGGGCCTTATGGAAGAGATGACTCTCCACAGCAAGAGTCAAGCTACAAGCATATAGACACTAGCATTGCTGAGAATATTTAACTGCTGGTACATTTCCACTTAAATCAATATTACTTCAAGAATGAATGTTTGGCTGTCTGCTTTGAGTCACCCAGGAACCGCTGCTAGTCCAGCTGCAGGAGGGATTTGATCTGTTCCTCTGGTTTTTTTAAACTTCTTGAATGTGATGATGCTTTAAGAATTTCTCCTTTATATGCTGATTGTTTGAATGTTAAAATTATAGGCTGCTTTAAAATGGCCTATCTCTTCACAGTTCTGGCACTTTGTTCTACTTTCTGCACATGACTCTCATTTATAAGATTTGTTCATGCTGCACTAGGGATATTTTAAAATTGCAGTTGGCAATTTGGTGAGTTAACGTTTCTCCTGTGTGGTTTACCAACTGAACTGCTTCACTCGATTACTTACACGGGTCTTCAATTTCCTGGTGAGTGAATACCCGATTCTGTTTTCTAAATTCTGTTTGTCACATGATTCAAACCACTTCCTTCAGAACTAAATTTGCCCTCACTTGCAATCGGTCTGATAATGGACTTGACCTGCAACTCTACCAATGATCTGGTCATGAATCAACTCTGCCTTTTATAAGTTCTCTGCTACATGAAAGAGGTAATTAAGAAATTAATCCATACTTTCTTCTGGATTTTCCTTTGGTCTATTAAATGTAGCCCATGCAATAATTAAATTCTGACATATACTAAAATTAGTTGAATATCTGTAGTACTTCTTCACACAAAACTACAGTCTCATCAATGCCTTGTCTTAATTTTATGTAATTTGGTCTTTCTGGCCTTTCCGATCCAAGCCTGAATCACTTCTGTATCCAGTGAACTTCCAGTTTTCTCATTCCTCGGCTTGGTCTGGGCTCTTGTTTGCTAAGAATGCTTTTGAGAATAGTAGATATGTTTGCACATTTCCTCTGAGATGAATCAGTGTCTGCCACGCTGCTTGCAGCATTTGGTCTTTGCTCACTGTTAACCAGTGTCTGTGGCTATCAGCTCACTTCTGCTGCTCTTGCAATAATCCTGACATCTTGGTGAACTTTCAAAAGTTCTTCTGTTTTGGGTAACCTCCTTAATTCCAAGATTCTCTTCAACTGCTGGCTTGGTCAATTTCTTTTGCCTTTCCCTCTACTGTAATTTGTTGTGCTTCCTAGATGTTTAGTCTCACAAGTGTATGCTGCTTTGAGTCCATAGTCTTTTTATGCAAGAACACTTTATTCACAGCTAGATCTTTACATACATTGTCTTCGAGCATTGCTCCCTTCCAGACCTTTCTACCCACACATTGGCTCCGACGTCATGATTATATCATCATTGTGCATGTGTCTAATGTTAACATCATTACTCCATATTGACACACCCCTGCCCTCCAAACATTCAGTCATGTACCAGAAAAAAATCCTAAGAACATACAAATTAAGCAGCAGGCTACTTGACCCCTCAATCCTATTTTGTTGACATGACTGTGACTTTAACTGTAGTTTCCTGCCTACCTCTTGTATCCTTTGACTCTCTGATCAATCAAGAATCTATCTATCTTAGACTTAAAAATACCCAGTGGTCCTACTTCCATTACTCTCGGGGGAAGACGAGTCCACATATTGATAATCTTCCAAGAGTAAATATTTCTTCTCATATTCATCTGAAATTTGAGACCTCATCATTAAATTGTCTCCCCTAGTCCTAGCCTTTCTCATCGGGGAAATATTCTCTCAATATTCAACCTGTCAGTTTCCCTCAGGATCATACATGTTTCAAAAATTTCATCTCTCATTCTTCCAGGTGTGAATGGATATAGGTCTAATGTTTCCTCCTAAAGTAACTTCTTTATCCCAGAATCAGCTGTTAACCTTCATCAAACTACTTCTTTAAATAAGGAGACCAAAACTATATACATTACTCCAGATAGGGTCTCATCAGGACCCTTTACAGCTGAAACTCCCATACTCATACTCATATATGAAATAAATGGCAACACTCCATTCACCTTCCTAATCACTTGCTGAACCAGGGTACTTTTTTGTGAATCATGTCCCAGGATACCCAGAGCCCTTTGTACTCCAGTGTTCTGCAATCTCTCATAATTTTAATGATATGCTGCTTTTCTTTCTGTCCTGTCAAAATTGGCAAGTTTACAGTTTTCCTGATGGTACTTAATATGTTAAATTCATACTTATTTGTTGAATTGATCCATATCCGTTTGCATAATTCTTACGTTTTCTTCATAGCATATTGTCCTACATATCTTCCCACATATCAGAAAATATAGCAATTATACGTTTGGTCCCTTAATTCAAGTTATTGATATGGATTATAAGTTATTGATTCCTATGGCATTCATTCATCCTTATTCACTGCTTCCGGTTAGTTAACCAATCCTCTATCTATGCTAATATGTTACTCCATACCATGAGCTCATACTTTGTGTAGTGACCTCTGATGTAGCATCTTGTTAAAGGACTTTTGGAAATTCAGACAATATGAGAGATCAGCCATTCAAGACAGACATCAGAGGAATTTCTTGGCCCAAGTTTTTTTAATCAACCTAGAGGAACAATGGATGCTTAGGAGCTAAGCATATTCAAAGTTGAGATAGATAGATGTTTAGCCTCAATGAAATCAAGGGATTCAGGTTACCAGGCAGAAAGTGCAATTGAGATTGAAGATCAGCTATGGTCTCACCAATTGGGAGAGCAGGCTTGAGAGACTATGGTATATTCCAACTCCTATTTCTTAAATTCTATTGTTGCAATGTTATATAAATGCATTTAATGTACAAAAATATAATGAAGTATTTCACAGAGATTTAAGTATTTCACAGTAATTTGAGAAATAGTTCAAGCCAAAAAAGAAGCTTTAGAAGGGATACACACTTAGTCAAAATAGTGAACAGCGAGGTAAAAGTAGAGACTGGGCTCATTAAAGTCTGAAGAGCTTCTTCGGAATGCTGATAGGGGAGGGGAGGGAAACATATCCCTGGTGGTGGGGTCTGTTTGGAGGTGGCCTGAAGAAGGGCTCGTGCCCGAAACGTCGATTCTCCTGCTCCTTGGATGCTGCCTGACCTGCTGCGTTTTTCCAGCAACACATGTTCAGCTCATTAAAGTCTGACACGAAGATGGAATGTAGGATGCCAAAGCTAGAGAAATTAAGAAGCTAGAAGCAAGGGATTCCCAGCAGCAGGAAGGTGTAAGGCCACAAAAGATATCAAATATGAAGATATGCAGTTTAGATTGTGGACATTGTTAAACTAGGTAATCAAGAAAGGGGCTATGAGTCTGTAGCTGGATACAGAGTTTTGGATGCGTGGGAGTTCATTCAGACTACTAAGCTGGCTAAGGCTGCATTGGACTGACAAGACAAATGGTAGCAATGGCTTGAAATGATTTCAATGGCAGATTGCCCGTCTCTACTCCTATCTCAGACAATGTGAGAGAGAGGACCCAGAGACAGTCAGCAGCATCTAAAAGTGCACAAGAGAGAACAAAGTCTAAGAGTAACATTGCAAGAAAGCCATTGGTTTAAAGCTTGCAGAGTGACTGCCGTTAAGGACAGTTTTTCAATTCCAATATATTTTGAAAAAATACATTTCTAAACTACCAAAGGGAAAGACAGAATTTATAGATATAGGAGAAGGAGATAATTTATGAGTAAGGGAGAGGAATTTCTACTAATTTATAGTTTTTAGTTAACAATGCAAAATTAAGGTTTAAAGGAAATTCATGTACAGTAACTAAAATAAAAAGATAGCAAGACAGTTTGGCTAAGTGGAATGCCCATTGTATGGCATGTAGGAAGTCTTGGACACTTCTTGTGATCTAGATAATCCAAGTGCTGGAATTTGTACTGCATAAGGCTGCCATTTGGATTTCAGAGTTTGAGCAGTGGCTTGAGTCACTGAGGTATATCCATTAAACAGAGAACTCCATAGAAAGAATGTTCGTAAGTGCTCACACTGCAGTATTGAGATGGGAAATGTTGTTGGTGTGATGTACATGGACTTCGAAAAGATATTGGTTACAGTACCAGACAATAAATATGTGAGGAAGTTGCTGATATGGAATAAAAGGAGCAATGGAGATACACAATTGGCAGAGGGAAAGGAAGCAGAGAGTAATAGTTAATGGTTTTGCAACTAGAAAAAGATTGTAGCGGAGTTGCCCGAGGGCTGGTGTTGGGGACATTTGCTTTTCCAGCTATATATATGAATGATACAGATCTTGGTGAGAAAGGGACGATTTCAACATTTGCACATAACACAAAATGTGGGAGAATTGTAAACTGTAAGGAGAACAGTGTAGAATTTCAAAAGGACATCTATGACTCTATAACATTGATACATTGATGGAATAAGACAATAGTTGGCAGATAAAGTTCAATATGGGCAAATGTGATGTGATGTACTTTGATAAAAAAATGGAAGAGGCAGTATAATCTGAAGAAGTATGATTTTAAAGGGTGTGCAGGAGCAGAGACCTGGGTGTATATGCACACAAGTCATTAAAGATGACGGGACAGGTAGAGAGAGCAGTTAATGGCCCAGGAAATACTCTAGGCTTAATAAATAGGGATATAGCGTGCAAGAGAAAGAAGATTATGATGAACTTCTATCAGACATTGGTTAGACTGAGCTGAAATATTGTGCACAATTCTGAGTGCCAAATTGGAGGAACGACATGCATGCATTGGAAATAGTGCTGGGAGGTTTGTGAATTTCTAGGGACAAGTTACTTATGTCATGAGAGAATATTGGAGAACTCATAGACTTATCGTGATTTAGAGCACAGAAGGAGATCCTTTGGGCCCATCATGTCTATACTGGTCAACAAAGATCTAATAATATAAATCCTTTTTCCAGCTTTTGATCTATTGCCTTGGAGGCTATGACAACACAAATCAAAATCTAAATACTGCTTAAAGGTTATGAGAATTTCTGACTCAGCCACCCTTTCAGGCAATGAGCTCCAACGCTCCCACCAACCTCCATCTGAAAAAAATTTGTTCTCAGCTTCCTTCTTAGCCTTCTTTGTTTTACATTAAATCTATGACCCTTGGTATTGACATCTTGATTGGTGGAAAAAGTGCCTTCCACTCTTCCTTCATAATCTTATAGACATCCAATAGGGCCCTTCTCAACTTTGTTCCAAGGCAAACAAGCCCAGCCTATGAAATCTTCCTTGAAATTCACACTCTCCACCCCAGGTACCATCCTGGACAATCATCTCTGCACCGTTTCTACTGCTTTCACATCCATCCTAGAATGTGGTATCCAGAACTTCATGCTGTACTCTTGTGTGGCCCAACCAGGGTTTTATACAATTGCAGCATAACCTCTTGCTCTTGTATTTTTTTGCTTGAATATTACAGGTAACTATCCCAGATGCCTTTTTAACCATCTTATCTACCTGCTCTGCTACTTTCAGGCATCTGTGGATATGCACACTAAGGTCTCACAGACATTTCCAAAGTCCTACCATTCATAGTGTAATCCCTGGCCTTGCTGGCCCTCTCAAATACATCCCACATCCCCTTTGATTGAATTTGCTCTGACAGCCCCAACTCCTAACCCCAACCTACCTTGAACAGTCAGCCACTCACTTATAATCCTAACACCCATCACACCCCCAACCTAGCTGGCATCCTATATCCTCATCCAGCTGCCAACTTACCTTCTCATCCACCTAGCTTCCTATTCCCTCACCTCCCTGCCACCCTCTTCCACTCACCTTACACACTTGCCTTTCCTCAGCAGCTTCAGGACATGTAGATTCATAGAGATGTATAGCATGGAAACAGATCCTTCGGCCCAACTCATCCATACCGACCAGATAGCATAAATTAATTTAGTCCCATTTGCTAGATATCCCTCATATCCCTCTAAACCCTTCCTATTCACGTGCCCATCCAGATGTATTTTAAATGTTGTCATTGTACCAACCTCCATCACTTCCTCCAGCAGCTCATTTGCGTGAAAAGTCTTAAACTATGCCAGCTAATGTAATGCAAAAATAAGTGAGTGGTTTCAATGTGAATCCACTTCACAGCTGGATGCCTGGATTCCTAGCCTGGACTAGACTGCTTCTGTTGGGAAAGATCCTGGCCTCGAGTTTCACACAGAGCAAAGATAAGTTTGTAAACTTCTGTCCATTCGAAGTTCTAAATATAGTTCCTCATTCTGATAAGAGGTCTGAGCTTAATACATTTTATGTCTTCTTCAGAGGGAAAATAAGGAATGGTTTAACGCACCTTTCGTTATGCGTAAGAACACTGAATAAGAAAAGCAGAGTCAAACAAGCAATTTAAAACAAGGACTAAATATTTTATGAAAATTTCAGTACAGGCCTTAGGAATTTCTAAACCACATAGAAACTCAATGAAAACTTTCTTATGTTAGTAAATTTTAAAATCTAATCATTAAGGGTGATGAGTGACCTTCAGTAATTTTAATGATTAAATTATTACACAATTATGTAGATATTGAATAAACATATCTTACATTTTTGAAAACTCCAGTGTGGTATCATTTGAGCATGTACGAAGTATAATTTTCACAAGCATTTAAATCAAACCCATAACAAGAATATTTAAAACATTAAATTTAATGATGTGGCTAGTAGACTTCAGGTTTTCTGAGGTTCTCTGCTATTTATAAAAAGATTATGATTGAATTTGCTTGAATGCCTGAAACACAAGATGAAGAATTGGAATCTACCAGATTATGGTTTGTTATGAGTGTAGCTAAAAAATTAAACACCAGAATATTTAAAGGATATTTAATTATTAATGTGAGTCACAAAATGTATAGAATCATAAAAAATGATGTAGTAACACTGGAGTTAGATTATTTAACCATTAAGACAGCAAAAACATTTATTTCTCAATATTCTTAATTCTCAACCATGTTAGAAATGTTAGGAAATTTCTCTTATCTTATAGATTACAGTCCACAGAAATCATGCTCCAGAGAAAATGGTTTTGTGTTGTGATTAATGCAGTTTGTAAGATGGATATATTACTGAGCCCCCAGGCCAGAAACTTCTGAAGTCAGCCTAAAATGGAGGAACAAAATCAAGAAAAAAGATAAACAAAGTACTTCTCAACCATGAATTTTTGTTGGGACACAACAAACCAGGTACATGATTCATTGGTAAAGCCTGACAGTAGCTTGGATACTTAGACATTGTTTCTAAATATTTTCATTATATACAAGCAAACAAAAACATGAATGAATAGCCAACATTAAAAACAGCAATTCTACCACTAAAGTACATATTAGTGTAATTTTGCTGAAATAGTAATGAGTTCCAGAATACAACAATGACGTTTATTGTAATACTTAAAAAGGTGCATAGTCCTATACAACACCATACTAGGGCTGGTTTTGATATATAATTTCTTCACAGATTGTATTTTTTTGTATTCTTTTACAAGTTCACTTGATACAATTAAGGATTTGTACATTTATCTGAAAAATGAAGATGAATGAACACAGTTTGTTGATGGCCTTTTTGAATTCAGAAAGTGACTGAAACAATGTTATTTTGTCAGAGGCGCAAAACTAAACTTAAAAATGGATGAATAGACAAAACAGGAAATGTGATATAAACTAGCTCCAACAGATAAAGACAAGAATGTTTTGTGATATTTAACTCATTGATGAATTCACTGACGTTATTTTCCAAGTGGGCGGCACAGTGGTTAGCACTGCTGCCTCACAGCACCAGAGACCCGGGTTCAATTCCCGCCTCAGGCGACTGACTGTGTGGAGTTTGCACATTCTCCCCATGTCTGCGTGGGTTTCCTCTGCGTGCTCCGGTTTGCTCCCACAGTCCAAAAATGTGCAGGTTAGGTGAATTGACCATGCTAAATTGCCCGTATTGTTAGGTGAAGGGGTAAATGTAGGGGAATGGGTCAGGGTGTGTTGCACTTCGGCCTTTCAGTGTGGACTTGTTGGGCCGAAGGCCCTGTTTCCACACTGTAAGTAATTTAATCTAATAATTTGTATTTTAAGCGCAATGACAACCATAATTTGGATGGCACTTCCTTCCAGAATGACTTTTAAAAATATTCAATATTATCTGTAAAATGTTCACACCTCCCATGAGTATAAAAACTTTTTATTTCTGTAATTTCCCTCCTCTTATACTTTAAGAGGCTAGGTCTTTGGAGTTAGTTGTGTGGTACTGGTTATTTTCAACAAGAAACCCAAATCACAGTTATTACTGGGTGAGCTTGTGCAGTGACAGTCAAGACTATTCAGTTAGAAAGTAGCAGAGCTGGGTCCAATGCTGTCTTCATCCTGCTGCTTGCAATGCATTCAATTTAAGTAGAGGTTGCTGGATAGCAAACAGAAGCAACAACTTCTTAGCAGCTTTTCTCATTGATAACTCAACCACTGAAGTTGCTAGCTGCCTGAATATAGTTAATTCAGTACTGATCAGGACTCATTTTGGGATCTTTCTGGTCTGAAAGGCTAAACTATTCATTTGTTAACTCGCTCCTGAGCTACAGAGAAGATGTTTTCCATGTGATGTTTGTAATTTAGATCAAGTTTTTGCATCTAGGCTGTATAAGGTATCATGCCATGTATGATAGGATTGATCAAATTTATTGATTTCTAATTTATCTCAGTCCAGCTTTAACCCTTGTCTAATTCCTCACATGTAAACATACTGACTTCTTAATATTCATATCCATAAATACAATGCTTTTCTGCTAACATACTATTTTTCTCCATCAATCACCATGTATTAACAACTTACCCTTTAGTTTTATTTGCTTATAACTGCTTAATATTGACAAATTAACACAACTAACAGATGACCAAATTTAAGATTTTCACTCCTTTTCACAAATACCAGTTTAGAAGCGATTGTCATTGTTGTTCAGCAGTACATTACATGAACTGTTAGTCATTAAAAACAAACTAAGTTAGAATTCAAATAACAACAGAAATTGGTTGAAATATTCAGCAGGTCAGGCAGCATCTATTGAGAAAAACAGAGTTATCGTTTCAGGTGGTGACCTTTCTCCAGATGAAGAGTAAATCATCAACCTGAAATGCTAACTCTGTTTCTATCCAGTTGTACTGGCTGTCCCAGCTGTCTCTAGTGCACTGTCAAATAGCTGTTCTTCACCCTTAGGCAATGGTTTATTCCTGGCAGAGAGCCCTGTAAAACTATGAGAGAAAATAGAGGATGGAATGTTCATGTGTCCCCACTGCCATGACATTTAAGTATAACCTTCTCATCCAGAAGTCAATTGAGCCACGTATGTGGTCAATGAAGACCTCTTCCATTGCAGCTGGGCTCCCTGTCATATCAGCAGACTACCTATGAAGGAGCCACCTGACACAACTAGCTGCCCACCAAATAAAGAGCTGCCTGAACTTGGCAACCCACCCTGCTTCTTACTTGGGCTTGACTCCATGTCCCCAGATCCTAGTTGAGACAAAGGTATACTTCCGTAGCTTCCTCCTCTTCCAAACACAATCCCAATAGTGGCTATTTCTTCTAATGGCATGACTGAGCTTTAACCAGAGCTTCTGAGGACACGCAGTCATCCTTTAAAGGGACAGTGGCCCTGTGGCAGCCAGTCAGTAACCTGACTTTGGTTAAATAGAGCAGGGAGTCCCAAAAGCTGTGGCTCAGGATTACCCCGACTTTCCAGCCCATCATCAGGATCCTTATCTCTGCAGAAAATTCAATCTCTATAATGTAAAAGTTCACAGGCAATTTGACCATTTAGAGCCTTGCAGACCAGGTCAATCCTGTACTCACTGATCTTCATTATGTGTATACTCTAGAAACCAATGGAGAGTAATCAGGATATGGGACCCAGACTAACTTTCATTCCTGAGATCAGAGGCACTGATGTAGTGAAAAGCTCTGGGTGGGATTTAGTTTATGCGATGGCACTTTCCCACTGATTGGACAACTGGTAGGAACCTGCGTTGCTTCTCTCTGTGAAGGCCAAGCATTATTTATGAGCAAACATGCACTTACCTGGCCAGCTTTGTCCTGCTCCCATGACAAAGGTACCAGTCAGATGGGAACTCTGTATCCAAGAGGTGCCAGCCAGCTTTGAATTTTTTTTTTTCCATTCATGGGATAAGGATTTAATCTAGCAAGGTTAGCATTTATTGCCTCTCCCTAATTGAAGGTGGTAGTGCATTGTCCTATTAAACTATTGTGGGTTTTGGGGTGTAGGTACACCCACAATACTGTTCGGAAGGGATTTCTAGGATTTTGAGACAGCGATAGTGGGGCTTGGAGGGGAACTTGCATATCTTGGTGATCCTCCATGTAACTGGTCTCCGTGTCCTTCTAAGTGGTAAAGGATTTGAGTTTGAAAGGTGATGTTGAACGACCCTTCAGTTATTGCAGTGTGTCTGGCGATGTTACATCTGAAATCACTGTACATTAGTGGTGAAGGAAATGAATGTTAAAGGTAGTGAATAAGGTGCCAAGCAAATAGGCTGCTTTGTCTTGAATGGTGTGAAGCTTCTTGAGTTTTGTTGGAACTGCACTCATGCAGACAAGTCATTGCTTATTATGTGTGTGTTGTGAATGTTATTTGCCATCCATCAGCTGAAGCCTGATTGTTGTCCAGGTCTGGCTTCATGTTGAAGAATAAAGGCATGGAGTATTTTCTAAATGGGGAGAAAATTCAGAAGTCTGAAGTGCAAAGAGACTTGGGAGTAATAGTCCAGGATTGTCTCAAAGTAAACTTGCAAGGTGAGTCTGTAGTTAGGAAGGCAAATGCAATGATGGCATTTATTTTGAGAGGACTTGAACATAAGGCTCTATAAGGCAGTTTTGGGCCCCATACCTCAGGAAGGATGTACTGGCCTTGGAGCGTGTTCAGAGGAGGATCATGAAAATGGTCCTAGGAATGAAAAGCTTAACATTGGAGAAACATTTGAGGACTCTGGATTTATACTCAATGGAGTTTAGAAGGATGAGATGGGATTTAATTGAAACACAGAATACTGAAAGACCTGGACAGAGTAGATGTTGAAAAGGTCTTTCCATTGGTAGGAGAGACTAGGACCAAGGTCATAGCCTTAGAGTAAAGGGAAGACCTTTTAGAATGGAGATAAGGATAAACTTCTTCAGCTAGAGAGTGGTGAATCTATGGAATTCATTGCCATAGAAGGCTGTGGAGGGCATGTCATTGACTATGTTTAATACTGAGATAGGTAGGTTCTTGAGAATCAAGGGGATCAAGGGTTAAGGGGAGAAAGCAGGAGAATGAGGATGAGAAACTTATCAGTCATGATTGAATGGCGCAGCAGACTCGATGTGCTGAATGGCCTAATTTCCACCCCTATATCTTATAGTGTTATGGACACAGACTGCTTCAATATCTTCTGGATCATGAAGGGTGTTTACTATTGCGCAATCAGCAAACATCCCCATTTCTGACCTCATGATTGAGGAAAGGACATTTATGAAGCAGTTGAAGATAGTTGGACCTAGAACATTAAGCTGAGAAAATTTCCTTGAACTGAGATGACTGATCTTCCACAACCAGAACCATATTACTTTGTGAAAGGTATGATTCTAAACTGGACAGAGGTTTCCCAACAATTTCAATTGGCTCTACATCTGCTAAGTGTCCTTGACCCAAATCAGGTTGAAAGCTGCCTTAATTTCAAGGTTAGTCATTTGCTTCTCACCTCTGGAGTTCATCGGTTTTATCAATGTTTTGACCAAGGCATGTAATGAGGTCAGAAGCAGACCCAAATTACTCAGTGAGTAGGCTATTCCTTTGCAAGTGGCATGTCAATGACCCCCCCTCCTATCATTTTGCCGATAATAGAGAGTAGGCTTATAGGGCAGTAGTTAGATAGGTTGGATTTGTCTTGTTTCTTCTGGACAGGATATAACTGGGCAACTTCCAACATTGTCATAGCATTGTGGGTGGCACAGTGCCACAGTGGTTAGCACTGCTGCCTCACAGCACCAGAGACCCAGGTTCAATGCCAGCCTCAGGCAACTGTCTGTGTGGAGTTTGCACATTCTCCCCGTGTCTGCGTGGGTTTCCTCCAGGTGCTCTGGTTTCCTCCCACAGTCCAAAAATGTGCAGGTTAGGTGAATTGGCCATGCTAAATTGTCCATGTGCATTAGTCAGAGGGAAATGGGTCTGGATGGGTTGCTCTTCAGAGGGTCAGTGTGGACTTGTTGGGCCGAAGGGCCTGTTTCCACGCTGTAAGTAATTGAATCTAAAAAAAACCTGTACTGGAACAGCTTGGCTAGGGTCACAAGTTGTGGTGCATATGTCTTCAGTACTGGCTGAAGGCCACAAGCCAATCAGGGGTAGCAACTCTGTATTGCAATAGCACTGCCGAGGGTAGTGGGTGTGGCTAGTAATGCTCCAACACCTTCATCAAGGACCATCTCTGGATCCCTGGAAACAGGTGAATAGTGCCAGATGGGATTCACGAGGAGGGGTTGTTGGTGAGGTGGAGGGGAGAATGGTGGGAATTAGGAAATGGGAGTGGTTCTCACATTAATTGCCAGATTGACATTTAACCTCACTCAGGCTCCAAGGAGCGGTTGCAGCAGGACACCACTGATTACCAGTGGTGATGTGAGGCCATAGCCAGTACATTCCACTTTATAGATTGCTCTCTGACAGTGAAGATAAAAATTTAACTCACAACGTTTATCATTCTCCTTCAACTTTTTTCTGTGTTTGACTTGTTCTAATGCTTCTCTTCTCCAGTGGAAAATTGTGATAATTTCTCTACTGTGAAATAATTCATACTTGTTTGTTTTTGCCTAATATTACTTACAAAAACAGTGCACCTCATATTCTTTACCATTTTGTCTTAGACTGTGAGAAATATTTTATTATGTGGTATGTCAATTAGCTGTTGGAACTAATTGCATCATATTGTTAATAGTAATGGAACATGAAAGACAATTTTAGATCTCAACTGTTAGAAATGATAAACATTTAAAATGCTTCCTTAGTATCTATTATTAGCTATTGATTTGGGAGAGACTTGAAAACCGCCTTCACATTACTTCAGTATGGAGCAAACTTCTGCCGGTCAGATTTCTTAACCCCACTTGTTGAAGGAATTTTAGGAGTATAAGCAGATAGATTCCCAGGGACACCCATAGCAGCTGTGGCATTAAGTGCCAGGAGCGGGACAGTTTTCATGCCAAGCAGATTGGAAACAGGAACAGCATAGTGGGGTGTTGGTAAAGGAGACGAGGTATTCACATTAACCATGGAGGCAGCTGCTGCTGCCATAACAGCCACAGAGGTGGGGGTTGAGGTAGGGGTGGCAGACTGAGAGAGGTTCACGTTCAGGTCAACAGGGTTCGTGACGGAAGCAGTCTGGGTGCTGACTTTAGCCATCTCTAAGCTGCAAACGAAGAAAGGAATAGGAATAAACAGTTGGGGAGGTTAAGCCAGGGTGAGGAAGAGAGGAAGGATAGGAGGACACATACAGGGTGGGATTAGATTGGTCAACAAATGGAAAGGGAAATGGGGAGGTAAAAGAGGAGAGATTAGGATCAAGGGGGGAACATGTTATGTGTTAAAGAAGAGAAATAACAAAAGGGTATTTAATGATTTTGATGATGAAACATTACTGAGACCTCAAAGTCTTTTCAAATTAAAAATTTGATATCATGAGTAAAATTAATCTGAGGAAATGTATATAATGACTAATGATGGAGAAGCAAACTTGAAGACCAAGAATTTAAAATATTTAAGATATAATCTCCAGCACAAATAAAATCATCTGAATTGGAAAGGTTTTCAAATACTATTTTTTTCATATAAGAAATTATATTACTATAAGTACTCTTGTCTGAATTGTTTTACATAATTTTGAAAAATAACAACATGATAAATTCAAGGAGTCAGAAAATTTTAAGACCGGTTCATTGAATTGTAATTAAAATTAACCACATTATTTATTAAATGTTGCATTGTTTCCATTTCCTCCTTCAGTACAGTACAAACACAGCTGTTGCAATATTTTGAAAAATAGATTTTCAAATATAATACTAATTGAAATATAAGAATTAAAATTCATTTAGAAGTGCACAGTTATGCTTTATAAACCAAACTTATACAAGGGCACTAATCCTATATGTAAAGATACACTAACAAATTACTGGAGTATAAAGGGTAAATTAAAACAATATTTTCTCACATTTCATGTTGATATAGCACATATACATTTATGATACATTGTACACTATTAGATATAAGTAAAAGTGCAAAAGATCAGTTGACTTAATTTTAGATATTTGAAAAGTTATAAAATTATTATATTATGATAATAACATGCTTACTGATTGTTAGACACATAACTATTGCTATAACAAGATAATTTCCAACAAGCAACAAAACCTTCCTTTTATCTTTACAGTATATATTAGTGCTGGAACTATGATTTAATAATACTGTTTTAAAATCATATTAGAATAGGCATTCTACCAAATTAATATTTTTACACAAATTTTGTACTGGCTATTGAATATGACATTTTTAAGTTTTCTCAATGCAACTTGGAGATATTAACAATATACAGTCAGACCCCATTATTACAAACCCATGGGGAATGGCCAAGTAGTTCTCCTCATTGGGACTTCATTCTATCGAGGGTTGAGCTGACTTTATTCCTTTACCACAGACACAGCTGCTGCACTGGGTTTTCCAACTGTCGCACATGAGCTGGAATCATGCCTGGTGATATCATTACGCACTTCCTGTGAGTGTCAAAACAATGACTACTGACCAGCTCATAATAATGGGGTAAAAACCTTTGCAAATGTGGGAGTTGAGCTGTAAATCATTGAGAAACAGTTGCTGGTTTGCTTGATTTTAACAGGGGTTGAACACTATATGCTGTAACAGAAAGGAAATTGTTCTAATGGAAGGTTTGTAATAACCAAGTTCACTATAAAGAGGTTTGACTGTATGATTTCTAATCTAAACTTAAAGAACAGTATTAATCTTAAAATATCAATCAATATTTAACTAGTAATTACTTATTTTTAAATCAGTACTTTCCTCAAAGATTGGGACTGCATCCTGTTAAATAACTTCATGTTTACAAAAGAAAGACAATTTGTAGTAATTTATGATTTTCTCCTATGTTCCTGCTGCACGAATCTGTGCACTTACAGGTTTTTTCAAAAATCTATTTGCTTTCCAAAATATTTTGGAAAAAGGAATCATACAGATTATTAATTGTAGGAAATCCACTTCTGGGAGAATAGAACTTAAGAGCAGAGATGTTGGTATAAAATGTTTGTCTTCCAACAGAGGCAGGAATAGGGTTAGGAAACCTGAGACCATTGAGATTTTGCTGGCAAAATGGGCATCCTCTTCCTTTTTGATCCCATACTGTTCTCATACAGCCATCTGTTTTGTCAGAAAGGCCCTGGATCACGACTCCATATAATATCCATTTAGGGTCATTAAAGTGCTTTAAAAAGTGCAACACTTTCCTTTCTCTTAAAATGCACTATTTTCACCTGTGGTGTATGTTCTGTGAGCATTAACAAAATTGAGTCATAACCCCTTCTTCCAAGTCAGAAAGAGCTTGAGATTGATGTAGAGCAACTTCATTGCAGCATTTTCTTCATACTTTTAACACACTTAACATTTGGCTGGCAACGAAAGGATTCTCTGCTTGGGAGGGTACCCCACAAAGTGAATGTCAGATGCCTACACTCCAAGCACTATTAGGGGTCACTGTGGCACTGATTTGTTTTTTTTTGCTGGGGATTCATGTAAACATTCCACAGACAACCTGGTATATCACAGGCAAAAGCACAGACATAGCTTTTTCGTCAAGGTGAGCAGTTTATCTTTTTTGAGACAAATGCTGCATCAAAGGCCCAGGAAGTGACTGGTTTGGCTTCAGTTGCTAGTTTCCTAAGATGTGGAGGAGCCATTGTTGGAGTGGGATGGACAAAGCTAAAAATCACACAACACCAGGTTATAGTCCAACAGGTTTATTTGACAGTACTAGCTTTCGGAGCGTTGCTCCTTCATCAGGTAGCTGTGGAGCAGGATCATAAGATACAGAATTTATAGTGAAAGATTACAGTGTCATGCATGTAACTGATACGGTAGATTGAACAAACTTCGATTGCTGTTAAGTCTTTCATCTTTTAGAATGGGTTGCAGGTTTTGGTTGACTAATATGTAAAACCAAGAACCTCTTTCAAATCGCATTCTCGAGATAGCAGGGTTATTGTTATGGATGATTTCAATGTTCCCAATATCGACTGGAACCTCCTAAATGCAGATGGTTTGGATGGAGCCACTTTTGTCAGGTGTGTCCAGGAGGGTTTCCTTACTCAGTATGTAGACAGGCAGACGAGGGGAGAGGCCATTTTGGATTTGGTGCTCGGCAATGAGCCAGGACAGGTGTCAGATCTCGTGGTGGGAGAGCACTTTGGTGACAGTGATCACAACTGCCTCACATTTAGCATAGCCTTGGAGAGTGAAAGGAGTAGTTACCAAGGGAAGATATTTAATTGGAGAAAAGGAAATTATGACGCTATCAGACAGGAGTTGGGAAGTACAGTTTGGGAGCATTTGTTCCACAAAAAGGGCACAACAGACATGTGGAGACTGGAGCAGTTGTTACGAGTGATGCTCAAATTTGTTCCTCTGAGACAGGTAAGGAGGGGTAAGATTAAGGAACCTTGGATGATGAGAACAGAGGAGCTTCTCATCAAAAGGAAGAAAACAGCTTATGTAAGATGGAGGAAGCAAGGATCTATCACAGCTTTAGAGGACTACAGGCTTCCTAGAAAGGAGTTCAGAAAGGGACTGAGGAGAGCCAGGGCGGGGGGCACGAAAAAGGCTTGGCAAGAAGGATTAGGGAGAACCCAAAGGCATTTTAATCATATGTAAGGAATAAGAGAATGATCAGGAAGAAGGTAGGGCCGATCAGGGATAGCGGAGGGAACTTGTGCGTGGAGTCTGAGCAGATAGGGGAAACCCGAAATGAGTTTTTTGCTTCGGTTTTCACTAAGGAAAGGGAACTTGTTGTAAATGAAAACTTAGAGGAGTTGGGATACAGTCTCGGCCAGATCAAGATTGATGAAGTTGATGTGCTGGAAAGTTTGGAAAACAATAAGATTGATAGGTCCCCAGGGCCAGACCAGATTTATCCGAGGCTGCTCTGGGAAGTGAGAAAGGAGGTTGCTAAGCTGCTGGCAAGGATATTTGCCTCCTCACTCTCCATGGGAGTCATACCGGAGGATTGGAAGGAGGCGAATGTTGTTCCTCTTTTCAAGAAGGGTAATAGGGAAATCCCTGGCAATCACAGACCAGTCAGTCTTACATCTGTGGTCAGCAAAGTTTTGTAAAGAATTCTGAGAGATAGGATTTATGATGATTTGGCAAAGCATAGTGTGATTAAAGGCAGTCAGCATGGCTTTGTGAGGGGCAGGTCATGTCTCACAAATCTTATTGAGTTCTTTGAGCAGGTTGACAAAGGTCAAGCAGTGGATGTGGTGTATCTGGACTTCAACAAGGCATTTGATCAGGTTCCCCATGGTAGACTCATTCATAAAGTCAGGAAGTATGGGATATAGGGAGATTTGGCTATCTGGTTTCAGAATTGGCTGGCTGACAGAAGGCAGAAAGTGGTTGTAGACGGAAGGTTTTCTGCCTAGAAGTCAGTGTTCTTGGGCCTCTGCTCTTTGTAGCTTTTATAAATGACTTGGATGAGGAGGTTGAGGGGGGTGGTTAGTAAATTTGCAGATGACACAAAGGTTGGAGGTGTCATCAATAGTATAGAGGGCTACTGTAGACTGCAGCACGACATAGACAGGATGCAGAGCTGGGCTGGGAAATGGCAGATGGGGTTCAACCTGGATAAATGCGAAGTGATGCAGTTTGGAAGGTCGAACTTGAATGCTGAATATAGGATTAAAGACAGGATTCTTGGCAGTGTGGTGGAACAAAGGGATCTGGGTGTGCAAGTACATAGATCCCTCAAAGTTGCCACCCAAGTGAACAGGGTTGTTAAGAAAGCATATGGTGTTTTGGCTTTCATTAACAGGGAGATCAAGTTTAAGAGCCGTGAGGTTTTACTACAGCTCTACAAGTCCCTGGTGAGACCACACTTGGAAAATTATGTCCAGTTCTGGTTCCCCTACTATAGGAAAGATACAGAGGCTTTGAAGAAGCTGCAAAGAAGGTTTACCAGGATGCTGCCTGGACTGGAGGGCTTGCCTTGTGAAGAAAGGTTGAATAAGCTCAGACTTTTCTCTCTGGAGAGAAGGAGGAAGAGAGGAGACCTGATTGAGATATACAAGATAATGAGTGGAATAGATAGAGAGAGTGTGTGTGTGAGGTTGTGTGTTGCATGTGTGCGCCTCTCGTGGGGTGTACTTGTGTCTGTGTCTGAGAGAGAACGTGTGTATGAGAGAGGGTCTGCGTGAGTGTGTGAATATGTAAGAGTGTGCATGTATGTGTATGTGTGTGAGAGTGTGTAGTGTAGTGGGGTGTAGTAGAGTGACATGAATCCAAGGTCCCGGTTGAGGCCATCCTCATGGGTACTGAACTTGACTATCAGCCTCTGCTCTGCCATTCTGCGTTGTTGCATATCTCGAAGTCCACCTTGCAGGATGGTCACCCGAAGATCCAAGACTGAATGTTCCTGATTGCTGAAGTGTTCCCCAACTGGGAGGAACACCTCTGTCTGGCGATTGTTGCGCAGTGTCCATTCATCATGTTGTAGCATCTGCTTGGTCTCGCCAATGTACCATGCCTCTGGGCATCCTTGCCTGCCGTGTATGAGATAGATAATGTTGACCAAGTTAAGTGAGTACCTGCCGTGTACATGTCCCCATGTGTAATGGTCGTATCCATGTTGACACTCTGACATGTCTTGCAGTGGTTGCCCGGACAGGGTTGTGTGATATTATGGTTGATATTGTCAAGAGGCTGCATAGTTTGCTGTGCACAATGACCTGTTTAAGGTTTGGCAGTTGTTTAAAGGCAAGACATGAAGGCGTGAGGAAGGTCTTGGCAAGGCGCTCATCCTCATCAATGATGTGTTGCAGGTTGTGAAGAACATGATGTAGTTTCTTCACTCCTGAGAAGTACTGGATAATGAAGGGTACCCTATCGGTCGGATCCTGTGTCTGTCTTTGAGGAGGTCATTACGGTTTCTCACTGTGGCACATCGGAACTGGTGATCAATGAGCTGAGCATCGTACCCTGTTTTTATGATAGCGACTTTCAGCACCTTCTATTAATGAACCAAAACCTGCAACCCATTCTAAAATATGAAAGACTTAACAGCAATCTAGGTTTGTTCAATTGCATGTATCAGTTGCATGCATGACACTGTGATCTCTTGCTATAAATTCTGTGGCTTATGATCCTGCTCCACAGCTATCTGATGAAGGAGCAGCGCTCTGAAAGCTAGTACTTCCAAATAAACCCGTTGGACTATAACCTGGTGTTGTGTGATTTTTTTTAAACTAGTTTCCTCAGGTTTGAGGGATGGTGGTCTGCCCATGTGAAAATAAGGACTTCTACATAAACTGCAGAGCAATACATTAAAGGTTAATCAAGGAAGCCTCATCTTGGATAGTGAACAGAAGGAGGAAGAATTTCAGCAGAAAGATGAGAATAAAGAGGAAGGTCCATAGGTGAGGCCTTAAAGAAAGGGTAGAGAGCATTGTCATTGAGGGTATGACTAATGAATACAGGATATCATCATAGCCAGAGACCTTCAGTGCAATGGCACTTTACATGGCACTTTCCTGAGTGTGAAGGCTGAAATCAGAATTGAATGTTGGAGATATCAAGGGAAGGGCATTGGAAATTCTTTCTTGCAATCATATATGTGGATTTTTCTCAAAATTAACTGAAAGTAGTGTGAATATTACAGCTGCTTCTGAGTTACATGATTTCTTGTATAATTCTTATGGTCTTTATATTTCATACGGGATTCTCCTATCAGGGACACAGACAGGAGATTTTGTGGCAGGGAGCTTGAATCTAGGATAGTATAAATAAAAACCGAAAGAACTGCAGATGCTGAAAATCAAAAACAAAAATTGAAATTGCTGAAAAAGTTAGGCAGGTCTAGGTGCAAGTGTAGAAAAAAATCAGAGTTAAAGTTTTGTGTTCTGTGATCCTTCCTCAGAACTCTGAGGAAGTTCTGAGGATAGTATGTTGTTTTCTCAGTGCCAGGATTAAGGACATTCAGTTGAAGCATATTGTCAAAAGGGAGAGCGAAAAGTCGAGAGTTGTACACATTGGTGAGAATGACATAGTTGGGAAAAGAGCTAAAGCATGCAGGGTGAATATAAGAGGTTAGGTAGAAGGTTAAAAACAGAACAATAGGCCCTGCTTACCATTGAGCTACTTGAATTTCAGTGGCAATTAGAACAGGAAGTGGATCATGCATCTAGTTAAGAGGCTAAGAATTCAGAGGATGGTGAGATTCTTCCAATATTGCGTGAACTATCAACATTCTGTTAAGACTGTTTAATCCTGAGGATGGTGTCCCAGTGGCTGGGCAGGCTGTTATCACTGATTCCATTTAGCCATCAATCTGCCACCCATGAGATAGTCGTGTTCAGGCATCTGAGCTGCTCTCTCGTCACTACCAGGAAACAAATGTCTCTGCACAGGATATCCTGTATCCATTTGCTGCACTGCACGTACACCAGGGGAATCACCATCAGGTTGGCCATTTTTTTGTGACGGCTTGTCATGTGTTCCCAAATCCAGGACATTGTGGAGGTCATGACCACTGTAGACTGCTCCACTTAGAAGATGTAGCTTTGCAGTGTTTCAGGGGACTTAGCCAGATACATTTCTGCAACTGCAGGATCAAATTGGCCTGTGGCACATGAGTCAGCATGTGTGGTTGTCATGCCTTTCCTTGTTATGAACTTTATGTTAAATTCTGCTGGTGAGGAGAAGGTTTAGATTAAATTAGGTTAGATTACTTACAGTGTGGAAACAGGCCCTTCAGCCCAACAAGTCCACACCGACCCTCCGAAGAACAACCCACCCAGACCCATTCCCCTACATTTACCCATTCATCTAACACTACGGGCAATTTAGCATGGGCAATTCACCTAACCTGCACATTTTTGGACTGTGGGAGGAAACCAGAGCACCTGGAGGAAACCCACGCAGACACGGGGAGAATGTGCAAACTCCACACAGACAGTTGCCTGAGGTGGGAATTGAACGCGGGTCTCTGGCGCTGTGAGGCAGCAGTGCTAACCACTGTGCCACCATGCCGCCCACTTGGCACAGGTTTGGTGGCCTAAACGTCATATTCTATTTAACTGTCTGACAAGCCATGTCACATTGCACTAGGGCCAAGAGATTCCTGAAACATTTATCACCTCCTTTGTGGTGGGGATAGGTCTGGGAGCCTGAAGTGTGCAGTGACCTGTGAAAGGGAAGGCATTGAGATGGGTGTAATCGGTGAGAAGATGTGAATGGGACAGAGGGGTATAACAGGTGAATTCTTGCTATGGTGACCTGCAGAACTGTTTGAGATGCTGCATGGTATATTTAAAAGTCTGTAACTTTCAGCAGTGAGCAGCAAATAACAAGTATAGCATAGTGCTGAAAGAATTGAATAGAATGACAACGTTGACAATTCAATAGTCCTTATAATTTAAGGGTTACATCTCACCTTCAGCGACCTCTCAGAATAGTCTCAGTTAAGATCAAGACTCCCTGGTGGTCTAGTGGTTAGGATTCAGCGCTTTCACCGCCGCGACCAGGGTTCAATTCCCGGTCAGGGAACGGGTGCTTTCTGGGGTGGCACAGTGGCTCAGTGGCTAGCAGTGCTGCCTCACAGCACCAGGATCCCAGGTTCAATTCCAGCCTCGGATGACCATCTGTGTGAAGTTTGCACATTCTCCCCGTGTCTGCATGGGTTTCCTCCGGGTGCTCCAGTTTCCTCTCACAGTCCAAAGATGTGCAGGTTAGGTGAATTGGCCATGCTAACTTGCCCATAGTGTTAGGTGGATTAGTTAGAGGGAAATGGGTCTGGGTGGGTTACTCTTTGGAGGGTCGGTGTGGACTAGAAGGGCCTGTTTCCACACTGTAGGGAATCTAATCTAATCTTTCACATATTTGTGCTTTTAACTGTACTATATTGGACAGATCCCCTGATCTCATCCCAGCATAAAGCTCGGTCTGCATCCATTTGAGACTTACAAATTTTATTTGGAACACATTCCAGCTTCCAAAATGCAAAAGCTTGGAGAAAAGTCAGTTCAGAGCTGAGTTCATATTTCAGAAGCCACAAACAGATCTGAGCATTCTTTCCCATCTCTAAAAGAAAGTTTGGGCCATAATGCTAAGTTTATTTAGAACTTACATTAGAGGTCTGATTGCCACTTTAAAAAAGAAAATTAGAAGGTACCTAAAGATTTGCATGGATGATACAAGAACTAAGAAGATATACTAATCAGGAAAGATTGACTAAGTTGAGACACTTTTCTCGAAAAAAGAAAAGTCAAACTTGACCTCATAGAGGTTTCTACAAAAATAAAAGAGTTAGGGATACATCCACTAATGGGAGAGATTAAAATTAGGGCCATAGACATAATATAGCTACAACAATAACACCATAAATTAATTCTAGAGTTTTTTTTTGTCCAAAGAGCAGTTAGAAAACAGAATTCCCAAACAAATGCTGTTGAGGGGAATAACATAGATATATATAATGGGAAGGTAGTTAAACACAAGAAAAAGGCTTCTACAGATATGTTGAAAGAAAATGGATGAAGTTGAGTATCACATGGATCATAAACAATAGTGGTGACCTGTTGGTTTGCAGGGTCAGCTTCTTGCTGTATATTCTATGTCATTTTTTGTAATACACATCAGATGAAATAACAGAGTGGTTAAAAAGGCATTAGGCATGCTATACTCAGTCCTTTGAGTATAGGAGGTGGGAAGTCGTGTGGAAGTTGTACGGGACATTGGTGAGGCCTTTTCTGGAATACTGTGTCCAGTTCTGGTCACCCAGTTATAGGAAGGATATTATTAAGCTGGAGAGGGAGCAGAAGAGATTTACCAGGAAGTTGCTGGATTTGGAAGATTTGAGTTATAAAGAAAGACTGGATAGGCTGAGTTTTTTTTCACTGGAACATAGGAGGTTGAGATGAGACCTTATAGAAGTTTATAAGATAATGAGGGGTATAGATAGGTTTATTTTCCCTATGATGGGGGATTTCAAGACTAGGGAGCACATCTTTAAGGTGAGAGGAGAGTGATTTTTTTTACACAGAGGTTGGTTCATGTGTGGAATGAATGTCCTGAGTAAGTGTGGATGTGGGTACAGTTACAATGTTTAAGAGACATTTGGATAAGTACATGAATAGGAAAGGTTTGGAGGGATATAGGCCAGGAGCAGGCAGGTAGGACTAGTTTATATTGGGATTATGTTCGGCATGGACTGAGTGGACCGAAGGATCTGTTTCCGTGCTTCATGACTTTATGGCTCTATGAAAGAAGTAGAGGCATACATGTAATATAACTAGAAAATAATTCAAAAGGAAATTGTAAAATAATCTTTCAACAGAAGGTGGTTAGAAAAAAATTCTCTGTCAAAACCTTTGTCAAAGCAGATTCTAAAAATATCTTTGAAACAGAATTAGATTGTTATGTTAGAAAGGTGTATATTGCTAGGTAATGGGAGTAAGTGGGAGAGTAGGAATAAACTAAATGCTCTGTGTGGTCAAAATAGTATTTCAGAGTGCATGGGTAGAATGGATATTTTTGTGCTATCATATTCAATTCTATTCATTAATTAAGGTAAGGGAACTAAAGCTTGATCACATGGGGTGTGTGTCCTATAATATGTGGGAAGTCATGAACACTATTGCTGACCTAGACAACCATGTGCAGGAGATGCCACCTGCTGCAGTATTTGGAGATTAAGCAGGAAGTAGGGTCACTATGACACATCTGCAAGGCTGAAGACCATGCTGATGGTACATTCAGAAAGGTGGTCATACAACCTGAGCATTCAGGTAGATACAGAATGGCTGACCGCCAAAAAGCCTGACTGAACAAGACCCCAGGGGTCCTGCTTGCTAATCACTTTTCCATTTTGGATACTGGTGCAGATGTTGGTTGCTCAGAGTAATGCAGTCAGAGCCATATTTGTGACATAATGAGTGACTCAACTGTATAAGAGAGGAGAAAGAAGAAAGGATGTGCAATAGCTATGAAGGATTCACTGGATAGGAACAGACAGATGTATCTGCAGCTGTAGATTTTACTCCAGGACGGGATGTTGCTTCCCAAGTGGTAAGGTCAAGAACATCACAGAGTGATTGTGGAACATTCTTTTAGGGAAGGGTGAACAGACAGAAGTCATAGTCCACATTAGTACCAATGACGTGGCTAGGAAGTAGGATGTTGCCTGCTGTCAGAATTTAAGGAACAGGGCAAAAAAGACTAACAAGCAGGACGTCAAAAGTAGTAATCTTCAGATTACTCCCAGTGCCACGTGCAAGTGAGCACAGACATAGGATGATAAAATGGAAGAATGTGTAGCTAGAAAGATGGTGCAAGAGGGAGCATTTTAGATTTTTTGAAGATTAATGAATTGGTGCAGTGAATGAGAAAGTATGAAGTCTGAATCAGAGTTACTGTGCATGTGTCTGAATGCAGTGAGAACAGTAAATAAGTTACAGTTACAGGTGATAAGACAGTTACAGGTGATGATTGTCATGTGGAATTATGCTATTGTGGGAATAACGGGGATCTGAGTCAAAAAAAAGGGCAGTATTAAGTGTAAATTCCTTGGTACGAGGTGTTCAGAAAATACAGGAAAGAGAAAAAGGAGGACAGGAGCAATGCTGGAGAAAGTGGAAGCTATTAGTGACAAAATCAAATTGGATAGAGTTGAGTAATAAAAAAGTGGAATTACAATTGCTCACTGTAGACCACCAACTAGTGGGAAGAATTTGCAGAGAAATTACAGAGAAGTGTTAATGTTTTAGAGTTGTTATAATGGGGGTATTTAATTACCTGAACATAAACTGGAATAATGTAAACTGAGCAGGAAGGCAAACTTTAAATGTAGCTGGCATCCATAGCCAGTTGTCTCTCCTCTTAACCTGGATTGTTCTGTCCGTCTCTCAAAGAATTTACCTCCCCAGATGAAAATCTTATCTTTCAGACTAATGACTTGCCTGGATCAGATTTACAGGGCTAGGGCCTGTCCCATCTCTATGCACTCAACCTGGGAATGAAAAACAGGGCCTCTATGTCTAAAAGTCCTTTCATTTTAAAAAATATTTTTATATTCTTGGCTAATTTTATCTTCTTCTTCTGTACATGACTCCCTTTTGAAAGCTAGCTTTCAGTGCCTATCCAAAGGTAATTGTTCAGTTATTTGCAGTGCATGGTGACAGATTGATTAACCACAGGATCATCACAAATAAGCCTGAACTTGCCACTCAATGTGTGCTCTGAGCGACAATTGTTAAGTTGCAATCAGGAGCAGGCTGATTTTCCACCTCAATATCCAAGCATACTGAGCCACATCGCCTTCTTCCCTTACCTATTTCTGTGCAGTTTAGTAATGCCCTAGGAGCGTGAAATGTGCAAACCTCAACATCAAAGTTTTGCATGTTAATTTCTGCCTGAAACCAATTTATACAGAAATAACGATCACAGATATCTGACTGCATTATTTTCTTGAAATGAGGTCTGTCAGTTCTCTATTCACATGATTTGCAACATATTCAAATTATTTCTTAATTACTAATGATTTCTTCTTCACTTGGAAGGGGTGCTTAACTAATTAGGTTTTGTTTTCTCCTTTTCAAATGGAAATTCATACAAGAAATCCAGTTACTAACTTCCTTCATGCTATTGAAATAGATTACTCTTCTATTGCTCATGAAAATAAATAATAGTAATTCTCTTTACATAATTTATAGTATGGAGATATTGCTTGCTATCACATTTCATGTTCTGTAAATTGAAGCTCGTTTCATGATGTTATTGGCTGCTTTTTCAATCTTGATGTTCATCACATGCATTTTTTTTCCACTGTGTTCTCTTTACTGGCATTTGACTGCATTTTGATTTTAATTCCGGGAAAACACTTACTCATTGGTTAGGTTTCACTCTAATACCCTAAGGAATCAGTAACAAAATCAAAAAAAGCTATTATCATAGCATAAAGCACTATTTAATGATTATTAGAATCCCTACAGTGTACAAATAGGCTATTCTGCCCTACAGGTCCATGCTGACCCTCTGGAGAGTAACCCACCCAGAGCCATTCCCCTACATTTATCTCTAATTAATGCACCTAACCTACACATTCCTGAATACGATGGGTAATTTTAGCAAGGCCAATTCACCGAAACTGCACATCTTTGGATTGTGAGAGGAAACCAAAGCACCTGGAGGAAACCCACGCAGACACAGAGAGAATGTGTAAACTCCTCACAGTCACCTGAGTCTGTAATCAAACCCGAGTCCTTGGCACTGTGAGGCAGTAGTGCTAACCACTGAGCCAGCATGCCACCCAGTGAGATAACAGTAGGTATTAAAGATTTAATTCATTGCCACAGAAGGCTGTGGAGGCCAGGTCATTGAGTATATTTAAGACTGAGATAAATAGGTTCTTGAGTATCAAGAAGATTGAGGGTTACAGGGAGAAAGCGGGAGAATGGGGTTGAGAAACTTATCAGCCGTGATTGAATGGCAGAGCAGACTTGATGGGCGAAATGGCCTAATTTCGCTCCTATGTCTTATGTCTTATTCCCTCTTGTATAAATAGATGATACAAAATAGAATTCCCAAATTGGAAGTGGCTAACTTAAAAGGGATGAAAAGTTTCCCAGCCAGGGTAAAACCGAACAAACATTCAATGGAAAAGGCTAATCTTTAAGGAACAGATAGTTGACGTACAAGTTGGATACATTTCAACAAGACAGAAATACAGGAGAACCAAAGCTTGGTGCTGTGGAAGATGAGCTAAATGATGAAATGTAAAAATGCTTGATGCATATCAGGTAAATTATTCAAGTGAGAAGTAAGCCAAATACACTTGGTTGAGAGGAGAAGTCAAGAGGAAAATAAAATTGGAAAAGAGAGAATGTAAGATAGAATAGCAGCTAACATAAAAGGCTTGTAAATAGTCAGCAGGTGGTAATGCCTAGGGTGATGCATTTAAAGGACAAAGAAGCGCAAAACCAATGTAATTTGATTTGTTGAGAAGAAAGAGGATGTTGATATCAGTTGAAGTGGAGATAGGAGTTAAAGCCAGGTGGAAGGCTGAACTGTTAGGAGGATGCAGAGATGCTTCAGTGTGATTTGGATAAGTTGAAAGACAAAAGCCAGATGAAGCATAATGTGAGCTTATCCATTTTGGTAGCAAAAAATGGGCAGGCACATTATTAGCTGAATGGCAATAGATGGGAAAGGGGGAGGTGCAATGAAACATGGGTGTCCTTGTACACAAGTTGATGAATGCAAGTGTGCAGGTGCAGCAGACAGTGATGTAGGCAAATATTTATGTTAACCTTCATAGTGAGAGGATTCAAGTGCAGGAGCAGGGATGTCTTGTTGCAATCATACAGGGCCTTGAATATCCTGTGCACTTTTCATTGAATCCCTACAGTGTGGAAGCAGACCATTCAGTCCATGAAGTCCACATTGACTCTCCAAAGAGCATTCCTCCCACATCCAATTCCCCTAACCCTGTCCCTGTAACCCTGTATTTCATGTGGCTAATGCACCTAACCTGGACACTACAGGGCAATTTAGAATGCCAATCCAACTAACCTACAGATCTTTGGACTGTGGGAAGAAATTGGGGCACCTGGAGGAATTCCATGCAGACACTACGAGAATGTGCAAACTTCACACTGACAGAGGCTGGAATCGAACCTGGACCCCTGGCACTGTGAGGCAGCAGTGCTAACCACTTTGCTGATCATGTTCTCCTTACCTGAGGAGGTTCTGACTATGGAGGGAGTGCAACAGAGGTTTCCTAGGATCCCTATAGTGCAGATGGAGGCCATTTAGGCCCATTAAGTTTGTATTGACCCGCTGAAGAGCAACCCACTAAATCCTAATAACCCCACATTTACCATAGCCTGCACATCCCTGACACCACAGGGACATTTACCATATCCAATTCACCTAATCTCCACACCTTTGGGCTGTGGAGGGAAACCAGAGCAGCTGTTGGAAACCAACGGAGACACTATGAGAAATTGCAAACGCCACACAGACAGTTGCCCAAGGCTGAAATCAATCCTAAGTTCCTGATGCAGTGAGGCAGCAGTGCTAACCATTGGATCACCGTGCCCCCATTTACTGATGGCAAAAGTGAGTATTGCAGATGCTGGAGATCAGAGTCAGGAATGTGATGCTGGAAAAACACACCAGGTCAGGAAGCATCTGAGGAGCAGGAAAATCGATGTTTTGGGCAAAAGCCCTTCATCAGGATGAAGGTGGGCTTTTGCCTGAAATGTTGATTTTCCTACTCCTCGGATGCTGCCTGATATGGTGTACATTTCCAGCACCACACTCCTGGCCCCATTTACTGATTCCTGACAGCAGAAAGGATTGATCAGGCAATGCTTTAAAATGGTGCACATAGACTTCCAGTGCCACACAATAGAATTGTGAGCAATATTTGAACTAATGGACAAAAAGAGTCAGCATGGACAGTGCATGGATTTTATTTGGGCAGGAAAAAGGTTTGTATGGTTTTCCCAGTGGTCAGTGTTGGGACCCTTGCTCTCCCAGATATATTAATTATTTAGGCCTGGGAACAGAGAACAATTACAAAATTGTGGAAGGTATGAAGCTTGGAAGCATTGTAAACTGTGAGGGGTATAGTCTAGAATTTCAAAAGGACATAGACTAGAAATTCAAGAGGACAATTGCTACAATAGTACAAGTGCCTGGTGAGACCACACCTGGAGTACTGTGTACAGTTTTGGTCTCCTTACGAGGAAGAATGTTCTGGCTATGGAGAGAATGCAACAAAGGTTTACCAGACTAATTTCTGAGATGGCACAACTGAGGAATAAAGGGAGACTGGATTGGTTAAGAATATATTCAATGGAGTTATGTAGAATGAGTGGAGATCTTATAGAAACCTATAAAATTCTAAGTTAAAAATCACACAACACCAGGTTATAGTCCAACAGGTTTAATTGGAAGCACACTAGCTTTCGGAGCGACGCTCCTTCATCAGGTGATTGTCAGGTGATTGTCAGGCAATCACTTGATGAAGGAGCGTCGCTCCGAAAGCTAGTGTGCTTCCAATTAAACCTGTTGGACTATAACCTGGTGTTGTGTGATTTTTAACTTTGTACACCCCAGTCCAACACCGGCATCTCCAAATCATGTATAAAATTCTAACATGACTGGACAGGTAAACATGTTCCTGATGGCCTGGTCTAAGGATATAGTGTAGGCCATTTAGGACTGAGATGAGGTGAAATTCCTTCACCCAGAGAGTGGTGAGCTTGTGGGATTTTCTGCCAAAGCAAGATGTCGAGGCCAAAACATTGAATGTTTGCAAGAAGGAAATAGATATAGCTCTTACAGGTAAAGGGATCAAAGGACACATGGAGAAAGCTGGAACAGGGTACTGAGTTGGATGATCAGCCATGATCATACTGAGTGGCAGTGCATGAAGGGCCAAATGGTCTATTCCTGCTCCTATATGGATGAAATTCAAGACATAGAAGTGCGAGGTTTTGGTAGGAAAAGCATGGAGAGACAAAATAAAATAAAAGATTCAATTCCAAAAGGGGTGCAAGAGCAGATGAACCTGGGTGCATATGTGCATAAGCCATTAAAGTGGCAGGACAGATTGAGAAAGAAGTTTGTAAAACATACAGCATTGCAGGTTTTATTTAGAGAGCATAGAGTGTAACAACAAGGAAGTTATGTTGAACTTAGATACAACATTAGTTTGGCCTCAGCAGAAGTATTGTGTTGAGCACTAGGTGGACATTTTAGGAAGGATGTGAACAGATTAGAGAGAGTGGAAAATAATTCATAATTCTTGTAAATATAATTACAATTGTAATTTATAATGAATTTATAAGAATTATTCCAGGGATGAAGAATTTCAGTTGTAAGATAGATTGAAGAAACTGGGACCAATCTCTTTGGAGAAGTGAAGGCTGAAGAGAAATATACTTGAAGCACCCAAAATTATGGAAGTATGGACAAAGTAAATAGTTCATGTGAAGTGATGCATTTTGGAAGGTCAGGTACAGGTGAAAATTATACAGCGAATAGCAGAACCCTTAGGAGTATTGATATGCAGAAGGATCTGGATGTGCAGGTCCACAGATCACTAAAGTTGGCAGCGCAGGTTGATAAGATAGTAAAAAAGACCTACAGCATGCTTGCCTTCATTGGAAGGGGCATTTAAAGAACTTCAGTTAGGTCACAGTTGGAATATTGTATACAGTTCTGGTCACCAGACTGCCAGAAGAATGTTGATGCTTTGGAGACAATACAGAAAAGGTTTACCAGGACATCGCCTGGTATGGGGGATTTTAGCTATGAGGAAAGATTGGATAGATTGGGTTTATATTCACTGAAATGCAGGAGATTGAAGGGCAACATGATAGAAGTTTATAAGATTATGAATGGCATGGATAGCGTGGGAAGTATGAGGCTTTTTCCTAGGGTGGAGAGGTCAATTACTATGGGACTCAGGTTCAAGGTGCCGGGGGGAAGTTTAAAATAGATATGTGAGGCACATTTTTCACACTAAGGGTGGTAAGTGTCTGGAATGCTCTGCTAGAGCAGGTGTTGGAAGCAGACACAATAGCAGCATTCAAGAAGCACTTGGACGAATGCATGAACTGGAAGGGACGAGAGGGATACTGATCCTGTAAATGAAGACAGTTTAAGTATGAAAGGGCAGTGCAGGCTTGGAGGGCTGAAGGGCCTGTTCCTGTGCTGTATTGTTCTTTGTTCTTTGCTCTAAATGTTCTCACTTGTGAACAGGCAAGCATAGATTTAAAGTTATTAATAAAAGAAGCAAAAGTAATATGAGAAGTGATAAGCCAGGCCAGGTAAGGACAGACCTTCTTCTCTAAAGGGGATTGAAAAAGATGGGTTTTCATGACAATCAATGATAGTTGTTACATGGACAGTTAACTACCTTTAATCCAGCTTTATTAATTAAATTCCATCAGCACCATGATGGGATTTGAAATCTTATCCCCCGAGCATTAACCTGGGCTAAGAGATTATTAGGCCAATGATATTACCATTATATTCCTGCCTCTTCGTACTAATTGGCTTTTATCTGATAACAGGCCCAATAGTGGAATAGTGGAATGAGGCCATGAAGTGGCCCTTAATTGATCACTTACTGTCCATCTTTGGGCACAAAGCAAGGGTCATCCTCAACACTTTCCATCCTGATCATGATCACATAATGATGTGTATCGGGGTGTGGGAGGAAAAGAGAGAGGTGGGACAGTGAATGGGTAACTACACTGCACTTTCCTACTCAACCTGCTTCCCAGCCCACTATGGGTGAGCATTAAAGTCCACCTTTCTGCATAGATCCTGCTTGACCTGCTGAGTATGACTTACTTTTCTCTTTTTATTTCAGGTTTCCAGCATTTTAATTTTCTAAAAAAAAATTTAAATGTTAATTTACTTACTATTTCTAAAAAGTACTAAGCAGTATTGAGGAACAGTCATAAGTTCCTAAATTGGATATTATGATTGCAGCATTTGCCCTTAGACTGAAACAATCAGTGTGCCATTTCTTACGTCAGTGTCTAATATACTTTCTTCTTGCAAGTTATATCAAAGAACAATAAATACTGCACATACCTTGCATTTATTAGGTATTGTGCCAGGCTAATATTAGCAGGAGATCCTGTGATGGTAATCTGTCGCTCTGTGGAACCTTCTGTTGCATTGGCAATCTTGATCTGTGCTCCTGACATCTGCCTGATTTCATTTATTTTGCTCCCTTGTCTGCCAATGATACATCCTATTAACTTAAATAGGAGAAAAACAGAAAGATATTTAATCGGTTGTTCCAGTAGACTTCCAGAAACAGCTAATGATAAATTAATAACTGTATTTGAAATCTATTTCTACTGTGTACATAGCAATTGAAAAGCACTGCACAAGAAAGAACTGCATAATATTGAACTTGCAAATTAATACACTTGACAAATTTCCTATTTAATAGATCATACATAAGTACATTTCAAAGCAGGATCAGAACATGGAGCAGGCCGTTCACCTGCCAGAAACGTAAGTTGGATATGGAATCTAGTTTCATTAATCTTCCAAAAAGTTTTAAATCCTGGGGAAGTGAGAGCTTCAAACAAGCAAGTGTTCTGCCTTTCCCTCTGCATCAAGTTTGGGGAAGCATCCTGGTATTCCTAATCAGCCCCAAGACATGCCCCTTTCAAGTCTCAAGAGCAGCTGTTGACCATTCCACCTTCCAAAGGTAGATCATAGCATGTGATGCTGAAGCACCATTCTAGCCCTGGGAATTCTGTCCTATGTAATTGACTTTGTAAATGACCTATTTGACTCAGAGAACCAAGAGACCTGCACATCATACTTATAGAGGTGAAGCAAGCCCCTAACTTACTATTAATTTATGTTGGACCTTTACATTTTGCAATGATACTTCAAACCATTTATTGTACAACTGCTACAGAAATTATAATTTTACCTTCCGATAAGTGTAATGTAGTAAATTTAATATAATATTGCAAGGATGTTTTAAATAGGAATACTAGGTTTCCTTTAATTTGATTTGAGTTTTGCTCAGAATTGCTTTTTTATGGCAGAGAATTCCACAGGCTCACCTTCTTCCCCTCATCTTCATCCTAAATGGCCTACCTCATATCCTTATACCTAGAAGACTGTTTTATTATTATAAAAAAAAACTCTTCCACAATTTTGCATCCTTTAAATATGTTTTGGAATTTTTAAAAAAAATTATGGTTTGTAGGCATCTCTGGCTGGACCAGCATTTATTGCCCATCTCTCATGCACTTAAGGTGGTGGGGAGCTTTCTCCTTGAATTGCTGCAGTCTATGTGCTGTAGGTAGACCCACAGTGCCATCAGGGAGGGAGTTCCAAGATTTTGACCCAGTGATACTTAAGTAATGGCAATGTATTTCCAAGTCAAGATGGTGAGTGGCTTGGAGGGGAACGTGCTGATGGTGGTATTCCATGTCTTTCTAAATGGAAGTGGTCATGAGTTTGGAAGGTACCGAACAAAATGGTTAGTTGAGTATAATGAGTCATTCTTAATCAGGACTCTTATATGAATGATGTGACAGTTATTAATCCCCTGCAACAACAGGTCAGAATTCTATGCTTTATAAATGAGATATGACTAAATGTTGGCAGGCTGTAATAGTCATTTAAAGGTCACAGTGCTGAGTGAGTATTAAAGGGCACAATCCTTACAGTACTTGCATCTCCAGTGAAGGATGTAACCCATGGAGTTGCAAATTTTTAATTAAGAAACCAGCGTATGCTTTTGTTTTCACAGCCTGTGCGGTCATTTGTTAGAGCAGATTGGCAGCCCTTGTATCTGATTTTTATTCCATAAATTTCAATAGAATAAATACTATTCATATTTAATAAAGGGTGGTTGATGCTGTTGACCAAATTACCAATGAGGTGTTAAAAAAAAGCAATTCCCTCAGTAACTTTCAATTAAGTTTCAAGACTGTCAGTATTTAGGGGGAAAAAAACTTGCTTTTAACTGCTTTCATTGGCTCACTGCCCTTTTGGAACACATAAGCAGTCACATAGTGTAAATACGGTTCAGACATTCCAGACCTTGGGAAAACACGGACAGAGCTGTGGCCTGAAATTCTGGGTGCTGCACCATCCTATTTAGCTTACTATGAAAATTCAGTTAGGGCAGAGGTGTAGAACAAGAAAAAAACAGCTGCTGCTGCTGCAAAAAGACATGTCTGGACGCATTTCTTTCCCAGTCCAAGAATTCCACCTAACAATGCCCTCTTTGTTCTAGTGGTTCACATGCCATTCAAAGCTCCAACCAGTACATTTGTAAGGCAGGTTAAAAACATCTATCTTTACCTAAACAATGGGCTTAATTATCATCTACATTCAGTGGAGGACAATCTATAATTTTGTGTAACTGTCTAACATGATGGGCAGCTGGCGCATTCATGCTTCCAGCCTATTTTGAAAATTGCAACTTCAGGGGTTTCACAGCTATCTACCCACTAGTGGCAGGTAACAATTAGACTAAAGGGTCAATTCAAGACACTTCACATGCCATCTAGAATTTTCCAGTCAGAATATGGGGCTCCAGTGAGGCCAAAGCCTTGGATAGAGATGCCATCCCATCAGCAGAGCAGGGGCTCACGATGCCCTATTTAATTTCTCTCTCACTACTGCCCAGCCTTAATTGCTAAAGGGTTATTGCAGCTGCAAGTCTATGATGGGGGATTTCCCCTTCACAATTCTGTTCAGGCAGCTGTAGCCACATTTTACATTGAAATTTTAGCAAGTTTTCAGAGGTGCCCTTACAATTATCTTATCTATTTTAGCAGTTTCTGTCGCTGATTGCAGCGTCACTGATCCTCCAGTGCTGAAGGGCTTGTTATTACTCCTCCAGAGTTGGGAACTCATCCACCATCTTTGTTGGACAGAGCTCCCGTACAAGTGTCAGGTAATGACCTCATCAGTAGGAGACAAGCTACGTATGTCCAATAGACATTCAATGGCATTAATTTCACTGAATCACTCATTCTTAACATCCTAGCAATTAGCATTTACCACAAACTGAACTGGACCATCATATAAATACTGTTGATATATGAGCAGGACAAAGGCTTGGAATTCTGTGGAGAATAACATACCTCATATCTCTTCAGTGCCTGTTAATCATCCAAAAGGCACAAATCAGTACTATGATGGAATATTCTTCATTTGGCTGGATAACTGCAACTACAACGATACTCAAGAAACCAGAATAAAGCAGCTTACTTGAATGACACCCCATTCACCACTTTCAATATCTACCCACTACAATCACTGATGCACAATGCTAGCAGTGTGTACCATCTACAAAATGGACTGCAATAATTCACCAAGGCTCCTCCAACAGTACCTTCCAAACTCATAACCTTGAATACATTTAAATACAAGGAATGCAGAAGTTTGGGGACACCAGCACATGCATATTCCAAGACAGACACTGTTCCTTCACTGTTTTTGGGGCAAAGTTCTACAGCTCCCTTCCTAACAGGACTGTAGATGTCCCTACACATTAACAGTTACAGAAGATAGCTCAGCATCCTGTCCATTGGGCAAGCCAGGAGGAGCAATAAATGCAACATCTATGAAAGTAGAAAAGGCAAGTAGTGCAGAAACTTGGCACTGAAGAGATGATCAGCCATGATCTAGAATAGTGGAGCAAGCTCGGTCAGCTGAATGATTTACTCCTGTTCCCATGTTTCAATGCTTTAAGGGCAAATAAAATATTTTTAAAAATAAATATTGAGAAATGCATACTCAAGTTTATAGCTTTTAGTCCTCTTTAGTGAGGCTTCTTATGTCACTCTTCCAGATGAGTATTTGAATATAGATCTTTTTAGAATTGCCTCGGTGGGTGAAAATGGAAAATGGTGTTCCTTGGCCTGGAAAGCTAAAAAAAAGCTGATAAAAATACTTCAGCTATAGAAACAATAGTTATGGTGTTTGATTTATCAAATATTTATGGGGACAAGGGCACTTTGAGAATAACTGAAAGTTATATTGATCGTCATTCCCAGTGGTGTAGAGTACATTCGACAAAAAAAGTGACCCAAAAAAGTTCAAGTGTTAAAGAGATGCTGGAAAGAAAATAAATCTCCAGGATAAAATGGAATGACGTAAGTCATCAATTGTTGGATTGATTTGCAAGAAGGAATGCATCCATAGAGAGACTATTTGAGATCCTATAAGAGAGGTATCTAGTATTGTGATGTGGAATTTATAGAATATTGTTTTTTCTTTTGGCTTTTTCTGATTTGGTTTGAAATATTGTTTTTGTATTTTGATAAAGTTATAATTTAAATAAAAGAGGGGTATGTCTTAATAGTATATTAATTGCATAATTAAGAATATTTGGTTGGAGGGCATTGATTTATTGCTTTACCAGATAAGAGCTTGGATTCTGATGCAAATTGCAATAGAGGTATATCATGTGATGTTTAGTTAATTTGGTTTATTGATAATCAAAAGACAATAAAGTGAGACTTTTGGTGCTCTAGATATTGGCTAGGGAGGAGTAAGGTGTTTATAATGTTGCATTGTGAATAAATCTAATAATAAATAAAAGATTGGTGCATGGTTTCCTATTTCTTCATCTTTGGAAATTCCAGAGGCTGCCACTAAATTGGCTGCTTCCTCCAAGATCTCACCCCACCAAGTTCCCAACCTGAATTTCACCCAGAGGTGGAATGGGACCCGGGAATGAAATTCCAATGTATGATATCTGCCAGTCAGATTTTTAAAAAAGTTTTAAACAAAATAGAAAATGCCTTCAAAAGTAAAATTATTTTTTGTAGGTTTTAGTATACAAACCCTCATTTTCTAAAGTTTCAATCATTTATTGTCATAATTTTGTTTCTCTTTCTAGTAAAACATGAGGTTATTAGTTTTATTTAAAAGCCCCATGTTAGAGAATAATTCTTATCATTCTTCCATTAAAGTGTCAATGTCAACCGTCAGCCAATTCAACTGGATTTAATGTGAGCAACCAGCAAGGATTTATAGCCAAGTCTGTAAATACACATTTACTGTGATAGGGTTAGGGTTATTTCCTACCTTCCCTTAAAACTAAAAACTGCTCCCCGCAACTCTTTTGCTTCTGCCCAAGTTTGGTTTCATGGATGTCAATGTCCCAGAGTATATACTTAGATGCTGTTTCTGATGTGTGAGTCGAAGTCATGAGTGTTGACAGTCATATCATAACCAAGCTTGATTCTTCATCAGATCCCTCTTAGCCACAGTCATTGTATAGCAGTTGGAAGTAATATTCGTGGCATTTATATTCTACAGTAAACATTGTATTTGTGAATCAGCTATCATGTCAAAGGCAATTTCACCTGTGAAACAATTTCACAAGGTCATGCCATGTCTCTATTGTGTTCTTCTCCAATAAGACACTCCATAAAACTTTTTTCTGTAACTAATTGTTTGGCCATCTTCTGTAATATCTCATGTGGCTCAGTGTCATATTTTGTGGCTGACTAAGTTTAGACTATTCTGACATTAATGTAATAAATATTTAAAAAAGCAAGTAAAATTATCCAAACTTATTCTGTCCAGTGGAATGCGAAGTCTTCCTTCTGTGCTCATTACTACTTTAGCTAGATTTTCTTTTTAAATTGTTTCAGACAGTCTGTGTACTTTAACTGTTCTAAACCAACCAAACATCTTTTGATCTAAGATGAAGATAACCACTTCTTTTGGACTCTGTCAGAATTATCTTATAAATAACTAATGTAGCATCTTCAAAAATATAATTCTCAATTGGGGAAATATGCTGAGGGGAATACTTTAGGAGGGGGCCACCAAAGGATATAGAGAGCCTGAAGAGAGAGACAACAATACCTTGCCTGGTCACTAGCCTGCCATGTTTATTGATTGAGCTGGACACTTAATGTCAGCCTCTCCCTGTTGTGGGTAAAATCCCAACAATGGCACCAGAAGGCCAGTGAGAGGCTCTCAATACTTCGCCTGTCATTGATAAAATTGCAGCAGGAGTGGGCATGGGTTGACAGGCACCAAGAATGTACTACAGACAGTGTATCCAATTTTACAATACTCTCCATGTGCCATCCTATTCCCAGGGGTCTGCAAAATTCAGTCCATGAAGTGAAAGCCTGGAGATGACAGTGGTACCCAAACACCTCATGATCTTGAATTTCCAATTTGGTGTAGGTTACCAGTTTGGGATCTGTGCTGAAGAAGTTAATGATCTGCATTCTGTAGACAGCATACATCACAGCCATAAAATTCCTGTGGAGAGCAGGAATCATTATGAGGATCGCATTTTCGTATACAGTAATGAGCTTCTTGAATGTTACTCAAGATATGGAGTCATCCAGGGAAATGGAGGGTATTCATTCACACTTCTGCCCTATGTCTTTTATTTCCTGGAAAGGGAAAGTAGGACAAGCACTACATGCCACAGAATCCTCAGCTTTTAATAGTTGGTCATTTATGTAGCTAGTCTTATACAATTCTTGCTTAATGATGATTCAGCCAAATCATTGTTTGATGCTAGTGCGATTCAATCTTAATAAGTAGTTAGGCTTTCTCTTGTTCAAAGTGGATGTGGTGCAGGTTTTACTGCATCGTTATTTCACTATCTGAGGAATTGCAAATGAAGCTGAATATACTGTGATCAGCAGCATTTCTGATATTATGATAGTGGAAAGGTCATTATTGAAACAGTCAAAGGCACTGAGTCGATATTTACAGTAAGAAACGTCTGAGCAAGAGAAGAAGAAAAGTGGACCACTGTTTTTATTGAAGAATTATAACTAGGTCCGTTTTGTTTATTGTGCCTGATAAGGGCTGATTGGATCAGTTTTTGAGTTAGTAACATATCTGCACAAAATGTCTGCAGCAAAATTTTCACTAATTGCAAATTGTTTAAGTTGGTATATTGTATAATGAATCAATAGTCAGTGGTTGTATTGATTCTTTACAATATGCCACATTACACAGAAAATACATTTTTGCATATAGAATACATAATCAATCGTTTATTTGAAAGATATTAGCATTAAACTCAGAGTTGATGCAAATGTTAATTTACTGCATCTCCAATCTAACATATGTTGAATTCCTTTCTTTCCTGAGAATAATCATTTCAGGACTGCAGGTGAATTTACTGACCCTTCCATTAATTTAACATTGCCGAATTCATCAAAATCTAACATTCTATTTCTTAAAAATGATGTATCATTAAGGTTATTTAAATTTTAATAGATGCTAAACAATATGTGAATTAGAAAGAAACACTCTCAAATCCATTATTTTTCAATATTTCAGCATACAAAAGTGAATCGTATTGGAAATAACTTGTATTTGCTGTACCATAATGACCACTAATTTATTTAAGACGAGCTTTTATTCAAATTAGGAACAGTTTTGATTAAGTGCATTGAATAAAACATTATTAACACTATGCTACATTGTAACTATCTATCAATTAATGTCAAGCACAGATTTATTCCTGGTTCCTTATTATTGACTTGCAATGTCAATGCTTACACCCACCACCCTGCAGTACCATAGAAATATAGGCTGCTGATAGTATTCAATTATTATATTTAGTTGACAGTCGTCATGTAGCTCTACTAAGTGTAAAAGTAAGATTAAGAAATAAAAAGAGAAGGCTGAGCCTATAATCATATCAAAAAATTATGTCATTGTACAAGACGCAAAATGAACTTTTGGGAGGTAGCTACAAAGTAGCTTCAGAAAACTTGGGTTTAACTGCTCAGCTTTCACTTCCTTAAAATCTTTGTCCTATTTTCAAATCTCCTCCCACCCTTCAACCATCCCAAACGTCTGTATTCCTCTAATTCTAGCTGCTTGAACATCCTTGGATTTAACCGCTCCATCATTGGTGGCTGTTCCTTCTGTTGTCTAAGTCCTAAGCTCTAAACTTCCCTCTCTGCAAGTCTTCACTTGTCTCTCCTTTTTAAGGCACTCCACATGTTCTACTTGTATGTAACTTTTGGTCATCTCCTTATGTGAAATGATATCATATTTTGTTTTATAATGTTTCTGTGACATGCCTTGGGATGCTTTATTATCTTAAAAGTTTTAAATACATGCAAGTTGTTGATACTGACCAAGATATAGATCTCCAATGAAATCCAATGTCATTTACACAGATACACTACAATTTCAAAATCCATTAAGGAACGCATACTTGTCTTTAGAATGTGCAGCGCCAAGCTAAGTTTTACATTAACATGCCAGTGACTTATTTATGGATTACTTTTCAATAAATAATTATCAAAAACAGCATACATAGTAAGTGATTTTATGGTTAAAATGAAATGTGTAACTCTGCAAGCTCAGCTCTAATCTATTTCAAAATATTCAAAAGTATAACTCTATGTTATTTTGACAGGTGGTCTTTCCGAAGGAAATTGTTTTTTGTTGTGACAACATGTACTGTAATGTTAGCAAGATTAGAAATGGGGCATGCAGATTATTGCAGTAGCTAACAAAAGAACACTCACATCATTTGGAATAGTGAACTCATGGGAACTGGTTTGACCAGTGGCATCCAATCCTGCTGCTGAACAGAATTAAGCATTTATTAATATCAAACTCCTAGTAAACATTCAATAAAGCGCTTCAAAATATTTAAGATATATTTTAAAAGATACCAGAACAAAGCATAATTGATAGATCGAAAGAAACAGCTGCACAGCATATAACATATAGTACAGAAGAAAGGTAAAATTGAAGAATAAAGAGGAATGCAAAAATAAAAGGACAAACTAAATGTGAGGAGGAAACATTGTGATATGCAGGGAATATGGACACAAATATACAAGATGGTACAAGAATATTTCAGGAAAGAAATTAAATGAAATACTGTGACAAGATTTAGCAAATGAAGACAAAAACAGATGAGAAAAAAGAGCTTAAAGAACTTTTTAACATTGCTAGTTTAGATTGATAAAACAGACAGTTGGTTTGCATTAAAGAAGGAATGGTTAAAAAGAAATTTCTGTTAAAAGAAACACAAATGAAACATAAATCATATCTAAAAAGCAAATTAAGCAGAAAGAGGATTCAGGAAATAGAAAGACTGACTTGTAGTTTTTAGTTCTGTCTGTAACAACGTTTTCATGTAACATGCATCAGATGTGAGTTAATGATAATATCAAAGTTTTGCTTATACAGAAACTTTTAATATTAAGGCAAAATGAAATGTAGGAAGGATGTTAAACAACAAGACATAATTATACAACATTGGAATTACTAACAGAAACATATTACATTTAAATGATGCTACAACGTACTGCTTTTTTTAACAACAAAGCTATTAACAAGGGTACAAGACAACAATGAATAACCATTAATGACATAACTCATTACAAGGGTAATTATAAAAATTAGTCACAGTTAAACGTGACAACAGGAAACTTGGTCATTGACCACATTTAATTAAGTGATAAAATGACCATGGGAGATAAAGGTGTTTTGAGAAAGGACATCCCCAGGGAGTCACGGGTACGTACCAGGGAAACCAGGGGTGGTCTGCCCAAGGGGAGTAAAAGGGGTATGCTGCATAGCCAACTGGTGAAGCTTGGTCAACTGCAGGGCAGGATGGGAAATTAGAGCTAACCAATCAAATGGAATTATATCAGAATACAGAAACCATCTTTCTTTAAAAACAGGATTAATTAATTATATTAAATACATACTTAAAATCAACCATAATTTTATTCTACTATTTAGAAATAAATGTGCTATGATTAATGACATTTTTTACTGTTATACATATAAGTAATTACTGTTAATTGTTAAATTATTATTTACATTGAAACGATTAACAAATTTTAAGATACTAACACAAAGCTAATAATTTGTACCTGGGCCAATGTACTTTCAAGCAAAAATAAATTACAGAACAAACTCCAAGTAATTCACATTGAACTATGCATTACTCTGCTACACACAACTGAAACTACAGCAAACTCTCTTTCACTTATTAACAACAGAAAGTAAATACTGCCCAGAACAAATGAGAAAGGGCATTGATTGTAGTGCACAGGACTCACGTCAGGATGAGGAATTGCATACTGTCCCTGAACTGTGTATGCCTAAAACAAAAGGTTAAAACATGCAATTACATTTACCTATGCATTTTAAAATATTAAATTAAACCACAACAAAACAATAAAATATTACAAAGCCACTTAAAAGAGCCACATTTAAATTAAAGCATTAGTGTTGATTTCTTAAAGCACACAAAAATCTTTAAGTTAAAGGAATAGTTTGCCCTTTTAGCCAGATAGAGTTTTAGTCCAATTCCAGCTATATGCCATAGATTGTTTTTGTTTTACTTTTCTCTCCTGTAGACTCTAATTTCTATTGCAGTGGGATTCCATCAGAGTCCGTATGACTGAAGTACAGTGTGTAAATGGCTATTTATCGTAGGTAAGTCTGCAAATTGAGTGGTTTTTCACCTGGGAAACCAGGAAGCTCAGCCATGATTCCTCCTATCCTAACTCGAAGCCCATGCACCAGGAATCACAAGACAATAATCCAGAGCTGCAAGTTTATTTCTCCATCTCAAGGTTGAGGATACCGTGTCCACTTGCACCCCTTGTGTCATCACAGCTGTGAGTAGTTAACTCATCACAGATCCAAGATTGTATATGGAATCTCCTGGTCAACTTAGAAAAACTGACAAACGTTGGAATCAGAAGTGAGATACGTTATATACTGTCTTAGTAAAGCTAAAGTTAAAAATCACACAACACCAGGTTAAAGTCCAATAGGTTTATTTGGAAGTACAAGCTTTTGGAGTGCTGCTCTTTCATCAGGTAGGTAGTCTGTTGGACTATAACCTAGTGTTGTGTGATTTTTATTTGTCCACCCCAGTCCAACACCTGCAACTCCACATCATTAGTAAGGCTAAAACAGATATGGGCAGGGAACAAAAGTATTGGTGCTGATTGGCATGCCAATTTTCTGTTACACCAAGGCAGGTGAAGGACAGCCCCAAGAATTTTCATTTTTTAAAAAAGAATCAACCTGTTTCGACATTTTGTGACATGCCTTTGTGGCATAAGGGACTTGAACCTGAACTGGAGACATTACATGGTACATACGGTACCAAGAATTAGGATAATCCACTGACTGCAGTTAACGCTGTTAAAGAGCAATTCAAGACCATGTTCAGATTTTGTAGGCTGTGCACAGGCTGCGTACTGAATCTGAGGCAGACCAGCTGCATTGATACAGAGATACAGTGGGGATTCATTCTTGGCCAGCTCAGACAATTAGGTGATCTCTATGAAAGGAAGAATGGCGCCGAAACACACAGCCATTGGCATACTGATGCCATTGGTTCAGCACAGGGTGATGGGGGTGAAGCATGGTCATTAAGTGTTTGGATAGCAAGGAGTCATTACAGCACAATGCCTGCAGGGTGATAGGTAGAGGGGGAAAAGATTCCTAAACATAATTTGAAAGTTACTTGAGCATAAGAAAGTCAACAGTTGGTATTAAGTTTCATTCAGAATTTCAGACCTAGTAGTGAGGAGGAGCAATGTCCAGGAGAAGCAGATCCTGAGGGCAACAGCAGAGCCACAGGAGGCAAGAAGGCAATGGAGGCTATTTCCTCAACATAACTTGTCTCACTGTAGATGAAGATACGTTGAGATGAAAAAGATTCAAAGCTGCAGGACACTGCATCTGCCCAGGGAGACAGTCACTGAGATTTATGCTCTTGTTAGCAAAGACCTCATGTCTCACAGCATTGGTCACTGTGTCCCGCCAGTAGCCACTCAATTCACTGTGGTCTTGAACCTGTTCATTCCTGGCTCCTCCCATAAATCAGCTGTGGACACTGTTAGAGGCCCTCAAACAGATAATTACTAATAAAAAGTTTGGTTCACTGATTACCTTTTTTGTGGCAAAGTGCTACAATCACAGCCATCTGCTCACTTAAACAATCATTGAACAGCTAGGTCATCAGGTATTTGAGAAGCAGGTTCTGATGCGTAGACTGATCATAGAGTATTAGAATCATTGGGCTGTACAGTACAGAAACAGACCCTTCGGTACAACTCGTCCATGCTGAACAGACATCCTAAATTAATCAAGTCCCATTTGCTAGCATTTGGCCCATATCCCTCCAAATACTTCCTATTCATGTACCCACCCAGATGCCTTTTAAATGTTATAATTGTATCAGCCTCCACAACTTCCTCTGAAACCTTATTCCATATACACAACACCCTCTGCTTGAAAAATCTTTTCCCTCTCACCCTAAACCTATGTCCTCTAGTTCTGGATTCACCCAAACTAGGGAAAAGACATTGTCTATTTACCTATCCATTCCCCTTTATAATGCCTCGGACATTCCAGGGAAAAGAGCCCCAGCCTATTCAGCCTCTCCATACAGTTCACATATTCCAACCTTGGCAACATTCTTGTAAATCTTTTCTGAATCATTTCAAGTTTCACAACATCCCCCTGTAGGAGGAAGGCCAGAATTGCATACAATGTTCCAAAAGTGGCCTAATCAATGTCCTCTACAGTCACAACATGACCTCCCAACTCCTGTGCTGAATACTTTAACCAATAAAGGAAAGCATACCATGCGCCATCTTCGCTATCTTATCTACTTGCGACTCCACTTTCAAGGAACTATGACCCTGCAATCCAAGGTCTCTTTGTTTAGCAACACTCCTCAGGACCTTATACACTTCATGATAAGTCCTGCCCTATTTTGCCTTTCCAAAATGCAGGACCTAATTTATCTAAATTAAACTCCATCTGCCACTCTTTGGTCCATTAGCCCATCTGATCAAGATCCCGTTGTACTCTGAGATAACCTTCTTCGCTGTCCATTATGCCTCTAATTTTGAAGTCACCTGCAAACTTACTAACTATACCTCCTTTCTTCACATCCAAATCACTTACATAAACGATGGAAAACTGTGGATCCAGCACAAATCTTTGAGGCATACCACTGGTCAGTTTGAAAAGCAACTCTTCACCACCACCCTCAATCTTTTACCTTCGAGCCAGCTCTGTATCCAAATGGCTAGTTCTCCCTGTATTCCATGTGATGTAACCTTGCTAACCAGTCTACCATGAGGAATCTGGTAGAACACCTTACTGAAGTCCAAATAGATCACATAAACCGTTCTGATCAGGAAGACCTCAAATTGCAATTCTTCAAAGGTATTGCATTTAATAGAGATTTGCTTCTTTTTCCATAATATGGTCCTCCTAGGTCTGCTGCACCTGCATGATTGCAATGATAACCTCCTCATCAGGGCTCACTGCATAGATGCTCTCAGTCTGAGGGTCCAAGGAGGCCAATAAAACTGATGGTGATGCTGGTGTCTATCAGCTGTGACATCCTAGTCCTTGTTGTTTGCCTCAGCCCTAATCTGATATTCTGGATGGCTGGTGAGAAGCATCAGCTGGGGCCTCCAAACATCCTGTACCATCAGCCATCCTGAAAGTTTCAGGTAACATATAGTGTGGCAGGCATACTTGGTATGTCTGTGTGCAAGTTCTGCATGCATTTCAAGTGCTACTGCAAATGTTGTCCACAAGGTTGATCGATTTCTGAAATGGAGGGTCTCATGTGATCAAACCCATGAGCCATTGTGGAGAATCAAAACTGAAGGGGTTCTTTCATTCTCAGCCTATGACCACATGCCACTCAAGGAGTTCTAACATGCGAAGTCACATTTGTTACTTGTACACCTCGCTGGGTAGAATGTTTGAAAGCAAGCCCCACTCTTCCCAGAGACCATTCCTAAATTAAAGATTTTTAAAAGTACCAGAATTCCCCAATTTAGCTGGTCCTCTGACCCAACATGGGCCAAGTTTCTGTATTTAACAAGAACAACTACTTATTACAAATAAATAATTTCTAGCTACAGATAAACAATTATAAACCCTTGGCATATAACCTTACTAGTTAAAACTCTAACTGCCTTGAAACTCCCCCTCTACACACTCAAAGAGTCGACACAGGAAAATAATATTGCTTCTTAATCTTCCTTCCACAGAATCTTTCACCTGCTTCCAGGAGGTGGTGTGACTGGTTTCCACTTCTAAAAATCTTCAACTTATTAATTAAATGTTGCAACCCCCAGCAACTGGAAAGAGGAAACAGGAAGCCTGGTTGTCCTCACGCTTCAGATGTTTGTTATTGCAGGGCAAAAGCAGCTCCTTTTCCTACAGAGGTCTGCAGGTTTCTTCCAAACTTTTCTCACACCTGGGAGCCAATCACAGTCGTTGACATGCAGAAGGTCTTTGTCAGCAATAAGCGGTCACTAGACCATAGACCAAACAACTATTGTTGCCAGCCGAAGATTCATTTGTACACACCACTTGGTTCTAGCTCAACTGTACACAAGCTTCCACTATTGCTTGAATAAGCAGTTATATGAACAGCATTTATGATGAACATCAGATTATTTGTTTTTATAAAGTGTCAGAATCCTTGAATAGTCATTGGTTTCTCTTTTCAGTTCACAATCAAAAATACAGAAAAATAACAAGATATTCAAGAACAAGATAGTCATCGACAAGAAAAGAGTTAGCTCTTCAGCCATGAGAAGGAACACAGATTTGAAATTGACAGTAAGAAAAACTATAGTTGAGTAATCAGAACAGAGGGTGGCACGATGGCACAGTGGTTAGCACTGCTGCCTCACAGCGCCAGGACCCGAGTTCAATTCTCACCTGGGGCAACTGTGTGTGTAGAGTTTGCACATTCTCCCTGTGTCTGCATAGGTTTCCTCCAGGTTCTCCGGTTTCCTCCCACAATCCAAAGATGTGCAGGTTAGCTGAATTGGCCATGCTAAATTGCCTGTAGTGTTAGGTGCAGGGGTAAATGTTGGGGAATGGGTCTGAGTGGGCTGCTCTTTGGAGGGTAAGTTTGGACTTGTTGGACCGAAGAGCCTGTTTCCACACTGTAGTGAATCTAATCTAATCACAGGTATCACAAGGAGAAACTGAACATCCTTAGTATCCTTGTAAAGCAAACCAGTACAAATATGAACACACAACTTCCATGAAGAAGACAAAAACCATGGAAAGCTCTACACAAATCTAAGGAATGGAAATTTAAAATGAGAGAAGGGAGAGTGGGCAGGACTGGCAACCTCAGGAAAATAGCTATACAATAGCAGATAGAGTTAAATTGCAACAAAGACTTTCCTGAGAATTTAGAAGGAGGTGGGTTGCAATGACATGAAACTAAGGAATAATGTTGTAATAATGAAGTAATGGTGAGGTAACATCACATGAAGAAGAGTCTAGGGAGAGATCTCTTGGAGGAGGTAGTCTTAAGCTTATATACAGTCCATGACTGTATAAAGTGTTAATCGATAAATAAAAGGTTATTGTTAAAATGTACACAGTAAGATGAAATCGACATCAGCATTTATGTGTGACAAAAGAAGAAAATCATGTTAGTTAGTCTTGGAGAGTGGAAGTCTCTGCTATGCTGAGACTTCCCATACAACCAAGTTTTCTTCGACATGCTGTCAGACAGACTGGAGTGGTGTGCATCCCCTTAACAGATGAAATCCAGTTTGTCTTCATTCTCTCCACTGGGATGCCCATCCAGCCTTCCCTGACTTGTTGAGCATTACTGACCCTGAATCTTCATCACTCCTTCTTCCATTGAATGGATGATATACGTAGCAAACTCTTTCAGATATCTGGCCTTTCTCATGACCATTAAGTGGCCTTTTCTACTATATTCCAAGCTCAAAACCTATCAGATCAGGAACTGATGGCCTTTACAGACAATGCCAGTGGCTCATAATGCAAGAAACTACATGTCTCATTGCAATCATCAGCATTTTACATGTTAGCCTTTCTAATGGGTCAGTAATTACCCTGGGTACATGCTCCATACATAATCAGGAGCAACAGACACCCTGACAGAGCATAGCCGGTGTATCAAATGGAGGCCAAATATCCAAATGTCTGTCCTGAGGGTTCAACATTACACTCCCTTTATCAGAATAATTTATCCTTTTCCCATGCTGTTCCCAGTTTTTGAGCACCGTACTATGTCTTCTTATTGTGCTGTGGCCTTTATCACAATGGAAGAGTGCTAATACCTAAATGTCTCAGAAGTGATATTCTCCAAAGATTGCATCAAAGTTATCTAGGTGTATGAAAATGCTGAGTTACAGCCCAAAACTCAGACTGGTGGCTGGGAATTGTTTGATCGATAGAAGAAACTATATTAAAAAGCCAAATCTGTATACCTAGGCCTGCTTGATCTGTGAGGTGACCTTCTCTGGACATACTTTTCTCCATCACTGCCTTGATGGACTCCCAGGTCACCTTTAACAAAATGAGAAACATCGCTTCCCTAGTTCCAGGTCTCTACTTCTCTGACTGCATATGCATTTCAGTAATTAATTCAGTGAAACAGCAACCCCAAAGAGAACTACCAGTCTGGTTTAATTCAGGTCTACTTTCTTTCAGAATTGCCAACATTTCCCATTGGTGGATTGCAGCTTTTGCAGTTAAGGAAAATACTTCTCTCTAGAAATTGGTATTGTTTCCAGGTCCTGAATCTATGTCTATTTCCCAATCCTAGAAGGAAAATAAGGTCTCTGATGAAAAAAATCCCATTGCTAAGTTCTCTGCTGTTTATCTGGAAGTAATGGCATATACTTTATGCACTGATATGGTAATGAAATATACCAGTTATTCAAGGGCAATCGATTCCCCAAATATTTACGAAGCAGTAACTCAGTAAGATAATATGGCATGCAATAATTTATATCTGTGCTTTGCAATTTAACCAAATTGTTATTTGAAATAGGGGAAGACCAATAGAAACATAACAAAATCAAACTTCATGAATTGAATACAGAATATGAAAGCTGTCCCAATATTAAATTAAAAGCTGTCAAATAAATTCACATTGATACAATGTTAAGAACTGAGGATATGAAAATTGAGAATAATTAGGATTATTACCAGATGATAAGGTATTAGTCACCCCCTATATAAATAAGATATGGCATACTAAGTTTAGAAATTAATAATTAAGACAAGGAAGAAGACAGAAAAAGATTTGAAAAAAACTAACAGGCGCTGACTGATGTTGGGCCAAGACGCTGTGGTTTCCTGCAGAAGCCAAAATGGTGTCTGCTCTTACCTGGCCACCTGCAAAAATGACGGGTGCAGAGGCAGGTTTTGGGCGATAGGGAATAGTAGCGCCTTTGGGTGGGGACTAAAGACAAGGAACATAAAGTAATAGAGCAATCTTTTACTTACATATCTTCTTACTAAATTTAAAGGATTTTCTTGCTTTTGTAACTGGCTTCACAAAACAATTTGAAGCATTAATTTCAACATTCAACTCAATAATATTGATGGTAACAGTTCCTCAATTATGTTACGAACAATTTAAGATTAATTTTATGATTGAACAGATAATTACTAGTATAATTATATGATCTAATATTAATTTATTTTCATCACTAGAAAAGTTTAATTATAGAATTATTCTAGCTAGTGACTGCAAAATTCAATTGTAAGGATACAATTTACATTTTTCTCCAAATGTCGTACCTCCAGCATCACCACACAGATCTGCTTTACACATTGAATAATGGCATCTGGTGTGCCAGAAATAGTAACTGCACGTTCAGTGGAGTTTGGAAGCATATCACCTGCTACCTGCACCTGGGCTCCTGTATTCTATTAACAGACAAGAGTAAGACTAGATTCATGATTCCACAGGTACAGTTGAAAGACATTGAATTACAAGTTTTCTATACTAAAAAGTTTTCAAAAATTATTTTCTAAATATTTGTAATCTTAACATTTCTAGTGATTAACATTTTCAATAACACTAATCTATTATATATCCAGAAACACCCTTTACCCCAGAATGATTCTGAAAAAGTTCCTACAAAAGATAAATATTTTATACATTATTTTTTGTAGTTAGAATATATTTTTTGAATTGGATATAGGTTTGCTCGCTGAGCTAGAAGGTTCATTTTCAGATGTTTCATTACCATAATGGCACGGTGACACAGTGGTTAGCACTGCTGCCTCACAGCACCAGAGACCCGGGTTCAATTCCCGCCTCAGGCGACTGACTGTGTGGAGTTTGCACGTTCTCCCCGTGTCTTCGTGGGTTTCCTCCGGGTGCTCCGGTTTCCTCCCACCATCACAAAGATGTGCAGGGTCAGGTGAATTGGCCATACTAAATTGCCCGTAGTGCTAGGTAAGGGGTAAATGTAGGGGTATGGGTGGGTTTCACTTCGGCGGGTCGGTGTGGACTTGTTGGGCCGAAGGGCCTGTTTCCACACTGTAATCTAATCTAATACTAGGTAAGGTCATCAGTGAGCCTCCAGATAAAGCGCTGGTGGCATGGCCCGCTTTCTATTTATTTCTAACACATAAATAGAAAGCAGGCCAAGCCACCAGTGCTTCATCCGGAGGCTCACTGATGATGTTACCTAATACATTGTGATGAAATGTCTGAAAACGAATCTTCTAGCTCAGCGAGCAAACCTATATCCAGAACTTCAACCTGAGTTACAAATCTTCTCAAAACTCACTACTTATTGAACTATATATTTGTAAAATTTGACGTACATTTAAAATGCTCACACTTAAATATTAAAGTAGAGTTATGATTTCTTCAAGAGATTCAATAAAGCATGAGGCTTTTCCTTCTGGTTTTGGACTAACTTCCACAAGAGTGTACTTGAGGATTTGTGTCAATTTTTTAAAGATTTTAAATATACATTATGTACAATGCAATGACATTCCATGGCATAAATTTAAAATCCTTTTAGGTTTTATTGATTAAGGAATATAATTTGATCCATGATCTACAAATTCTAATACAAATAATAAAGAATTAATAAAAGTAATGCAATATGGCATCTAGCATAAAATGATAAGATTACCTATAAATTACCTATACATTGTATCACACATTTGCTATAATGACATATTTTTATTGCATATTAAGGGGTTTATCTTTTTTCCTGTGGCAGATATGAAAATGTCACTGCAAGTCAAAGACAGATGCATGTGAAATTCCAAAAGAGGACTTGATTATTGTACCACAACAACAACCATATAAGTGAGTTTTGAGGAAATTTTATGTCTACTTATAAAGGTTGACTACAATGCCCAATATTGGTTAAAACAAAAGGTGGGGGGGGGGGGGGGGGGATCCTGTCTGTTATAACTCCACATAGAAATATTTTAAAGGTCAAAAATAACTAACTAATACTTTTGGTTAGCACACAACCCTTTCAATTCTAGAATATTAATAAAGTCAAAATTAGATTGATGTGTTGAAATTCTCTTCCTTCTACTGGTTGAATTGAGTGTGACAATCAAGTTTTTGTTGATGCAAGACCACAGCATAAAATTATCTACAATGCTGTAATAAATGCTACTAAATTGGATGGGAGATTTCCTATAAATGCTTGGCAAAACAAAATTATAACCCTACTCTTCAAAAACTGATTTTTGATTTTACTTCAAGTACTGCAGAGATGAATCCAAGATAATGAATAGAAAATAAGAGAACTGTGGCATGTTTCTTAATTTGAATGAAAGAATTCAATGGGAAAATTGCCATACAAATAAGATAGAACAAGATCTGAAATATATTTTCAGTTCTCCTGCAATTACAGTTGATGAAAAATTGTTTGAGCAAAGTAAAGCAACTTCTACCCTGCATTCAGTTGTGCTATATCTCTCCTTGGAGGAGTGTTTGCTGTCACTGGATATAAAATATGTGAAACTGTTCCATTACCAAGCCAAGAAATGATTCAGTTTATTAGCGCAATTAATTAACAAAATTAAAAGAAAGTTAGAAGCTGTAAGAATTACAAAATAAAAATCAACCTAACTTCATCAAGGGAAATCACACCTCTGAGGTGTTGCACTTGCCACCCTTCAATCTATATGAACTGCTCCAGAATCTATAGATATTTGAAAAATGACCACTAATGCATACTATATACACAGGGCGACCTCCTTTAGTTCTCTGGCTGCTAAATTATCAGGCCCTGACGATATGTCAGCCTTTAACCCCATTCGTTTCTTCAGCAGCATTTTCTTACTAATACCGATTTCCTTCAATTCCACCCTCTCACCATCAGGGGTAGATTTTGAAAATATGATCAAAAACACAAACAAAAAAACAAAACACAAACAGTTGAGCCATGCTCTTAATGAATGATGGAGCAAGCTCAATGAGCCAAGTGGTCTACTTTTGCTCCTATTTCATATCTTCATATGTTGGCAACTAATTTTCAATCATCAATAATTAGTGTACTCTTCATGGCAACATAGTTATCAATCAAAGTCCTGTTGCCATCCAATCAATTTGCTCCAATCATGCATTTTAACATTGTTTTCCCTTTACTTTGGTATTCCTTATGAATTGTCCTAATAAGTGCAAGACAAAAAGCTTTTACAAAATATGTTTTTTTTTCATTTTATTATATAAGAACAATTATACACACCAAATCTTGGTGTTGTTAGCATAACATGGGGGCAGAGTTTTATCTATCATTGTTCTCTAAAGCCAAAATATGTAACCCACCTTTGAGAAAGCTAAAAGGAATAAACAATTCTAAAAAAAATTAAAATGCAAATTTAGTCAGAAAACCAGATTATACGAAGAACAATGTGACAAAATCTAAACTTATCAACAAGCTTGTTAATTTACTTGAATAAACCATTTTCTGAAAGATGTTCCGTGTGACCACACAAACAGAGATATCTGAACATGTCCAGAGCCTACAGCCTGTAAGTTAAAACTCTCATGGCTACAAACCCTATGATCATCCAAACTGCCACTTTCCTCTGGTGAGTCTGAAAATGGCTGAATAAATACCTTCTGAAGAAGGGTCACTAAACTCAAAACATTAACTCTGTTTTCTCACCATAAATGCTGCCAGACATGCTGAATTTCTTTAGCAATTTCTGTTTTTGTTTGTTTCTGAAGGAATTCCACCTTCACCAGTTGAAGCAGCATTTGCACAATGGCAAAAATTGTCTATCAGAATTTAAAATATTAAAAGCTGGCCTTCATGCCCATAAATTCTCTTGAGTCCTACAGCCAAACAAATTCACTTGCTGACTTGTGGGAATGAGTTGCAAATCTGTAGAAGGACCTAGCCAAGAAAGTTGGAGACAATCAGATGAAAGATGGAGCCTACAACTTCAAGGAAATAAAAAGTTAAAGCTGCCTAAGTTTCCTAACAACATTGTGAATGTGCCTACAGGAGAGGCAGTAGAACAATAGTAATGTCACTGGGCTAATAAGCCCAAACCCCAGTCAAATGTTCTCAAGATGTGAGTTTGAATCCCACCACAGCAGATGGTGAAAATTGAAATCAATAAAATCTGGAATTAAAAGCCAGTCTAATGGCAACCATTGGATTGGTGTAAAAATCCTATATGGTTCACTTTTGCATTTTAGGGAAGAACACCTGCCATCTTTGTCTGCCCTACACGTGACTCCAGACCCACAGCAACGTGGTTGATGTTTAACTGTCCTTATGGTCAATAAATGCTGGCCTAGCCAGCAATGCTGAGATCCCATCAACATCTTTTGTTTAAAATTCAGCCTCTCCTGGTTCATAATTCAGCTCCCCAACAGGTTTGGCCTAACAAGCAAGCAGCCAGTAATTCCTCATTCAGCCACCCAACTAAAATCACAGACTTCATAATTATTGGGTTTGCTATATTTACACAGAACACAGTTTTTTTTCCTCAAGTTGTCCCATTCATCCGTTCAAAATAGCAGGTCAATATTGGGATGTGAGCTAGGGCACCAAGAGGAAGAGGAAAGAGAAGGCCCTTATTTTAACTGAATTTTTCCTGTCAATCTTTGAGCAAAAGATCAGGGCCAATGTTACTACTTTAAAGCTACTGGTTTCACAGATATACAATTTGAGGATTCAATCAATCAACTTTAGCTCTTTGTTCAAGTTCTGGCTATGTAAATAGTAACAAGAATTTTCCTTTCTTTTATTATCTTTCTGGATTGAAAGATAAAATAAGATATTAGCATTTTGGTTAGCCCAATATCACATGAATATTAGTGAAAAACAAAAGTCTTAATATCAGCAGGGAAATATTACCACTCCAATCATAAATTTAGCATACAACAAAATGGATGAAATTAGTCCCATCGTCTCCCCATGCCCTCTGCAAAAGAGTTGAATTTGGGGAGATGATTTCAAAAGTGAACCCAACCTGCATCAAACCAACCTACTTCTGCTTTAAAAGATGCATGATTCCTTGGGCAGGGTTGGGAGGTGGTTACCCACAATTACCAACTCTTCCTCAAACACAATACCACCTCTCCTGAATCACTGGCAGCGCAACACTGAACCTCTCAATGATCAATGACTCTCCTGATCATCAACCCTCTCATGTGATCACAAAGGTCTTGATCACTAATTTTCCCATTGATTACTGATATTCCCTAGCCATCTCTCTGACTACCAAATCCCCCTATGAACAGTGACCATTTGCATGCAACCACCAATTTCCTCTCCGTGGTTACCAATCATTCCCTGCTATCATGAGCCCCAAATCACTGACTGTTCCCAACCATCGATTTCACCCAGCTATTTTCACCCATTGTGCAACGAGTGAGCACTCCCTCCCAATCACCAACATTTTCCCACAATGATATATAAAACGTAATCAAATTTCTACAGGACCATTTTAGAATACTTGTCCATGATATCTGTCAGAATACTGTCTAATGGTACTTAACAATGTAATTAAGTTAAAATTACTTCCAATTATTGTTGTTACAAACTTTTTAAAAAATGACCACAATTAATTTATAAGGTATATTGTACATTACACTCTCATAATTCAGGTAATAGATGCACATACTGTGCAGTTGCTTTTCCCTTTATGATAGAGCAGCATGTATAAAAATGATACAGATTAAATATCAAAATCAGTGTCTAAAGCGTTACCTCACGGATTTCTTTGATCTTTGAACCTCCTTTCCCTATGAGAGAGCCACATTGGCTTGCTGGAACAACTAGACGTAATGTCACAGGTGGTTTACTTGTCACTGTGCTATTTGTCATTGAAGAATTTATATCCTGTAATAACAATTTCAGTAAAAATTAGTCTCGGATTAGTTATTCCATTTGAAACTTTAACCGTCTTCTCAGAATATCATTACAACAAATCCAGGAACTATAAAGGAGAACAGGCATGGAATTCATTGTGGATTCCATTGAAATAAATATCCACAGAATCTCAAACAGATGGTCAAGAGTAGATATGTACATTGAAATGCAACAGATTAAGTAAATTGAAAACACTGGGCTCTTACGATACCTACATACATTGCATGGTGGTAAATGTAGATTCAATTATGTCAATAATGGCAATCACCAAATGTGTAATATTATGCATGAAGAGGAATTCAGCTTTTGCTGTGTTTCACAGGTGACAGCGGTCACAAAGTTTATCTCCCATTCGCCATTTTTTAGGCATTGCAGGTGATATTTTTGCCATCACTTGAAATATGTAGAGTAGGCATATTGTGGCATCAATCAAATTGTAATGCTGATTTGACATAAACACTGACGTGTTGGAGCTCAATGTTCTCACAAAAACCCTATCTTAACTTCACACAGTTGCTTTCAACAGCAGAGAAAACCTTCCTTCTACCTACTCTACGAATGCAATTTAAGTGCATCAACAACGTTCAGCTTAATTTCTGATAGATTTCTACTGGCTGTTGCTGCAGTTGTAGAAGTTTTGGGGGCATGCAAGGCTTCTGTAAAGTGTTAAGACCTACAAGGAGTAATATGAAATGTGCTGAAGAAGTTACCATTGACTTCAAGTATTCATTACAAATCATTTGCTTCCTGACACCACTGGTCACTCCCCTTGGACTATAGCATGATGAGGAGAAAGTAGATATTGCTACAAAATAAGACATATTTGCGAGGAAGAATGTAAAAGAACAGGTTTACCTACACAGCAAGGCAAGCATGCTGGAAAAGTAAGAAGGAGGAAGAAATCCTCTCACTAGGAAACTCTATCCACCCAGGTTATTTCGGGAGCAATACTCCTACTTGAACCTCAGCAAAAAAGCAGTGGGTCGCTCACCAATGAGTGCATCCAGCAAGTGGCCTTCTCTGCCTGCCTCCCCACCATCTCTGAAATTTAGTTTACAGCAGAGTGATGGGGGGAGCAACAGCCAGCCCTTCAGCTCATGGGACTGGTGAGGTCCTTAAATAAGGGCCTCATTCCACTATTGCCAGTATTTCATTCCCAAAGGTGAAAACAATACCTTAAAGCAGTAGCCTCCAACATTTTAAGCACAAGATCACTTTTTAAAATTAAGTGCAAGCCAGGATCTAGCCAAAATCAAATATAGAATAAACAATTTATTTTTAGTGTGAAATAACTCTAAAGCCAAGTATATATAATTATTCATTTTGTCCTTTACTGACCAAGTCTCAGTGTGACCTTGTGACTGCACATTATCTGTCAGTGTTTCAAAGTCTATGCTGCAGTTTAAGGCCATTAGCTGTAAACAGTCCATCAAACAGTATCTGTGAGGTGGATGCAATATTTGGACTTGATTATCTCCATTTGGGGAAATGCTGTCTCATGGACATATGTGGCATTAAAATACATGTTCACTTTAAAAACAAAGGATGATAGAAGTGTTTTTTTTTTCTCTGTTTATGAATCCCCAAAAATAGCTGTCTCTCAATCTGATTTTTAGCTCAATATCATTTTGCATTGTAATCATCTTATTACCAGACTCAACCACTTCACATCAGCATGGAGGATTAATTCACAATAGGCAGCATCACGTTTGTCATGTAAGACTGATGATGAAAGGCTTTTGCTCAAATCAAGTTTATCATCTTAACAACATTCATTATCTGAGAAAACTCTATAACTTTACTTGCTAATGCTTGCTAGTGGATTATACTGTGGTAAATGTTAAAAGAGGGGAAATCAAGATAATTTCTGCAAACTGCAAAAAAGACCACATTTGTGCCAAGCATTGTTGTTGCAGCATCAGTTGTAATGGAAATCAGTTTCTTGAATGGAAATTTTTTTTCAAGCATATACCTTTTGAATGCAATCAGACATCGTCACCCTTTGTTCTCACCAAGTGTTATGCTCTGAATTGCCATTATGTGTCCTTCTTTATTCTTAAAATATTTGAATAGGTCATTGCTTCTTTAATTTTTTCATTCATTCCCGGGATGTGGGCTTCACTGGCCAGGCCAGCATTTATTACTCATCCCTAATTACCCAAAGGTCAGTTAACTGTCAACCATATTGCTGTGGGTCTGGAGTCACATGCAGGCCAAATCAGGTAAGGACAGCAGTTTCTTTTCCTAAAGGGCATCAGTGAACCAGATGGGTCTTTTCTGACAATTGACAATGGCTGAATGGGCACCATTAGGCTCTTGGTTCCAGATATTTGTTGAATGCATCTGCCATAGTAGGATTTGACCTCAGGTCCTCAGAACATTACCAGGGTCTCTAGATTATTAGTCTAGCAACAATACCACTAGGCCATCATCTTACCTTTGCCAAAAAAAACAAACAACTGTGGATACTGAAAATCAGATCTCAGCATCAACTCAGCATCAGTGCTAACCACTGGCACAGTGGTTAGCACTGCTACCTCGCAGCGCCAGAGACCCGGGTTCAATTCCCGACTCAGGCGACTGACTGTCTGGAGTTTGCACGTTCTCCCCGTGTCTGCGTGGGTTTCCTCCGGGGGCTCCGGTTTCCTCCCACAGTCCAAAGATGTGCAAGTCAGGTGAATTGGCCATGCTAAATTGCCCGTAGTGTTAGGTAAAGGGGTAAATGTAGGGGTATGGGTGGGTTACGCTTCGGCGGGTCGGTGTGGACTTGTTGGGCCGAAGGGCCTGTTTCCACACTGTAAGTAATCTAATCTAATCTAAAACCAGAAAATTATGGAAAAATTCAGCAGAGGGTATGGAAGCATTATAGGAGAGAAAGCAGAGTTAACATTTTGGATCCAGTGACTCTTCATCAGTACTGTTCTGATGAAGGGTCACTGGACCATTCCAGTTTTGAAAGTTTTTCCAGCATTTTCGGACCTAGCCTTTGACATTGGTGAATGACTTCTCGCATTTAGCTGGAAGATGGCAAATACCCTAAGTTTAAAAAGGGTAGAAATTAGGGGACCAGCTAGGCATTCACTGGAATAGCTGAGTTTGAGGTTAACAAAGACATGGATAAAGGTTTCACAGTCGACGAGCAAAGTCATAACTGAGATGGAAATAGGCAGTCTAAGTAATGGCACAATTGTGGTTGAAAGGCCATCTTGTGATGCTAAGGTTCAAAGTAGATTGGTTTAATCTTAATACTGCTGCCAAGGCAAGGGATTTGGTCAGTAGTAAGGGAACAGGGCTTGGAACAGGGAAAATAATTGTTTTAGCAGTCTTAATACATAATTGGAAAAGATTTGTCTTCAATACAGACATAGTATGTAGTTTCCCTATAGTGGAAGGGTTGAGAAATAGGGAGTGAAAAGGGCCCCTTAAAGATCAATGTGGTGGCTGTCTCTATGTGGAACGACAGGAGGATGATGAGATACTAAACAAATATTTTGTGCCAGTATTTACTGTGGAGAAGGACATGGAAGCTAGGGAACTTTGGAAAAAAAATTGTGATGTCTTGGAAAAGGTCATACTACAGAATAGGTGCTGGAGGTCTTAAAACACTAAAAGGTAGATAAATCCCCAGGACCTGATCAGGAATTTCCCAGAATGTTGTGGGAAACTAGGTAAGAGATTGTTGGGCCCCTTGCAGAGACAGTTGTATCATTAACAGCCATGGGTAAGGTGCTGGAAGACTGCAGGTTGGCTAATGTGGTGCCACTAATTAAGAAAAGCTGTAAGGTAAGGCCAGGGCGCTATAGACTAGTGAGTCTTACATCAGTGGTGGGTAAGCTGTTGGAGGGGATTCTGTGGGACAAGATTTACATGCATTTAGAAAGCCAAGAGCTAATCAGAGATAGTCAGCATGGTTTTGTGTGTAGGAAGTTATGGCTCACTAATTTGATTGAGTTTTTTAAAGAGGTGACAAAGAAGATGAAGGCAGAGCGGTAGACATTGTCTATATGAACTTCACCAAAGCATGGTAGATTGGTTAGTAAGGTTTGTTCACCTATAGGATCCAGGAAGAGCTAGACATTAGGATCCAGGAAAAGCTAGACATTAGGATACAAAATTGGCTTGATGGTAGAAGACAGAGGGTGGTGGTATAGGTGTTGCTTTTGAGACAGGAGGCCTGTGACTAGCATTGTGCCACAACAGTTAGGGCTGAGTCCACTATTTTTTGTCATTTATATAAATGATTTGGATGTGAATATAGCAGGTTTGGTTAATAAGTTTGCAGATAACACCAAAATAGGTGATGTGATGGACAGTGAAGAAGATTATTGGAGGGCAATGGGACCTTGATCAAAGACGGCAATGGACTGAGAAATAGCAGATGGAGTTTAATTTAGATAAATTTGACATGTTGCATTTTGGAAAGTCAATCCAGGGCAGGAATAATCCAGTTAATAGTAAGGCCCTGGGAGCATTGCCAAACAAAGAATCTTAGGGGTGCATGCGCGTATTTCCTTGAAAATGGAGTCACAGATAGACAGGGTTTGGCAGGCTTGCCTTCATTTAGTCAAAATATTGAGTATAGGAGTTGGGACTTATGTTGTGGCTTCACAGGACATTGTTGAGGCCTCTTATAGAATACTGCATACAATTCTGGTCACCCTTCTATTAGAAAGATGTTGTTAAACTTGACAAGGTGCAGTAAGAAAATTGTTGGGCCTGGAGAGTTTTTGAGTTTTAGGGTGAGGCTGAATAGGTTGAGGTTTTTGTTTCCTGGCGTGTCAGAGGCTGAAGGGTGACCTTATAGAGGGTTATAAAATCATGAAAGGCATGGAATGAAAAGCCAAAATATTTTTCCTAGCGTGAGGGAGTCCAAAACTAGAGAGCATAGGTTTAAGGTGATAGTGGAAAGATTTAAAAGGGACCTGGGGGTAACATTTTCATGCTGAGAGTGGTGCGTATATGGAACAAGCTGTGAGAGGAAGTGATAGAGATAGGTACAATTGCAACATTTAAAAGGCATCTGGCTGAGTACATCAATAGGAAAGAACATGAGCAAAGTACTGACAATGGCACAAGGTCAGATTGGGATGTCTGGCTAGCATGTATGAGTTGGACCAAAGGGTCTGTTTCCGTGCTATGTGACTCTATGATTCTATCCTAGTGGAGACAACGTGGGTACCAAGATTCCTGATTTTGACTGCAAATAGGTTTACACATGACATCGAGATAGGATAGATTGATTTTTGATCTATCAGGGAATCATGGGATAATGGGGTTCTTTTATTCAAAGATCTATCAATCCATCTGCTTTGTGACAAGCAGCTTGGACTGTATTACATTGGCAAAGGTGTCAGTAGCCCAGCCTGGCTGACTGACAGTCAACAGCAAGAACACTGGTGGATTAGCAGTGGTGGGAGAACAAATGTAATCTTTCTGAAAGTGCACAGTAGTTTCATGTTCCATGATGCCATTGTCATCTTCTCATCAGCTTCTCTGCAATTTCAGCATTGCATTGGAGGACAGTTTGCAGAACAATTATTTGTTCATTCTGCGAACTGCTTTGAATACTGCTATCCTCAGCTTTGAAAGCAACAGTCTGAGCCTGCATGGCACCAACCTGACCTTGCACGACTTCACTCTGAGCTGCTACTGCTGCACTCAGACATTGGATGGCATTTGTTGATTTCAAATGGGAGCTCAGATATCGGACATCAGCCATGCAGATTGGCTTTAAGTGATGTAGGCTTTAACTGATGCTAGCCTCTCATGATTTTGCAGTCTCTGTTTACTCTGTTCACTGGTTGTACAATACAGTCATTTAAATTAGCAAGTTCCATGAAGTTGCCATATGACAAACATCACAAACAAGGAGTGTCAGCTAATTCCATCTCAGAATTCCATGCATTCAGTTTAGTCTGCTGTTCAATTTTACAGCCAAATTCATTTTTAAAAAAAAATCCCCAGTTACTGTTGTGAAGCTTTTTTATTTCCAATTTAAAACCTGGTTATATTAGATACTATTCAATTCTCAAATTTAACATCAAAATCATAGAGAAAAAGTAAAATTCAAAACAAATTGGGTAAATTTGGAGAAAATAATAAAAATTAGCTGTTATTGAAAATCAGCAAAACTCAGTAAAGCAAATGAGACTAACAAGGCAGAATTAAATAAGTTCATAACAAATAATAATTGCACAGTTCATAGGTACTAACCACAATCCCATTAAATGGCAGAGCAGACTCAATGGGCCAATGGCCTTCTTCTGTTCCTATTTCTTATTATTTACATTTAAGCCTCAATGGCAGTTCCAATACTGTAATATAAGTTTCCATAATCAGAAAATACAATTAAGCTTCTTTAATAGGAAATATCTTTTACAGCATGTGATTAGAATGTAAGTTGGAAAAACATTGACGAATAAAGGTTAATTTTGAATTCCAGTCTGAAATGTGCAATATGTTATTCTAAAATTTAATTTTGTGGTATGTGCTATAAATTATAATATTACAATAATTAGATGAAGTGAATCTATTTTATTAAAATATGTGGTAAACATCATTGGCTTGGATTTTTGCCAATTCAGGATGACTTGGGAGGCCTTTAAACATAACTGACAGTTTCCCACCCCTATTTCCATACACACCTCGACCCGCATCTGTAACCTGTACTCCAGACAAGAAATTATACTTTGGATGTTGGACCTTCCGAGTTTAACAATTCAATGCCACATTGTGTATTCACACTCACCTACTAAGGCAACAAATATGTGTCTCTTCTGATCTATTTTAACATGCACATTCAGTTCACAAGTTAACTTATTGAATACATGCTTAAAGTCCAAATATGTACATTTACCTACCTCTTCAAATTTATGTGCTATCATTGAAAAGGCCATGAAAATAGCATCTGTTGGGCCTGTTATTGTTACAATGCGTTCTGGACAGGACCCTTCTGAAATGTTGATTCTTGCACAGCTCTATGAAAAAGAACAGCTCATTGTCTCATCTCATGAAGCATGTTTGTCAACCTATATTTCACTACAGGATAAACAGTTCACAACTTACCTCCTCCCTCATCTTTTTCACTGTCTCTCCTTTCTATAATAGAAAGAAAAATGTTCACACACTTATTGTAACTTTATTTAGCTTTTTTTAAAACTGTAGGCTGGGGAATTAAAATGATAGAACTAACCTTTCCAATAATGCTTCCAACTTCCTGTACAGCAAGAGGAAAAATACATTATGTCAGATTACTAGTTTCCCTCAATTATATGAATTATTTGAATGAAACTAAAGTCTTAAAATATTTACACAACTTTTTTTCTGATTTAAGTGAGCACATTTGTACTGGAAAACTTTAACATTAATTACACCTCAGCAAAATCCAATAAGGTTTCACACAGAAATCTTAATATGTTGTGGCCTGGAACAGTGAGATTACAATTTAATGAAAGTTTGTGCTTTGGATCCCTGGAACTGAAAACATGCATCTGGGCTTAACAAACTACTGGGATCTAAATCCTCCTCAGCAAAATAGCTTGGGCCAAAACTGCCCTTACTCCAGTAGTTGCCTAGAAGGTGCCTATTGATCAGAGAGATCTGAATTGGTTTAAGGCAGAATTTCTACTCCATCTGGAAATCCCACCTTGGAGGGCTGCTGGCCAATCAAATGACTGAATTCACTTGGTGCTATCTGTCTCAGTATCTGTACCTGATCTATGTCACTGCTGGAACTACAATAGTGTCCTACACCTGAGAAGCTGGAATGAGAGTAAAAGACAGGGGAGCATATTGCTGGAGACAGCCTAGAATGTCTCAGTAAGGGGAAGGGTGGAGCTGAAAGCTAGCATAGATCAGCAAGTGGAGGGAAGAGATCTAAGTGAGGCACAGAAATGACCTGGATGAGGCCACCAATGACCCTGAAAAAACTTCTAAGAGCTACCATGCTCCCTTGCTTGTCAAGAGCCTGCGCTGTAAATATTGCCCAGCTGGATGGGGTCTCTCAGGCTGCATGTTACATTAAGTGGCTGTTATGTTGCTTACACTTAAGAACATAACCATAAGGAGCAGATGTAGGCCATTCAGCTCACTGAATCACCATTCAATGAGATTATGGCTTATTTGATAGTCCTCAACTCCACTTTCCTGCCTTTTTCTAAAAGATCTTGATTCCCTTACTGATTAAAAATGTTTACTATAGCCTTAAAAACAATTAAAAACCCAATCTCAACAACTTTCTGTGGTAAATAATTCCACAGATTCACAACTCTCTGAGAGATGAAATTCCTCCTCATTTTTATCTTAAATGTGCAACCTCTTATTCTGAAATTATGCTCTCTGGGGCTAGACTTTTCCAGGTAAAACTGTGGTGGAGACAGGGGTTGGTGAGTATGGATCAGAGTCAACACCAATGGTATTTTATGAGTCCCCTCCTCATCTACAAACCATTTGTCAGGGTTTGTAAAATCTCAATTTTGATTATAGGCTGTAATCAGCACAGATACTCAACATATAAATCCAGCTCCCAGAAGTTAAAGTAGTATCTAACCTAACGCACTATTTAGAATCATTATCTTAAACAGAACAATACTGTCCAGGAATTATCCCAGTTGTACATATTTACTTCTTTGTCTGGTTGTTATTGAGCACAGCACAAAGTAACCACGGAATATATTACATATAGCAGTTACTTACCATTCATATAACAGACATCAAGGACTGCATTTTTCTCTGAGCCCATAACCCGCAGAAGTATAATTAGATTAGGTTTTTGGCCATTGGTGTCCCAACTGTAGTTTTCAGTTTGGGTTAATTAAAAAATAGCAGATGAACTGAATTATTGAAAATGACTCTAGGATTTTGCCTTTTTGGCAGTGGGAATTATCAAGGTGATAATTATGCAAGATTTAAATGCCTTCAGCTTTCAGGATTCTTAATAATTTTGCTACAAAAACTGGAAATGAACTGTTAATACACTGCCAGGCAGGTCTGCTTCAGGGCTCTGAGCTGCTCTCTTCACACATGGTCATGATAAAGTGTTCCTGCAGAAGGTCATGAGGATGAATACAAAGCATATCGTGAACCTTGAAATAAGAAGTAGCAGCAGAGACATAGAAGAGGATTGCTGGGGTAATCAGTGCCAAACTCAATATTTGCTATACAGTCATAAATTGTGGCAAAATAGTTTGCTAATTGTAGCAGACCAGTCAAGGAGAGAGAAGCTAGCTGCATATCCTAAGAATATACCAAAGTAGCCCAGAATTGCTGTAGAGTTCTCCTGAACTGCTGTCATAACTTGACCAAGAAATTAACAGTACTTTTGGAAAAACAGCATAAACACCTAAAAATGAACTTCTCACTTCGAATTATTTCCAAATTAGAGTTCATAAGTAGCGTCCATTCATTCTGAGGTAAAGTGTTTGAAGAGCTTTGAACTATGAGGCTATTCAGTCAATAAAATAAATTCCGGAACCTGGGAGACATTTGGAGGAGTGAAAAATCACAACCTGTCAAAATGAGGAAGCGCATTGGGTCTTCTAGGAATTTTGCACCTGATTGGTTGGCCATAGGTTTTTGACTGGTATTAGGATCCAGGAAGTGGAATTGTCAGCCATCAAGAGTAACTGGCCAATCAGAGGTCAGCAGCTTCAGATCTTGGTAGCATCATAGAGGAAGCTTTAGCTATTGCTGGTATAACACCCCATTATCTCCTAGGGTGATGGACTAAAGGAACTGCGTGTGTGTGTGTGGTGTGTGTGGTGTGTGTGGTGTGTGTGTGTGGTGTGTGTGGTGTGTGTGGTGTGTGTGTGTGGTGTGTGTGGTGTGTGTGTGTGTGTTGGGGGGAGGGAGGTCAGTTTTTGTGTTGCGGCTAGAATCCCGAGAGTGTGAAAATACACCAATCAGCCCATTGAGTCTGCACTGACCTTCTGAGCAGCACTTCACTTGTAAGGAGGGTGTTCGGACTGAAATGCAACCATATAAAAACCTGGTCTGCTGTAGTCATGTAACTGAGACTCACACTGGAGGCAGTCATTTTACTGAGAATCAAAGAATTCATTCTGCCTAGACAACAGCTGTTTGCTGTGCTCATCACATAGCATCATTATATAATTTCAACATTGCTTTTATTTTTGGATTGCCATGTTGAGCACTTCACGGAAATTTGTGAAGGTCACGATGATGAATGATGCATCTGTGTCTATCTGACACTTTATACTGACCTGATGGTGTCCTGCAATTATCATTCCAGCAGTCACAAATCATGTATCATCTATTAATCTGACTGAACTAACCAATTGTAACTTAAGAAATAGAAGCAGGAGTAAGCCATTCAGTCCTTCAAGCCTGGTCTGTCATATTATAATATCATGGTTGATATGCTCCAGGCCTCAACTCCTCATAGACCACAATTCTTTGATATTTCAAAAGTATATCCACCTTTTCTTTCAGTACTTCCTGTGATCTAGCCTCTACAACTGTTGGGTGAAGAATTCCGGACATTCACTACTTTTTGGAAGAAAGAATTCCCACATATCTGTTTTAAGTGTCTGTCCCCTTATTTTGTAACTATGTCCCATAGTTTGAGATTCCTCCACCGAGTGGAAGCATCTTCTCAACATCTACGCTGTCAAACCCGTTCATAATATTGTATGTTTCAATAAGATCGCTCTTCATGCTTCTAAAATATAATGAGTATAGGATTAACCTGTTTAACTATTTTTCCTTTCACTCCAGCAATCCGCCAAGTGAATCTCATTTGAACTGCCTCCAATGCTAATGTATCCTTTCTTGAATATAGGGATTAAGGCTGGACTCAGCATTCCAGGAGCATGGGTTTACTCAACTTCCTGAAACTTACCATTGAAAGCAAAGTAAAAGCACAATGACAGTTGCTGGGGCTGACTAAAACCCATGTAATTAGTTTAATAAATACTCAGACTTCACCACTTTTTTTTAACATCATTGTGCAAAAGGATTTCATAGAAGCATAGAATCCCTAGAGTGTGGAAACAGGTTATCCAGCCAATCAAGTTCACACTGCCAACTAGCCACGAAACGACACGACCAGCTATCCTTAGTAGCCATACACGCAGATGACAAGCAACATGAGTTCGACTGGGACAACACTACTATTATAGCTCAAGCCAAACAGAGAACAGCCAGGGAATTCCTAGAGGCATGGCACTCATCCACAGATTCAATCAATAAGCACATCGACCTGGACCCAATATACCGACCACTGCAGCGGACAGCTGGACAAAATACTATAAATGCTGGAGGAAACATCACAGAAGCGCTTCACCAGAGGGTCCCAAGTACTGAGGATGTCACCTAGACAGGGGACGAAATGTCTGCAACACAAATTCCCAGCTCAGCGAACAGAACCACAACAACTTTAGATTATACCAGTATATCAGTATCTGGAGCACATGCAGGGGACATTCTTTCTGACTCCTACCCACCATCAATACCACTTACACAAAATAATTTAGTAACAACTAACCAATCCAGCATATAGCCCCTTTAATCCTAACAAATCATGTATTCCTATTGTGATGAAGGCATATAATATATCTATGTTATCATTTTTGGAAATTGGATTACAAATTAGAGGCTAGTGGGCATTGGTTAGTTTTGTGAATGGTTTTCTTTCAAAAATAATAACAAGGTCAGAGAGTCCTTCCAGATCCAGATTCAAATCCAGCATTTGTGATTAAAGCAGGTGACCGCAAACCTTTTTGAATGGAAAGATGTTTAGATGTTTATACTGTTGGATTAGCGAAGTTAAAGTAAACACTTAAAGTTTTATTTTCAGTTCAGAAGAAGCTTGATTTGAGTAAGTTTTTCCAATTCAGTCTAGAAAAACCAGAGTTGAGTTCAGAAGCTAATTTATTTTCACTCTTAGAAAGAGTTCACAGCAGTTCAGAGAACTAGTCATCTCAGCAGAACAGTTTAATATGTGAAACTTCCAAAGCAGGAAAGTTTGGTCAGGAATCTGTACATTATTACAACTGAGAAAAGTTCGGCTCTTAGATTTGGGAAAAGTTCATGTTGGCAGATTTAAAAGGGACTCATTGAATCATCTCAATAGTCTGAGGTAAAGAAACTGGAAAGCATCAGGAAGCAGAACCCTAGAAAGTTGAGACAGGGAGGTAATTTTTCTGGACTTGAGATTCTATAATGGGTCATGTTAGAAATAGGTTTAAACTTTGTGTTGCGTGTTTGAAGATCATTTTAACTGTCATCCATATTTTTCTGATTTTTTTTGGAATACATTTTGTCAAATTGTTAAAGAAAATGTGCAGCCTTATGTAAACATATTTCAGCAATTAACTACCATGTTAACTAACTAAACAAAACAAAAAAAAAATCATCTATTCAAGGCAGGATTTACTCTTGGATTTGACTTGCCCAGCAGTACCATCAACTGGGATCATTACACATATAAAGAAGGAAACCTTCCATTCAGCAACCAAGAAAGGGCTAGTTGGGAAAATATTGTATGCTAATAAAATTTATGTAATTCTACGGAGATTAGAAATTCCACAGCATAAAATGTTTTCAGACCCATGTGCAAACATATGCAGAATTACAAAGTTTAATTCTTTCTTTTCTTACTGCTCCTATATGTTGCGATATCTGTGACTTTAGCAGAGGTGGAAATAAGTAACTCATTCCTCTGCTTAGACTGCTTGTAACTAGTAACTTCACAAATTAGAAGCTTATCAGGGTTTTGCCAAAGATTGCACCTCCTACACCCATGCAGGTTCAACAAGCTCAACCACTAGGACATGAGACAGTATGTCTTCTACTGATTGAGGGCAGATAACAGATAAGAAGTATTTGTCTTAAGGCAACATGGAAGAGAACAAAATGAAAAAAACCTGAAAGAACTGCAGTTGCTGGAAATCAGAAACAGAAACAGAAGTTGGTGGAAACACTCAGCAGATTTGGTAGTTTCTGTAGAGAGAAATAAGAGTTAATATTTTGGCTCCAGTGACCTTTTTTCAGAAATCAATGTATGGAAGAGAACGAACTGTTTGTAGAAGGAGAACAAAATTAATAGAATCTTTTTGTTTTTATCTGCCTGATTCCACCACTGCAAAATCTCTAACTCTAACACCTCCATTAAATTGTTCCTGGATTTCATCTATTTTAACAGATATAGTCAGTTTTTCACAAGATATTTGCATTTCTATTTTCACATACAAAACAGCCTTTGAATTTCCATTGTACACGCAACATAACTTCAAATTCCTTATTACGATTTGGGCTCTAAAACTATAAGGTATATTAAACAGTGGTCCAAACATATATGAACATATATTGTTGTGCTCTGAGCATTTTGTAATAACCATAGAATCTAAATCGTTTGGAACGCAAACCATTTCCAAATTGAAAAAGCTTTTGAGTGGCATGAAATCGAGCAAAGGCAGATGTGATCTAGTGTAGCTGCCAAGATCACAGCCTGCAAAACTTTTCAACCAGTAGTTATCGCTACAGGGAATTTGATGCAATCAATCCAAAGACAATGTGCCTTTGATCCAGGCCCATAAGCTGTTTTTATGCAGCTGCATGATTAGGATTGAATCAGTGAGCGAACTCCCAGCATCTACATGACTAAATTTGATTCCTTTATCTTTGTCGAGAAGAAATTATGCAAATAAGATAGTTTTGTGCTATCCAGATAGTACAAAACATTTAACGCCTGGCTTATATAGTATTGGGCACAGGTCAACATCCTTCTGCATCCAAGTTTGAAACCAATGAACATGAATGACAAGCAAATATGGAATTTCAAGACACAGAAACATTCTCATTCAGTACAGGCTCCAAACACTCAACAAAATACCAAATGAAATGCAGTTTAGCAAATTTCATGTAGTCTCCATTTTTGCCATGATGATAAAGGAGATTATTTCAATAATCACATCAATCTGTTTCTTAGATTCCAAAAAATAAACAGTAATGTAAAGTTATTTATATATTGTGTTCATTTTTATCATCTCCTGACTGGAGTTCATGGTTCTGGATTAGTGATGCTGAAAGAGCACAGCAGTTCAGGCAGCATCCGAGGAGCAGTAAAATCGATGTTTCGGACAAAAGCCCTTCATCAGGAATACAGGCAGAGAGCCTGAAGGGTGGAGAGATAAGTGAGAAGAGGGTGGGGGTGAGGAGAAAGTAGCAAAGATTACAATAGGTGAGTGGGGGAGGGGATGAAGGTGATAGGTCTGTGGGGAGGGTGGAGTGGATAGGTGGAAAAGAAGATAGGCAGGTAGGACAAGTCATGGGGACAGTGATGAAGTTTGGAATTGGGGTGAGGTGGAGGAAGGGGAAATGAGGAAACTGTTGAAGTCCACATTGTTACCTGCTTTAGCAAACTGAACAACTTTCATTGAAGCTGCTTTGGCAGCCGTATGACAGTTGTACACTGTGAGCTTGCAATTCTAATATGCCACTAAATGCAATATAAAATTAGCTTAAAAAGATAGAAACATTCTAGTAAGAGTAGGCTATTCAGTCTTACAGGCCGCCTGTTCTAATCTGGATGATAGCTGATAATCTACCTCAATGTCATTTTTGTATGCTGTCTGCATATCCCTTGATGACATTAGTTTCTACAAGTTTATCAATCTCTGCCTTGAAAATATTCAATGACTGAACTTCTACAGCCTACTAGAGAAGAGAATTCCAAAGATTCATTACCTTCTGAGTGAAGAAATTTCTCATTACCTTAGACGAAAAAGGCTTGCCCCTTATTGTGATAGACGAACGTGAGTACTGTAGATGCTGGAGATTAGAGTCAAGAGTGTGGTGCTGGAAAAGCACAGCAGGTCAGGCAGCATCCGAAAAACAGGCAAAAGTCCTTCATCAGGAAATTCCTTGACCCTTACTTTGATAATGTATTCCTCGGTTCTAGATCTATTCAGCCAGGGGAAACATTAATTCTGCAAAACATCCTGTTGAGTCCTTTAAGAATTTTGCAATTTCAATGACACCATCTCCTATTCTTCTAATCTCTAGAGAATACAGGTCCAATCTCTCCAAATAAAAGCAAAGTTTAGGTGCTGGAGATCTGAAGTAAAGCAGAAAGCACTGGAGAAACTCGACAAATCTTGCACTATCTGTTGAAAAGGAAACAGAGTTAAGTTTTTAAATCTAATTACCCTTTTTTTGGAACTCAAAACTCTTCCTAAACCTTTCTTGGCTAAATCTGAGTTGCATAAGTTTGTTGGAGCATTCTTTGTCACAAGGCCAAGTGAGATTTCTTGATATGTTACCAAACTCATGTCATTAATTACCTACTGTGCCCTTGTGGCATCCCTTATGTCCGATATCTGCCGTAACTTGCCATGTGTCGTATGTAGGACAAATGCAAGGCCAATGAAGTATAATGTGGACAAATGTAAGTTTATCCACTTTGGGAGCAAAAACAGGAAGGCTGATTATTATGTGAATGGTGATAGATTGGGAGAGGTGAGTTGCAAGAAGACTTTGGTGTCCTTGTACATCAGTTGCTGAAAGTAGGTTGGCATGCAGGTGAAGCAGGTAGTGAAGAGGACAAATGATATGTTGGCTTTCATAGCCAGAGGATTCAAGTATAGAAGCCAGGATGTCTTGCTGCAATTGTATATGGTCTTGGTGAGACCATATCTGGAATATTGAGTGCAGTATTGGTCTCCTTATCGGAGGAAGGATGGAGAGAGTGCAATGAAGTTTTACCAGACTGATTCCTGGAATGTCAGGACTGATATTTGAAGAGAGACTTAATTGATTTGGAGTAGAATTTAGATGAATGATGGGGAAAACTCATAAATATTATAAACTTTCAACAGGAACAGGAAGGATGCACCGGATGACTGGTAAGTCTAGAACCAGGGTCACAGTCTAAGAATATAGAGTAGGCAATTTAGGACAGGGGTGAGAAATTTCTTCACCCAGACAGTTGTGAGCCTGTCGAATTCTTTGCCACAGAAAGCAGTAGAGGCCTAAACATTGAATGTTTTCAAATAGGAATTAGACATAGATTTTGGGGCCAAAGGCATCAAAGGGTATGAAGAAAAAGCAAGATCAGGGTACCAAGCTGGATGATCGGCCAGAATCATATTGAATGGCAGAGCAGGGTCAAAGGACCAAATGGCCTGTTTCTGCCCATTCCAATATTTTTGTGTCTGTTTTCCACTCCACTCTACCATGCACCATTTCCTGATTAACTAGCCACTCTCAACAGCTTTCAGGCAAGCATCCCTTATGAAAGGTCACAATTCACCTGGAGGAGTGCTGACATCGGGCAGCTGATCTTCTCATTGAGGACTGAGAAGAGATGAGAGAGAAGAGGAAGTTGACACCACAGTTCTCTGATATAGATCTGGATACCTTTGTTGACGAGGTATTGAAAGGAAGGGATATCATCTTCCCAGAGAAGCATCTGAGAAAACCATGACAACACACCATGACAGCCTGAATGGAGATCACCACCCAATCAATACCATTTTCAGGGAGTGGAGGGATGCAGTGTTGCACGAAATGACCCTGCCAGAATAACTGCTTGGACCAGACCTGCATGTAGAGAATCATGTCCCAGCAATAGAGTAAGTAACACTTATTGTTGCATTGAAATGCTGCTATTAAGCAAATGGTCAGTGAAATGCATCAGGCATCACTTGTAATCCATGGCTACAACTCATTCTGCCTTTTATGGCCATGGAGGTGTAGCCAGTGTCCCGACTACATCGACAGAGAGCTGCCTGTCTTCCATCTCTGTAGGTGACGCTGTCAGGGCCCAGAGCAGGTTTCAACAACAATGTCTCATGCACAGTGTATCTGCTCTGATATGGAAATGTCAGTGGCCTTGATAGACAACAAGAAGTTTGGGATTGGAGGTTGCCTAGGACCTCACACAGACTGTTGTGCAAATAGCAGTGTTAGAAACATTGAGAGGACCCTGTGGTCTTAACAATAAGGGACTTCATGAAAATGCAAAGGCAGAAGCAGACAAGCATGCGATGCAGAGGCCTCCATTGCTCAGAAGCTGGAGCAATGCAGGTAGTCCAGCCACTGCATGTCTGTCTCCATGAACAGGTTAAGGGCTAACATGGAGAGTTAGGCACAGCTCCCTCTTGGATGCTGGAGGCTCAAGCCCATCTGCCATCTACCACCATAGGCACTGATCCTCAGGTCCGAAGGCGGGGTGAGAGTAGTGCAGGGAGCCTTGACCTTATTCCAGATGCCGCATCCTCACAAGGAGGCATCCAGTGAGAGGAGGAAGGACGCACACATCCCTCTACTCAGGACACTGCAGAGATGGCAGGTTCCTTCAGTACCCTTCTGATGCATGGGAGTTCAGGCTGAGAGGGGAGACCATATGCCTGGCCTATCCAGGCCCCTGTGGCCCTGTGTTTGCCCTGTCAGACTTCCAGGGCTAAAAGGCTCCACGATGGAGCAGATTCTTTCTACCCAGATCAGTGCAGGGTAGTGGGAGGGAGAGGAGGAAGGTTTACTGAGGATGTGAGAGCCACAGTTGACAGTTCTAAAAAGATTTGTTCTGTTCATACAAGCTTGTTTTTCATGATTCATCTAGGTGTTTGGGCAGGGCTTAGATACATTGTTGTATCCTGTGATATCATTCCTTGGGTAGTAATGAGACACAGGGGTCTATGATGAGCACCCATTGCATCATGTGGGAGCAGTGAAAGCAATGCAAAAACATGGCACTGGCTAAATAAAACAGTAAAGGTGCCCAACTATCGCTTACAAAGGAAATTAGGGATAGTATTAGACAGAAAGAAGAAACACATTGAATTGCCAGAGAAAAAGTAGCAAGTCTGAGGATTGGTAGCAGAAAAGCACAAAAAGTTTGATCAAGAGGTAGAAAATAGAGTATAAGTGTATAATTGCAAAGAACATAGAAATTATAAAAACTTCTATTAATATGCAAAGAGATAAAGATTAAGAAAGATAAAGTTCTCAAGAAGGTGCGGAAATTATGAAGAACAAAAAAGTGATCAAAATAATTGAATACATATTTTGGTCTTACCTCCACAAAAAATAGGACACAAATAACCTCCCAATAACTTCAGGGAACCAAGGGTCTAATGACCAGATGGAATTATAGGAAATAAACATTAGTAAGGAAGTGGTGCTGGGAAATTAATGGGGATAAATCTGACAAATCACCAAGGTCAGATATTCTATATCCAACAGCAGTAAAGGAAGTGGTCCTGGAAATATTAAGCATTGGTAGTCATCTTCCAAACTTCTATAGACTCTGGAGCAGTTCCTTCATATTGAAAGGTGACACATGTCACCCTACTATGTACATTGGGACATAGGAACAGGAATAGGCCATTCAACTTCTTGAGCGTTCCACCATTTAATAAGATTATGACTGATCTGTGGTCTAACTTTATTAACCAACTTTGGCCTCTATCTCTTAATACATTTGCTTAACAAAAAAAACTATCTCAGATTTAAAATTAACAACTTATCCTGCATCCACTGCTGTTTGTGGAAGGCAGCTCCAAACATCTAACACCCTTTGTATAAAGAATGTTTAACATCTTTCCTGAAGGATCTAACACTAATTCTTAGACTATGCCTCCTAGTTCTAGAATCCCCAACCAGTGGAAATAGCTTATCTTTATCTTCCCTATCTTTCCTGGTAATATCTTGAAAACTTTGATCAGATCACCTCTTAACCTTCTAAATTCTGGAGAAAATGTGCCTAATCTGTGTAATCCTTCCTCATAACTTAAGCCCTGAAGCCCTGAATCTATATTGTAATCTCTTCAAGACAATATATGCTTCCAAAGATGTGGTGCCCAGATCTGCTCACAGTATTCCAAGTGTGGTCCAACCAGGGTTTTGTATAACTACAGCATAACTTCTGCATCCCTGTACTCCAGTCTGCTAAATATATGAAAGCCAGCACTCCATTTCTCGATTACTTTCTGTACCTGAGGTCTATGCACCTGAATTTTATGTCATCAACAAATTTGGAGATATGACTTTCTATGTTATTATCCAAGTCATTAATAAATAACATGAAATAACTGAGGCTCTAACATAGATCCATGCGGAGAAAATTACAGACCAGTTAGCCTGACATCAGTGGCATGGAAAATGCTGGAGTCTTTTATAAAAGTCTTGATAACAGAATATTTGTAAAGCATTAACAGGATTGGACAAAGCCAGCAAGGGTTTATGAAAGGCAAATGATGTTTTATCAATCCACTGGAGTTATTAAGGAATAGCTAGTAGGATAAATAAACAAGAACTAGTGGATATGAAGTATTTGAAGTTTCCAAAAGCTTTTGGAAAGCTCTCTCCTTAGAAGTTAGTGGACAAAGTAAAAGCACATGGGTTATGGATTAATATAGTAGCATCGATCAATAATTGGTTGACAGACAGGAAACAGAGAATGGGAATAAATGAATCTATAAATGGATCCCAACTATTAATGAAATATATCCCCTTGATGAGGGAAACAAATGCATAATTTCCACAGTTTCGCTGATGACACAAAACTGGACAGGATTGTGAGTTCTGAGGAGGATACTAGGTGGCTTCAATATCAGTTAGATAGGTTGAGTGAGTGGGCAAATACACAGCAGATGCAGGACAATATGGCTAAATGTGAAGATATATACAATGGTGTGAAAATCAGACCAGAAGGATATTGTTTCAATGGTAACATTTTGAGAAGTATGGATGTACAAAGGTTTTTGAATCAATGAAAGTACACTGGCAAGTGCAGCAATAAAATGGTATATTGGCCTTCATTGCAAGAAGATTTAAATTCAGAAGCAGGGATACCTTATGGTAGTTACACAGGAGCTGAAAATGTGTTGCTGGAAAAGCGCAGCAGGTCAGGCAGCATCCAGGGAACAGGAGAATCGACGTTTCGGGCATAAGCCCTTCTTCAGGAATGAGGAAAGTTTGTCCAGCAGGCTAAGATAAAAGGTAGGGAGGAGGGACTTGG
>NC_057714.1:50871559-50935181 GCF_004010195.1 Chiloscyllium plagiosum | reverse complement strand
TATATATATATATATATATATATATATGCCATAGAGTGAGTGCAGGGTGGCAGAATATAGGAGAGATCAGTGTGACTGGGCCATTATTCAATACAGTTTAGAAAAATGAGAGGGGATCTGATTGAAATGTATAAAATTCTAACAGAGATGGATAGATGCAGGGAGGATGCTTTCCCTGATTGGGGAATCTAAAACTAAGGGATACAATCTCAAGATATGGAGTAGACCATTTACAGCTAAAACGAGGAAACATTTATTTGCTCAAAGAGTAGTAAATCTGTGGAATTCTTGATCGCAAAAGACTGTGGAGGCCAAGCTTTGAAATATATTCAACAAAGCGATATAAACAGTTTTACATTTTATTAGCACCAGGGGTAAAGGGAGAAAGCAGGAATATGGCATTGAGATAGACGATCAGCCATGATCACATTGAGTGGCAGACCAGGTTCGAAGGGCTGAATGGCCAACTCCTACTCCTCGTTTCCATGTTTCTATGTTGACATAGTCTCTTTAACATTTAGTCTTAAGAGGCAGAGGACGATTATTAGGTGCACTATTTCTATTCTGGGGCAGCATTAAAGACAATACCTAATGGTGCTTTTAAGCAGTTTGTGCAAGGCCTCTTGTAGGGTTTACATGATATCACATTGAGGGATATTGGGGTAGAGGATTCAGGTTTCCATTTCCAACATATTTGAGCTCAGCAAACACTAAATTGGAAGTTCTAGTTTGTAAAAAAAGAATCTCTTCAAATACATTTATGTTCAAACTGCATATTTTTGGTGTACAAATTATGAGATGTGCCTGGGAAATTCCATCTCCACTCCTTTATCTAAAAAATTTCATCAGATTATGAGAATGATTCACAGTGCGAAACAGATACATTGGTGGATTCATATTTGAAGACAATCCAACTAGAGTTAAAGACAGTGATATCGTTGATTTAAATTACAATTGTTTTGCTAAGTTGCAGTTTGCCAATTTTTTTTGTATGCTTTGGCTTTGTTATTTTTGCCCATTTATTGGAAGCTGCAAAGCCTGTTTTTTTTTCTCACCCATTGCATCTTCCATAAAGATACATTTGCTCCTTTCAGATTGTATTAATTGACACTCAAAATCTTCTAACCATAACTCAATTCTGCCCACCCAGTAAATTTCTCTGCTTTGATTTAACAACTTTGGAGAAGGGGTAATAAACCAAAAACAGTAATGATAAGCACTTTGTGGGTTGGCTGTTTCAAAATAAGATGGTAACAGGTCCAAGTCTTTACGTTGCCTTTCACTTCAATTTGTTTTCTATTGCAGAGAACAGAGGTTGCTCGATAGAATATTGTGTCATGGAATATATTACTTTTGGGGGGGAATGAGAGGGAAAGAAATGATGTGGCTTGACTAGTAACAATACCTCCATCACAGAGCAGCATGAAGTTAAAGAGACCCAGACCATCTGTGCGAAGGCTTTCTAAAGGAGATCTTCTCCTGTGAGAATATTGAAAAATAATAGCGGAAGAAAGAGAAAAGAAAATGAGACGAATGACATGAGGCACTCGCATCCATATATAAAATTTAATAAATAAAGGATTAGTGCCACAGGACTAGAAAACTGCAAATTTAATTCCTATGTGCAGGAGCAAGAACTGTAACTGACTTTCCCCTAATTTCCTAACAAGGGAAACTGAAACAATAGCTGCATCCCAAATGTTGCACTAGGTACAACCAGGGATCAAAGCTGGCACTTTCTGACTTTCCATGGCTCAACTAATGACTGAATAAACTCCTTGGCCATCCAGGGTAAACTCTGACAAGGAGTTTACTGCACTACTGTGTGCATAAAATTAGACTTGTGTTAGAGTGACATCCCTGACCAAATATTCAACAACAGGAACCAACAACAGGTACTTCAACATCTCTTTGCTAGGAACACAAGTTTAATTATTTTGAATTCAATAACTAATAATATATTCACTCAAAGACAACTTAGTGCAGTTATTTATGGTTGATGAAACAGTACCTTTCCATGCATAAGTAGGCGGATAGTAAGCATGATGTTCAGTCCCCCTTCAGCCACTTTGGAGTCTGATTTATTCATTCTGATGTTCGGAGGCACTCTGTTTTCACACAGAAATACTGGCACCCTGCAGAATGAAAAGTTCAAAAATATGATAGCTGCTGCAATTTTTATATATTTTAAAAATTTAAGTAAGTCAGTTACAAATTTGCATTTACTGCATGTGCCTTTGTCTGAAAAGATTTGTTATGCCACAATCTTGTGGAAATATTTAAATTAACATAGAAAACAGTTCACAAGAAATCTACATAGGAATTTGACAGCAATCATACCGTGGAAAACTTGACCTGTGAAAACAAATTTCTGTATTTGCTAGAAATAAACATAAATAGTTTTTTTTCAGTATAGTTCTACAGCAGTTTTTGTGATAGAGAATCAATTCATTTCTCACACTTGAATGAATGAATTAATGATATTATCGTCATATATCTGGGAGGATACAGTGAAAAGTGTTTTGTCACCGCAATCTAGTTCCACTTTGATTAACAAAAAAAAAGAAGAAATTACAGAAATATAGTTTATCTTCTTTTCAAATTGGGTCTCAATCATGGCTCCAGAGCTTCTGCAAGGTTTCCGGGCACAAGGAAGTCTCACTCTGGATACAGCAATGACAATGCCAATGCCACAGGAAACCCTGCTCAGCTGTTGCCGCCAAGAGTCCCCACTCTGGGCCTACCACAGCAAGGAATCCCTGCTCAGGGCACAGCCACTACTTCAACCAATGCCTTGCTGCCACTACCAAAGGTCTAGGCTGCAGACCTACTGCAGCCAGACATCCCAACTCCAGACATCACCATGAGTCCAGGCTCTGGGCATACCGCTACCAGGAGTCCCCGCTCTGAGCACTGCTGCTGCTGCCAGGAGTCCCGATCCACACCTTTGATGCTGCAGCCACTATTTATGCAGCTTTTCAATTATGAACAAATACACCAAATTCTATTTTCTTATAATATGCAATGAAGACATTAATAAAAACATTGACAGCATTTTCATTGTACAAGTTGATGTGTATGTGGGTGTAATACATTGAGATTTCATTCAAATATCAGAACTGAATCTAATGTTAAAACAAAATTACTAAAAAGAGGATAATTAGCAACACAATACAGCTGTATTAGAAAAAAACCCACCAGAAAGCTAAATTTCAACAACTTATATTACAGGAAAGAAAGGTTGCTGATTGGTTGGCCTGTCGAGTCTGATTTGGAAAGGCATTGGCAAAGAGAAAGCAATAGGAAACTATAAGCTCCTCAAGTTCCCAAGTAAATCAACAAATGCAAAAGGCTTGAACATATTCTTTTTATTTACTGAGTATGTGTCCCTGAATATGTGTGAAGCAACATGTTCAAGTCTTTTTCTTTTTAGAATCGCCCATATGCTTGCAGAGCTTTCTCCTACAGTATACATCGTGAAAAACTATTGAAGTTCCATACTACTAAATAACTGCACACCAAAAAATCGCTTCTGCTTGTAAGATTGATGCTTTTGCTTAGCTGCTTGCAAATAATGTAACAGTGCAAATTAAAATATTTGATCAGAAATAAAATGTTTATTAAAACATGTGCCAAAAGTTATAAATGATGCACTGCAAAATAGGGGGGTGGTAAAGATCTTTAAACCAAAATCAGTGCCCCTGCCAAAATTGATCAAACATAAACATTTGATCTCCATCCTCTCTGATTGATAATATAATGCTTTAATTCATGAATATTAGTGAAGAAGCATTTTCATTATAGCAGAGAAACTATTTTTGGCAGCCATCTCTGCTTTGACAAGTTGGCAGTGCTTTGTGTATTCCTGAAAGTCGAAGAAAAGACAATGCAAGAACTGCCATTCCTTTTCTATCATAAAGGGGTAATAGAAAACACAAATCTTTGAAATAATCCACTAATGAGTGTCAAGCACACATTAGCAAATGTTTACTGCACAGTACATAAGTATCCTTTGTGAAGCATTAACAAAAGCATCAATAACTGCCCCTTCTATTCCAATAAAACTAGAATGTAGGCATTGTGCCACCAATGCCTACATGCTTTTATACAATTGCAGTGCAATTTAATTATCATTCCGCAGCTTGTTCCATTCAATCCAAGGCTTAATGCAGCCTTGTATTAAACTGCTGTGGTGATGTCTATGTGCCCCAGAATAATTTCCGTCTCTTGCCTCAGGATCTTTTCAAAAATGACTTTATTCATGAGAACTTCATTTAATCCAATAACATGGAGAAAAAAGGCACAAGTCTATGTTAGCTTGGCCTAAGTATTGTTGTGACACAAAGCTTAAACTGCTATTCTAGTTTCATGCAAGGAGGTAACATGCCTTTTACAAGGAACACCTCTGGCTGTGCTTTCACTTGAAATGAATAGCACTTACTTGTGTTGGCAATTCTGGAAGTTCTTGTATACTGAATGGCATTTAGCTCATGCTGATGATACCAAATTGGGGGATACAGCTAACACTGAGGATGATTGCAAAATATTACAGGGATACATCAGGGCTTTTGCCTAAAACATCGATTTTCCTGATCCTTGGATGCTGCCTGACCTGCTGTGCTTTTCCAGCACCACTCTAATTTAGATTCTGATCTCCAGCATCTGCAGTCCTCACTTTTGCCCTGTCAAGTTGATAAGTTACTTAACAAATTAACTTTGAAAAGACATAAACATAAGATGTTGCATTTTGATAGAAAAAATAGAAACACCACACACCACCATAGAAAATAAGAAACTGAGGGGAGCAGAAATAGAAACTGAATGAAGCAGAGATTTCTTCACTCAGAAAGTGATTAAAACAGAAAACTGATTGTTGCATGAAGTGGTTCAAATAAATAGCTTTTATGCTTTCAAAAGACACGTAAGGAAGAAAGGAACAAATGCTAATAGACTCAGCTGATGCAGGTAAAATGAAAGAAACCTATATGGAGTATAAACACCAGCATAGGTTAGTTGGGCTGAATGGCCTACTTCTGTCCTATATATTCTATATAATGCTATGTAAGTTGATGTACAGACAGATATAGCTATTTAAGTCAGAAAATATTTTGCAACAAAACAATTTTGCAAATAAATGAAAATAGTCTAAACATCAGAAGCACAAATTTTGTTTCCCGCATCCATCCGATTTTAAAACTGGATGTAATGATTATCGAGAGTATACAAACCAATTAATATTTTCATCAGCAGAACAGATTTTTACAGATGAATAAGTTAATTCTAAACTGCAACTAATAACTTTAGCAATCTAATAATTCTGAGAAGTTGCAGTGTTAATTGTTTCCTTACTCAGATTATGCAACATCTTTCTTGGCTTTTATACATTGTGTTTCGAGATGGACAACAATTCTGCAATTGCTTCATCGTGATATATCTGCAATATTGTTAAATGGGAGATCTGTAAAAGATGCCTTCAAAGTATGGACCACTGTCAAGCAAGGCTTATGTTTTACTCATTCATGTGATGTGGATGTCACTGTGTGGGCAAGCATTGACTGTCCATCCCCTGAAAAGGTAATGGTGTTCTGATCTCTCAAATTACTGCAATCCATGTGCTGTAAGTAGACCCACAGTGCTATAAGTGAGAGAGTACCAGGATTTTGACCCAGTGAAACTGAAGAAACATCAATACATTTCCAAGTCACTGGAGAGCCTAGGGCCAGAGGACATAGCCTCAGAATAAAGGAGAATCAACTGAAACTTGAGATGAGAAGGAATTTCTTCTCTCAGAAAGTTGAGAGTCTTTGGAACTCCTTACCACAGAAAGGTGTGGGGGCAGAGTTCTTGTGTATATTTAGGGCTGGAATAGATAGATTCTTGGTCAGGAGAGGACTCAAGGGTTACAGGAAAAGACCAGGAATGTAAATATGTGGAATGGCGGATTAGCCGTGATCTTACTGAAGAGTGGAGCAGGCTCAACAGGCCAAACAGCCTATTCCTGTTCCTATTTCTTAAGTCTTATTATGGTCTCAGTCAGAATGGTGAGTAGCTTGGAATGAAACTTGCAGTGATGTTGCTCACATATATCTGCTGTCCTTGTCCTTTCAGATGGTAGTGCCATGGGTTTGGAAAGTGTTGTCTAAGGATCTTTGCTGAATTCCTGATTACAGATGTGGTGGCAATCAAGCAGGCCACTTTGTCCTCCATAATGTCAAACCTCTTGAGTACATTACAGCTGCACTCATCCAGGCAAGTGGGGAGTATTCCATTGCATACCTGACTTGTGCTCTGCAGATGGTGGACAGGCAAGTGGGGAGTCAGGAGGTGATTTACTCACTACAGAATTCCGAGCCTCTGACCTACTCTTGTAACCATTGTATTTATATGGCAAGACCATTTCAATTTCTGATCAATGGTAACCTTCAGGACATTGAAAATGGGGGATTCACTGATGAAAATGGCCTTGAATGTCAAGGTACAATGGTTAGATTCTCTCGTATTAGAGATGGTCATTGCCTGACTTTTGACTTTGATTTGATTTGATTTATGGTAGTCACATGTACCTAAGTACAGTGAAAAGCTTGTGAATGTCACTTGCCACTTTTCAGCCCAAACTTGGATATGGTCCAATTCTTGTTGCATTTGAACATAAACTGCTTCAGTATCTGAAGACACATGAATAGTGCTGAACATTGTGGAATCATCTGCAAACATTCCCACTTTTGACTTTATGATGGAGATGAAGCAGCTCAAGATGGTTCGGCCTAGAACACTTTGATATCGTATGGAGTGAATTGAATGGGATAAAGATTGGCATCTGTGATGCTGGGTACCAAGGGTAAAATCAGTGTGTGGAGACAGAGGACATTGGTAGCGTGTCAAACAAGTTCCTTACATTTGTCTTTACTTTGGAGGATGTAGGTACTGAATTTGGGAAGAGGGACTGTGGGGTACTTGAACAATTTAACACGGAGTGAAGAGGTATTGGTGGTTTTGGCGGGCTTCAAGTTGGACAAATCTCCAGGCCTGGATGAATTGTATCCAAGACTGCATGAGGAAAGAATTTACAAGGGATCTGACCCAAATTTTTAATTCATCTCTTGGCACAGGGAGGTGCCAGACGACTCCAGGACAACAATGTGGTTCCATTTTTCAAGAAGGATGGTAGAGATAAATCCAGGAAATATAGATTAATGAGTCTCCAATCAATGGTAAGGAAACTACAGAACAACCTCAATTATCCGAACATCAATTATCCAAATTTCAGATTATCTGAACAAGATTTCAAGGTCCCTGTACATGCATTTCAATTGAAGTTGAAAAATTCTATTCCTCAACCATTTAATGCATCATTTTGTAGGTTTGAACAGGAATATAGATGCAAGCATGCTTTAATAAATAAGTAACTTCAAACATATACTCGAGACGTGACGTTAGAGTTCACACTTTTCGTTTCCATTGCTTTTTCCTCCGGTTATCCCGTGATGACTTTTTTCCAAAAAATAGGTAGTTCAAAATCTTTCAACTGACAAGAAAATTTAATGTAACATTTTTTGATGGGGGAGAGTAAATCATAGTGAGTTAGCTCACATGAAAATAAACAGGAGAAAAATTTGACAGGAGGAAACATGAGGAAAACATTACCCCTAAAAATAATTGATGAGAGGATGGAAACTGAAGTCAGCAAAAAATTCTTCCCTCTATTTCATGCTCCTCCTGTATTTTGCACCCCTCTCTCTCTCTCTCTCTCTCTCAGGGATCGGCGGTCACTGAGGAGGGAGGGACAACATTTGGTTAATCTGAATGGCGGGCCGACACCAAACAGAAAGATGCTGGCTGCTGTCGAGGACTGGGATAAAACCAAGGAAAATATCAACGAAGATTTTCACAGACTTCAGTCAAACTCTAACCAAAAAGTGATTTTATTTGTAAAATATCATGTATGAAATACCCAGTATGGCTTCCTTTGTTTACAATCAGATCAGTTATCCAGCCAAAATACTCCCCGCCCATCTTGTTCACCTAATCAAGGTTGTTCTGTACTGGGAAAAATTCTGAAAGAAAGAATTAATCTCTACCTCGAGAGATAAGGTTTGTAAGAGGGTTTATAAGAGTGAGGTAATGCTTAACAAATTTGATTGTATTTTTCAAGGAGGTGACCAAGTGTTTGGATGAGGATAGGGCATTTGAGATAATTTATATAAATTTTAGGTCTTTGACAAGATTCTACAGGGGAAACTGATATAGAGATAAAAGCACATGGGATTCAGGGAAACTTGGCAAGTTGGATCCAAAATTGGCATAAATGGTAGGAGACCGAGGGCATTGCTAGAAAGTTTGTATATTGGAGGCCAATGTCCAATGATATCCCACAGGGTCTGTCACTGATTGTAATATATATAAGCAATATCGATAAAAATGTGGGGAAATGGAAGTAAGTTCGCAAATAATGCGAAGATTGGCTGGTGATTGATAATGAGGAAGGTGGTCTTAGATAACAGGAAGACATAGACAGATTGGTCAGATAGGCAGATCAATGGTAGGTGGAAATTAACCTTACTAAGTGTGAGGTAATGGACTTCTTGGAGCAAGTAACAAGGCAAGGGAGTACTCAATGAAGGGCAAGACAGTCGATGTTGAGAAGAACTGAGGGATCTTGGGGTGCTTGTCCACAGATCCCTGAGAGTGGCAGGATAGGTTGATAGAATTGTTAAGAAGGCAAGTGGAGCACCTTCCTTTATCAATCATGTAATAGGTAATAAGAGCAGGGAGGTTATGTTGGAGCTGTACATGACTTTTGTTAGATCACAGCTGGAGTACTGTATGCAGTTCTGGTCACCGCACGATAAGAGGAATGTGATTGCATTGAAGCGGGTGCAGAGAGTCAGGGAACTTCTAATCTGGCAGACATATCTTCTTTAAAAAGACGCATATTCACCAAATTTTTACATAGACAGGTGAACTGGATAAAGTCAAGTTTATTGCCTCTAGAGGTAAGCCTAATGTGGCAACAGAGCAAGCAGTAAATCCAGCTAGCAGGCTAGAACATCTGCAATCCATTTACTGCAACAATGATCCAGTTATAATAATGAACGTTAGGCACGCAAATACATTTTTTCTTTATTCTTTCACGGGATGTAGGCAGCTCTGGCAAGGCTAGCATTTGTTCCCTATCCTTTATAGCCCTTAACTGAGTTTCTTGTTCAGACATTTCACAGAATAGTTAAGAGTCAACAGTATTACTGTGGGTCTGGAGTTAGATGTAGGTCAGACCAGGGAAGGATGGCAGATTTCCTCAGTTAAAGGACATTAGAGAACCAACAATTGATGGTTGATCTGGTTAAAATTTCTGAGATTAGCTTTATATTCAGTTTTATCAGTTGAGTACAAATTCTATCAGCCGCCATGCTGGCAATTGTATCCACATTGTCCAGAGTAGGTCAGTTTAGGATATCTGGTCAGCACAGATAAGTTGGACCAAAGGGTTTGTTTCCCTGCTGTATAACTCAATGACTCTATGACTTTATTGGCATGGACCACTGAATTACTATTTCACTGACATGTATTACATCACCATTTCCCTTTCCTCACTCTTACCCACTTAGCATTCAATTCTGTGAAAGTATTTATGGGGCATTGGAGTTATTCACCTGGCTGGGAGCTTGATTTATGAGTGCCAAGGGTATAACTGTGGGCCTGCATGCTTACCTATCTGGAGTCAAAATGTCCTTTGGATTCCTCAGACATTTTAGCCTGGCAAGCCAATTGAATTCTTTTATAAAAATAATGTATTGTAATATGCATAAATCCATAATCTTGTTTATCCTAATTATTGTAAGTCTAGAGTTGTTCGTACTTCCTTTTTAAAAACAAATGCAGTTTATTGTGGTTATGCATTTGCTCAAGCCAGCATAGTGTTCAAAAAGTGGCTACAATATTATTTGAATATTAACGTAATTATCGTTGTTGTTACCTCTTACCAACACATTAAGATGCATTATCTTTTATGTTATATTGATTGCTTTCAGCTTTCAACTGTCTAACAAGTGAAATAAAATATCCATCCTTTTGTATGGGTTTTATTAAAATTGTTTATTATGGTTCCAAACATAATTTTCCTGTAAAGCTGCTCTATACTGTGTTCAAATATAGCTCCTAAAAGATTCCAAAAGTCGACTTTTTTGTGTGTGTGTGACTGAACAGCTGTGTCAGTAAAATTAGGGTTTTTTTAATGGATGAACTGAAATAACAGTACTGATCCTTCTGCTTAACCAAATGTATCTCTCATGCTGAACCAAAAACATGTAATGGGATTAGTTAAGTAATCAAAGTTATTAACTGTCAGTTAACAAAATAAAATATTGTAATGATCCATAAAGATCAAATAAAGTTGCAATAGCTTGGAAATCAGTCAAAATGACTTACAAGAATGACTGAAGTTTTATTGTGACCATCAGATAATAAACTTATATTTATTATCTTATGATTTTTAAGTTACTGTCAAGCCTTAATTCTAATTTCAACAGTAGACAGCATCAAGCCAGAATACTGAACGCATTTGTTCTGAAACAGTAAACTGTGCCCGGTCAGGAAGGAAAGGTCACATCCAGAGTGAGACACAGCCCAAGTGAATACATAGTTTAGAGAATTTGGAGGCAAAATGGAAAAGTGCAGAGGGGAAGAGATGCTTTTTGCTTGCTTTTTCTTTTGGCTCATTGTTTGTAAAGGTTTTTTTAAGATGGGATAAATTGAACTCTGGGATCAAAAGAGCAACATCACAGATAAACAAAAAAAACATTGGTTGGTGATAGCTACTAATTTGATTATCTATTATTGGTTACTTTCAGATTGAAGTCAAATAGTTGAAATATTTACAAATTACAAACTAAAAGACCAACACGAAACTTTAAAAAAATCAAACTAAGAACTAAGTAAATAAAATACAGGTGCAGAGTCAGGCAACATGTTGTACCTGTATGATATGGGACCTGGTGGACCCCAAGGTCCATCACTGGGGCATTGTGATTCAGTGGTTAGCACTGCTGCCTCACAGCGCCAGAGACCTGGGTTCGATTCTAGCCTCAGGCATCTGTCTGTGTGGAGTTTGCACATTCTCCCCGTGTCTGCATGGGTTTCCTCCGGGTACTCTGGTTTCCTCCCACAATGCAAAGATGTGCAGGATAGGTTAATTGGCCATGCTAAATTGCCCATAGCATTCAGGAATGTGTAGATTAGGTGTATTAGTCAGGGATAAATGTAGGGGAATGGGTCAGGGAGAATTATTCTTTGGAGGATCGGTGTGGACTTGTTGGGCCGAAGGGCCTGATTCCACAGTATAAGGATTCTATGATTCAATTGGTTCATTGTGACCTCATCCGTAGCATGTGTTGGCTGGTTGAGGAACTCTAGCTCAGAGTTGATGAGCTGGAGTCTGAGCTTTGAACATAATGATCAGGGATGGGGAGGGTTCCCTGGATTCTGTGTTTTGGAAAACAATTACACCACTTAGATTACCTATCTCAAATTCAGTCAGTGGTCTGGGACAGGAGGGTGTGACTACAAGCGAGGTAGAAGGACCCAGGAGCTTGTGTTGAAGGAACCTCAGCCCTTGAACTTGTCTAATAGGTTTGAGATTCATACTTCCTGTGTAGGGGGGGTGTACAGAGGATGAGCAAACTGATCGTAGCATTGTTCATTTAAGGCAGAGATATATCGGATCTTGATTAGTAAGGGGATCAAGGGGTATGGGGAGAAGGCAGGAGACTAGGACTCAGAAGCATATTAGTCATGATCATATGGCAGAGCAGACCCAATGGGCAGAAAGACCTAATTCTGATCCGATATCTTATGGGCTTATGGAAATGTCTGCACAGTTTTCTTTTCCAGTATATTGCCAGAAGTGAATCTATTATCCTAACATAAGTCCATCACAGTTGAAACTCATGATTTTAAGTCAAAGATACATTTTGGAAATAAGAGTTAACAGAGGAAGACAACAAAAAACATTTTCTAAAGTTACTTGTAATTGACTACTTAATTGATACTAAATGAATAGAAAAGCACTGCCCATTTAAAAACTGATTTTTTACACACTATTTTACATGTACAAAAATTGTCAAATTTTAATTTCATTAACTGTGTTGATATTTATTTCATAATATGATATTTACATGTAAAAATTGTCAAACTTTAGTCCTGCATTAACTGGGTTATCATTCAAAAGGCTTTTGGTAGCTGTATATTTTAGTTGTGCACAAGCTCTTAGCCTTTTAGTCTTCAATATTTTAAAAATAATTTGCTGCAGATTATCCTTATAGTTGTATCAAACTTGAGAAGGTGAGCTTATCATCAATAATTTGCAATAGAATTTTGGACACAATGAAACTATTAGCTACTTGCTGTTTTGTGATAGCAAGTTACATGTAAATTGGACATTAATAAAATGTTCCAAGATGTTGCTGTTACTATGCAGCAGTATAGTTAATTGTTTTTCAAATGTGACTTTGTTTACAAAAGAATTTCACTTTTTTAATTCTTTAAATCAGTGTCATATTCATTTAGAAAGGTGCCAGATTTAAAATGAATTTAATCAATTGTTAAATTCAAAAAGCCAAAGTGTGATCCAGGTACAGAGTTTTTCAGTTCTTACACTTTTAGTTTCTTTATTTGTAAGTGTACCCACTTAAATTCAACATCACTTTGGAAGGAGAAGGAAAGCATATTTGAAAATATATATTATTGCGGATAATTTAACCAATCCATTTTTTAAAGCTTACATTTATTTCTATCGGAAAATTTACTTAATGTGCAAATTGGTAAATAATAGCGATGACGTTAATTTAAATATAAGACTTTTTTCCCCAATGTTGAACTTTTTGGTGATTTTGACTGGCAGACATTCTTTAAAATTTTGATTTGAACAGCTCCAATTCCAATACCCCTGACTACCAAAAACCAGATATTAGAAATATACATTGTCATGGAGATATGAGATGCACATACAGTGACGGTAAGTTACCACAGTCCCAGAGGACCATACAGCTGCTTTCTCAATAGAGTGACAATTGGTGGTGGTTTAACTTGACTGGTGGTAGTATTAACATACCTGAAGTAAGGTTGAGAAAGTGGGACCTTCATGGTAATCTGAGTTGCTGCAGGAATTGTACCCATGTTGTTGGCATCAATCTGCCATACAATCAACTGAGCAAACAAACCAATATAGGAGGCCACTAAGGAAAAGCAAACTACAAACAGTATCAATAAATTGAACATCATTACCTCCTTCCTTTTTCAGTATATCTGAGTATGCAACTTAGTATTCTATAATTATGATAACACTGTTATTATCACGTGGGTCCCATTTAACAGAGCAAGTTAAGCCCAGGGCACAATTTAATGCCTTCTCCAAGGCCAGTTTGGTGGTGATGGCATTTAGTCAGGCTGAAGATTCATAGGTACGAATACTATTACCTCCCCACCTCTACCCTCATTAGATTTGTTGCAATTACATCTTTAGTTAACTATTGAATGCCCAGTTAAGGGCCAGATTCAACCAATGGCAGGGATGTGGGGGAGGTTCACCCTGAAGGAAATCGAAAAAAGAAACCTGCACAGATTGTTAACAGGCTCCTGCACTGGGGGATGGGGTGGTCGCTCATTCATAGGATTGTGCCTGATCAGGCAATCCAGCATTAGGAAGGGAGTAGCATATCCTGCCTTGCTGCCAAACCTCTTCCCCATGCAAATGGTTCAGTTTCAGTGGGAGAACACTTTGCAGACAGAGACTCGTAGATTCAAGATTGTTATAGAAAAGGACAAGGATTGGTCTATAATCTTAAGTTCTAAATTAGGGGAAGACTGATTTAAATAAGATCAGATATGATTTGGCCAGAGATGAGAGGGAGTAGATACTTTTAGGTAAATCTATATTAGAAGAATGGCGCACTTTCAAAAATAGGGACAGTATAATACTGTGATAAACTTAAAGAAGTTAGCATGGACAAGAAAGAGATTCTGAGTAGTCCAGCAGGCTTAAAGGTAGATAAGTGTTCAGTCCAGAATGAAATGTAACCTAGCTTGTTGAATAAGCTAAGCGAGGAAATAGTAGGGATATTAACAATAATTTTCAATTCCTCTCTGCCCACACGAGATGTTCCAGTAGAGCAGGGTACTGTTATTTAGACGAGAGCTAGGAAATTGGAGACTGCTATTTAGACGAGAGCTAGGAAATTGGAGGCTGATCAGTCTAACCTCAGTGGTGGGAAACCTATTAGAAGCAATTCTGAGGGAAAGGCAGGGGTTAATCAAGAACAGGCAGCCTGATTTTGTTAAGGGGATGTCATGACTAACTTGATTGAATTTTTCAAAAAGTTGACCAGGTATGTTGATTAGGGCAATGTATTTAAGACCATAAAATGTAAGGTATAGGTGCAGTATTCGGCTATTCAGCCCATTCAATCTGCCCTGCCATTTGATCCTGGCTGCTTTCTTAACACCATTCTCCTGCCTTCGCCCCGTAACCTTTGATTCCCTTACTAATCAAGAACTACCTTTGTCTTAAATAGACTGAATAACTTGTCCTCCACAGCTCTCTGCAGCAATAGGTTCCACAGATTCACCATCCCCTGACTGAAGAAATTCCTCCTTATCGCCATTCTAAAAGGTTGTCCTTTCACTCTGAGGCTGTACCTTCGGGTCCTAGTCTCTCCTACTACTGGAAACATCTTCTACATGTCCACTCAGCATTCTGTAATTTTCAATGAGAAACTGAGAGTCCTCAACTACTCTTCATTTGATGAGCTCTACATTACTGGGATTATTCTTATAAACCTCCTCTGGACCCCTCCAATGCCAGAACATCTTCCTTAGACATAGTTTACTTAGACTTTAGCAAGGCTTTTGATAAGGTTACATATGCGAGACCAATAGTGAAGGTAAGAGCCCATGGAATCCGAGGAAATTTGACTAATTAAATACAGAATTGATGAGTGGTAGGAAGCAGAGGGTGATGGTGAAGGGATATTTTTATGACCAGAAGCCTGTAAGCAGTGAGGATCAATGCCGGGGCCTTTGCTGTTTGTGGTACATATAAATGGTTTAGACTTGAATGTAGGCGGGATGATAAGTAAAGTCGTGGATGATATAAAAATTGTTGGTGTGGTAATAGTGAGGAGGATGGTCATAGTTTATAACATGACATAGATGGCTGGTCAGATAGGCTGATCAGTTGCAAATGGATCATAACATTCCTATAATTTGTCGATAGTGCTTCCTGGAACCTGTATCCTTCTTTAAATCTTGCTACTTCCATTGTACAAGTTATACTTAATTTGAAGTTTTGGCAAATGCTCTTAAAATACTGTTGAATGCATTACTATGTCAGATGGAAAAAAGAATATGATTAGTTATTGGACCTACAGAAATGAGAAATATGTTCATTTGTTTGTTTCTCTGGGCTTCTATTTGTTGCATGAATTATCTCTTCTATAAAATCCAGTTTAGTTCCCCCAACTGAAGTATTTGTTATTTTCAATCTGCTTGAAGGAACAATATCTTTTTCCATTGTCATTGTATTGAACTGCCATTACTTTTCCTATTTAAATGATTTAATTGACAGCTGTTGCAGGACTTTGTTAAGTTTGTTTGGATTTAGATAATTTTGCTATTTAGCATTTTCAATTGTAAGTTCAATTCAATAGTATTAATTGCCTTCCGCATGTTTTTTAAAAATAATTTCTTTTGGATATGACAATTATTGTTAATTGCTGAATCCTGAAGATGACTTATTAATAAATGTTTGCAATCAAGAAGTTTTGTTGCTTTATGTCAAATCTTAACTTCTGTCTCACTTTATTTTTGTTCCAAAATACCTTTAATTTCTATCCATTATAGTTGAAAAGCTCTTAACTGTTTCAGGATGTTTACCTCCTATTTCAAATTAAATATTTTCAAGTATTTAAGAAGTGGTGGACTGTTTTAAATAAAGAAATATTATTCTTCATATATTTAATGCAAGTTTTTTATTTTCTCTCAAGATGGAGAAAGACTGTCACTTTGCAATATTTTAAAGTGATTTTTCCTCCCTTTTTAACACTATGGATATTTGACACTCTTTGTGCTTCTTTTCTGTGCTTTTCATGCCATTTTACATTTTAAATAATCATGTTATTCTGCTCTTTCATCTTAAAGCAATACTTCTAGTTAAAAATAAATATTCTTCTTTCCTTCAAAACACTGATTTTAATAAATTCTTCTGCTTTTAATTTTATCAGCCTAAATGGTTGAATTATACTGTCATTTTAACGATTTACTTAACATGAGTCAGTTTGCAAGGGTTTTCTGAAGCTTTTCCCAATAATTTCAAATTATTTTAATGATACTCATTTGTTTAATACACCAATTTAAGTCTTCTATTAGTTTCTCAGCAATGTAAAATATCTTACTCTTGGTAAGAGACTGAACATACTTCAAGTATTTGATATCTACCACTGTATCCAGAGTTTATCATTTGGATTTTTTTTCCCTTGCAATTCTCAGAAGATTCTCTGTGGTCTACATAAGCTTTTTGAATATTTTTCATGATTTCCATCTGTTTCAAGTTTCTAGGAGCAAGATTGATACTGGTATTGCTTTTACAGTCTTTTTTAACAGTTGGAATTAGCACTCACAGAGACTGAATTGCCTAGTGTGTTCCTAAGCTGACAGATATTTAAAGATCTACTTGCAGCTTTCTCACTAGAATATTTTCTTCTTCCTTCTCAAGAACAGAATTTTTTTTTAAAAAATATCTTAATTTTTAGCTCATAATCCTAGACTGTAGTGTCCACTATCGCTAACATCTTGTATGTACAGCTAAATCAGACATCCACAGTGTCACTATCTCGTACAATTCGATTTCTGCTGGAACCATCTAGGAGACTTTGGGTAGATTCATTGCTACCAATCCTTCTTGTTGGTATCAGATTAAGTTGTTGATGCCATTTAGAGAAGGATGACCAAACAACCTCCTTAGCAGAAGATTGTGAATCAAGACTGAATCAATTAATTTTACAGTTTTTTTAGATATCAATTTATTACATAGTACTGAAGGCTAAAAACATTACACCTGAGATAAATTATTATTTCTTGTGAGACTGTCAGGTTCTATTTAAGATGAAGTTTATTACATTGGCTACATGTTGCTAACACGAAGAACAATTCACTGAAGCACAGTTTACCCTCTGGTCAACACATACAAAACTCATGGGACACATACAGAACTCGAGTTAGCTCTTCCCTGCAGCTGTCCTTTATATCCTGATGGGTCGCTCACATATTGCAATTGAAGCTAACCTTTCCTGGTACTAAGTGAGTGATAGCACAGGGAGTTTTTTCTCAACTGTTTCTTGAATCTGCTGTGCTTGGAAATATGCATTATGTATTCTGCAAAATACAATTAAATTTGTATGTTTACTCTCCCTCTTCTAAACATAAGAAGTTCTCTGAACTTATTTATTTTAATCTTAAATTATGGTATTTCTAATATTTAGTACATGAGTAAGACAATCCCTAAACTTTCTTCTTCGCAAAATTCCAATTTCTGCAGCCTCTTAGCAAATATGCGTTATGGATCTAATGGCTCTTTAGACTATCCTTTTAAGTAACTGGATATCTTATAATATAAAGACCAGAATTATAAATAGTACTGCAAGTGATGTCAGATCGTTCTCTTATACAAATATAGTACTATTTCCTAGGATATGTATTTAAGTATCTGGTTGTACAGTTTAATATTCTATTTGATCATTTTACTCCTGCACTACATCAAGTTTGGTGGTTTACCTCAAAGGCCATCAAATTCTCTCAAATGTGTTAGAAAGATTAGTTAATGTTGCCATTGTTTATTATGACATTTGTCATTCATCAGTTCATTTGCCAGTATATATTTAAATCTTTCTGTAGTTGACTAGCCTTTTACCATTTATTTACATTATCTGTCCTGAAAGAATTCACTGCCTTAAAGGCTTTTGAGAAGCAACACAGAAATGCAGGTCATCTTTTATATATCTGATCTTAGTGTTCATAATCTTAGTGATCTTAGACTGTGTGGAGTTTGCACGTTCTCCCCGTGTCTGCGTGGGTTTCCTCCGGGTGCTCCGGTTTCCTCCCACAGTCCAAAGATGTGCAGGGTCAGGTGAATGGGCCATACTAAATTGCCCATAGTGTTAGGTAATGGGTAAATGTATGGGTGGGTTTCGCTTTGGTGGGTCGGTGTGGACTTGTTGGGCCGAAGGGCCTGTTTCCACACTGTAATCTAATCTAATCTAATAATCTTTCTTGCTTCCTCAGCATTTTCTATATTAAGCTTTTTTTTTGTACTATTCTCTAAACTTCTCTTTGTCCCAACTAACCTTAAATGGGTTGCCACCTCTTAGATCTAGGAGAGGTGATGGCCTACTGGTATAATTGCTAGACTCTAAATTTAAACACTGCTCTCTTGAACTGTCCCACCTATCCACTCCACCCTCCATGATGACCTATTACCATCACCTCATCCGCATCTACTTATTGCCTTCCAAGCTACCTTCCCTTCAGCCCCACGCCCCTCCTATTTATCTCTCGGCCCCTTCCCCTCACCCACATTCCTGATGAAGGGTTTATGCCCAAAACGCCGACTCTCCTGCTCCTCGAATGCTGCCTGATCTGCTGTGCTTTCTCAGCGCTCCACTTTTCGACCCTAAATCCAAACATCCAGATAATGTTATGGGGATCAGGTTTAAATCCCACCATGGTAGATGGTGAATTTAATTTTTTTTAAAGATCTGAAATTAAGAATCTAAGGTGGACCATCACTGACTGGAAAACCCTCCTGGTCATAATGTCCTTAAGGGAAGGACATTACCTTTCTTAAGAAAAACTGTTGAACTTTTAACTTGATTTCTTTTTCTACTTAATATTAAGAAGGACTATAATGTTTAACTTTTAATTTTGTTTCTTTATTTTTCTACTCTGTACCTAAGATTTTATATCTAGGTACCTTTGTACCTAAGATGGAGCTGGGAATAGCGACATTGTACACTTTTCACTGTACTCATGTACTTCTGTATTTGAGTACACCTGACAATAAAATCTAATTCTAATTCTAATTCTAATTCTAATTCTAATTCTAATCCTTATCTGGTCTGGCGTACATTTGATTCTAGAATGTACCACATTTTAGTGTTGTCCCAGTCGAATTCATGTTGCTTGTCAAGCAACATGACAAGCATCATGAATTCGACTGGGACAACACTACTATTATAGGACAAGCCAAACAGAGAACAGCCAGGGAATTCCTGGAGGCATGGCACTCATCCACAGATTCAATCAATAAGCACATCGCCCTGGACCCAATATACCAACCACTGCAACGGACATCTGGAACTGACAACCGGAAGCGGCAGATTCAAACCACTATAAATGCCGGAGGAAACATCACAGAAGCGCTTCACAGGAGGCTCCCAAGCACTGAGAATGTCACCTAGAATTTCCAGCTCGGCGAACAGAACCACAACAATGAGCACCCAAGCTACAAATCTTCTCACAAACTTTGAACAGCTTATTTATTAATCTTTAATTCTCATTGAACAGATTCACTTTTTTGATTATTTTCTATCTAATTCTTACAATCCCAATTCAGAATCAATAAAGGAAATGGGAAAACAGCATACAAAGTTTGTGCACTCCAGTTCAAGCATTCCTTTCTTGAAGCCTGACTTTATGAGGTGATTTGGTGATTCTTTTTGCCTTTTCATCAGGGTACCATACCCTTAATCTGAAGTCCAGAACTGTGCAATATGTCGATTCTTCCAAAATATGTCATACAAAAGAAGATAGGAAATAGATCAGTCATCCATTTAGCATTGGACGCCTGCTCTCTCATTCAATAAGATCATATTTGTTATTCTAACTCACCTCTATATTACTACCCTATGCCCAGTTCTCTTGAGTTCCTTTCAATGCTACAGTAAATCAATGCTCAGTAATAAATGTATCCCTCTAATATTTCCCTGTTACATTCTTATTGCATTTCACATCACTTGGTGTGAAAACTCCTAAGTATTATCCTCACATTGTGATAATGGAATTTACAGACATATCATTTAGAGACACATTGCATACCATTTGTTAGAAGCTTATAAAAACATTCAACAATTCAAAATGTTATGAAAGCCTGAGCACAGATATTGAAATATCATTTCTGAATGTGCACTGGAACGGGCATATTCTCAATGATTATTAAGTAAATACTGTTTCAAAGTGCACAAGACTGCAATCATCTACAATGACAGTACAGTGCAAACACCCTGCAGGCATAGTACTCAGGTTAAATTAATTTGTCAGTGACTGCAATGGCCTTGTAATAATGAACAAATGGGAATTCTGGACATCTGGAACTCACAGCTGTTGTTTTGTAATACATTAAGAACTTAGAAAGGTATTTGCTAATTAGGAACTCCATGAGATACAAATCAAATAAAACACAGCTGCATATGTCCTTACCTCAGGTATTGTGCTGATATTTATAAACAGAAAGCCAGCTGAATAAATCATTGAATGTTCCAACAAAGCTGTGTTAACCCCTGCTAATATTTTCCACATCATAAGTGCTGCTGATTTAGGCTACAGAGGTTGATTGCTTTAACACAATATACTGTTTACAAATTCAACTACAGTAACATGAATGCAAAAACTCATTCAATGTTAATATCATAGTGAAGTGGACTTCCAGTTTCACCACTTTACTGTCAACACAATGCCCCCAGTGGCCTGTTTATTTTTGTACTATTGGGTTTTCCAGCTTCTTCTTTCTTATTAATGGACAATATAAAGATTGACAAGAAGTATATCCCATAATCCTAATTAATCAGCAAATACCTACTATGAACTATCATGAGCAATACTTTTATACAAACTGCATATAGGTTGTACTGCTGGTGTGTTATTAGAACATAAAATACAGAACAGTACGGCACAGTACAGGCCCTTTGTCACTTGATGTTATGCCAATCTTTATCCCAATCTAAGATCTAACTAACCTACATACCCTTCATTTTACTATCATTCATGTGTCTATCCAAGAATTGCTTAAATGTCCCTAATGTATCTGACTCTCCTACCACCATTGCCAGTGCATTCCACATACTCACCACTCTCTGTGTAAAGAACTGACCTCTGACAGCTCCCCTAAACCTTCCTCCAATCACCCTAAAATCATCTGAATGATCTGCTAATAACTGGGATGATCAATAAAGAGCATTTTGAGAACTTGGACACAGTGTTTAAATGTTTCTCCAAGGCCTTAAGAAAGAAAAATGCATGTTCCAAGGTACCCCAAGTGACCTACTGGAGCTACAGTATCAATAAGACTGGGTTGTGCACATTGAAAGATAAAGTGAGGGCAATCAAGGTCTGTACCGGAGTTTCGGTCTTTCCTTGGGTTGGTAAATTATTATGGACTATTTTGTAATAACCAGGCCTCCATCTTGGGAGCTTACATTTGATATAGAGAAAGTGTAAGCCTTGCAAATGGTCACGTAGCCAAGAAGTAACCTTTAGGGAAGTGAAACAGCAGCTATTGTCACTTAAGATGTTGGCACACAATGATCTCAAGTGAGATGTGGTGCTGATGGCTCAGCAGAGAGGAATGCCTGATAGTATATGCTTCCCAGACTTTGGCTGATGCTTTCAATTATTTCCTGTAATGATTTACTGCAAAAGGATAAACTAACAAAAAAAAAAGTGGAATGAATGAACAGTCCTCTGTCATAAACATTTAGTGAGATTTCACTGTATGAAAACTGAAAAAAAAAACGTGTTTTTTGGTATATGAACCCAAGCTCAGAAGGGCTATTTGAACAAATCCCATTTTGACTGGGGCAAGGGTTTTATTCACACAGTGTATGAGTTATGTTTTTTTTAAAGCAGACATAAATGCATGTGGAAGGCAAAGTCTGTAGTACTTTCAAGCCATCAACACACTTAAATAAATCTTGAATCTGTCCTTGAAAATTGAAAAAAACTTGTGCCTATTGAGAGTTGAAAAAATCTGTTCCTGTACCAGTCTGTTATAGCTAAATAAGGTGAGAGTATAGCATTGTAGGTTAAAGAGTTAATTACAGCTGTAAGGAGCATGGTGCATTAAATGATGAATCAAGTGTGGCCAGATGAGTAGAGCTCTGAAACGTACTGCTAGATGCATATTATATACTACCCAAATGGTGGGAGAGAGTTAGAGAATAAAATATGCAGGGACATTTCAGAGTGTAAAAACAATAAGGAAATAATAATTGGGAACTTAATCCAAATATCAACTGGAATAATATCCTCATCTAGAATAATGAAGATGTCCAGTGTGTCAGTGGAGAAGACAAGGAGCATTGAAAATGGTCTTTATGAAGATGTGTTGAGTGAATGAGCATCTCAGCCTCCTCCTGAGTCCTCTGCATCACAAATGCCAATCTTCACCCAAATTGATTCACTCCACATAATATCAAGGAATGGACTAAGGCATCAGATACCATAAAGGCAATGGGCTGTGATTGCATTCCAGTACTGAAGACTTGTGTTCAAGAATTAGTTTGTCCCAGAAACGTTGTTCCAGCATAGCTGCAACACTGGCATCTAGGAGAAAGTGAGAACTGCAGATGCTGGAGTATCAGACCCATGAGTGTGGTGCTGGAAAAACACAGCAGGTCAGGCAGCATCCAAGAAACAGGAGAATTGATGTTCCTGATGAAGGGCTTATGTCCGAAACGTCGATTCTCCTGCCCCTCAGATACTGCATGACCTGGTGTGTTTTTCCAGCACCACACTCTCGATTCTGATACTCCAAAATCTGCAGTCATCACTTTCTTCTAGTTGATTAGAACCTTACTGCAAAGCTTCTTCCAAGGATGCCTCCCTTGATGAAGTTCGCCTCCTCTCTCTACAAGGATCTCAGTGAGTCTCTCTCTCACTACACGCCTCAAGTCATCTCCTCTGCCCTAAAGCTCTTCAGCCACATCCTGAAGCAGGGTCACTAACACAGCCACATCCCCTTCCTCAGTACCTGCCTACAGAACCAACTGATCCCGCATGGACTCCATCTACATTCAGACCAACACTAGCATCTATCTAGTAAAAGAAAAATGTGTCCAAGAAGGTCCTTTCCACAACAAATAGCACTAATCCAATCTGGTTAATTAGAATACTATTATATACTCTCATTCATCAGCAAAGTGATGGAAGCACACTTAAACAGCAAAAACTTGATGCTTAGTTTGGATTTCTACAGGGCCATTCAGTTCAAGATCTCATTGATGCTTAGTTTTAATTTCTAAAGGGCCACTCAGTTCAAGACCTCATTACAAATTTAGTCAAAGCCAAGATAAAATAACTGATTTTGAGAATTGAGGTGAGAGTAACTAACCTTGAGACCAAGGCAGCAATGACCTAGTGTGGCATCAATTACCATGAGCAATACTTAAATCAATTGGAATTGGCTAGACTATTGACTGGGGTGGGGGTGGTCAGGGAGGGATTCTTTACTAGTTGGAGCCATACCTGGTACAAAGGAAAATGTTTATGATTGTTCAAGGTCAATCATCCTAATTCTAATACATCGCTGCCAAGGTTCCAATATTGCATTATCTTCACTTGTTTCATTAATGACCTTTCTTCCATCATAAGGTCAAAAGTGGGGGATAAATGCTGAACATTGCACAACTCCACATTTTTGAAGCAGTCCATATCCATATGAAGCAAGACCTAGATATCATCCAAGATTGGGGCAATTGACATTCACACTGTACAAATGCCAGGCAACGATGATCTCCTACAAGAGAGAATCTAAGCATCTCCTCTTGACATTCCAGTAGCATTACCATCAACATCTTAGGGGCTTACAATTAACCCGAAATGGAACTGGATGAGCAATATAAATACTAAGGCTACAAAAAGCAGGTCAATGGCTGCGAATTCTGCAGCAGGCCAATCAACTGACTCCCAAAGCTTCCTGAAGAAGGGCTTATGCCCGAAACGTCGATTCTCCTGTTCCCTGGATGCTGCCTGACCTGCTGCGCTTTTCCAGCAACACATTTTCAGCTCTGATCTCCAGCATCTGCAGTCCTCACTTTCTCCCAAAGCTTGCCCACCAAGTCCAAGGCACAGTCAGGAGTGGAATAGAATATTTTCAATTTGTCTGGTAGAGTGCAGCCCCAATAACACTTAAGTAGCTTAACATCATGCACCAGGAAAAAGCAGCCTGCTTAATCAGCTCTCAATCTACTAATCTAAGTTCCCTCCATTATTACAATGTGTACTATATACAAAAGGACCAGCAGGAACTCACCAAGCTCCCTTGACAAATCCACATCTACACACAGAATGATAAGGGCAGGAAGATTATCACATGCAAGCTAGATTCCATCCAAGCACTATATTATCCTATCTTGGAACTATATCCATATTTCCTTCACTGTCACTGAGTCAACATCCTGGAATTCTCTCCATCACAGCATTGCAGGTCTACCTACACCACATTAACTGCAACAATTCAAGAAGGTACCTCACTGCCACCTTCCTAAGGGCATTTGCCTTGCCAGCAATAGCTAAAGTCCATGAATGAATAAAACTATTTCCAGTTGTACAAGGATAATTATTTGGGATCTCAACTCAGTACTTCTGTCTGAAACCAAATAGCTCCTTAAATGAGTATTTATCATTTATCTTTTAGCCATTCATTTCCAGGTTTATAATCAAAACCTAAAGATTTACTTGTAACTAATAGTTTTATCAACTGCCTTTTGGTGTCCAGATGCACCATACTGTAGGGCTTTACATTGTTCACTTTAAAAGTTTTTGAGTGTGATCCCGTTAGGTTAGAATATATCTGCAAATATATTGGAATTTATCATAAGGCAGTATCACATTGCGCAGGTTAAGAGGACATTAATCAGCTGATGCATTTCATTCCGAGAGTTTAAAATTCCTCTTACTTCAAAATTTACTACTTTTTTTGTTGATGTGACTGCTTCAATGATTAATACCAGAATAGCAGACTCTAGTGCTCAAATTACAATATTTTGATTTGTGTCAATCCACATTGATACAAAGTGCAGCCATATTTCTTGGTCAGCAAGTTGTGTTTTTCTGGTGCCATATCAGGATAATAAACTCAATCTATACTTAGTATTCCAATACCAACAATAAAGCCTTCCAATACCAAAACAAGAATTGTCAAAAGTGCACTTCTGTGATACATATTGTGCCTGGTCATGTAGATATTTTAAAAATCATAACACTATTTAAAGCACAGAGATTTCTTTAGGACAGATTTTTATATGACTGCAGTTGTAGGGTCAAAGGCAGTTGTCCTCACAATTTTCTATCAATGATGAGCAACCTTGTCTCCCTTTAGGGTAATTTCCCTACAATCTGTTTGGTAGAAGAGGGTACTTGTGTAGAAAGCCTATTGAGTCCACAATGCATATGCTGATGTGGCTGATGAGACCTATGTTTCCGGCACAAGGGACTCTATGTCCTTCCAAATCAATGTTATATTTTTGTTGAGTAGGCAGGTGTATGTGGCCTTACAGTTTTCCTCACTCTACCAGAGGAAACCCCTGACTCAGACTACTTCAAAGTTGCCTCTACCAGTGATCTTCCACAGCTGTAACCACAGGAAGATGCCCTAGACTATACCCTTCCTTTATAGAACAGGTAGATAAACACTACTGACCATGGCAACCAGACAGACGAAATGGCTCGAAAACCTCATGCTGCACTTTGAGGAGAATGTGGAAGAGGACACCACCAAGGCACTACTCATGACAGGAACCACCAAAGAAGGAAAGTTCAGGTCTCACATGACTCTTCAAGGAGAATGTGAAGATTCCACAGAAGAAGAACAACTCAACACAACAGGCCCTGCCAGAGAGCACTAGGATCACCTTTTTCTCCATTATTAAACTACCTGAAGAAGAGATGAGGCTACAACCCTGAGAATATTGGCGTAAAAAAACCCAATGTCAGTCCAGGTATTGGCCAATGTATGGAAACCCTGAGGATATCAGAGCCCAGGGAGAGCAAAGAATAAACTAGGATGATAGCTGTGCTTCAGCCCGGTACAGTGGCTCAGAAAGAACTGCTTTTAAAGAGCAAAACAAATACAACCAAGGACTTAGAAAGTCTGAAAACTGCAAATCCATCTAAGGGAACCAAGCAGCAACAGGAAGCTACACCCAGAGGAGTATTCCAGACTGGTGCAGAACATACCAGAGATGAACCAACAAAGGATATAACAGAACTTTAGCATACCTCATGCAAGATCTGAAGGCAAAACAATAAGGACTTTCAGGGGTGAACATCAAAGAGGCTACCCAAGAGACTAAGCCTCATGCAAACACAGATTGCCTAACTCCTAGCTGACACAAGAATATTCACAAGAGCAGAAAAACCCATCAATCCACCAGCATACACACTGTGAGAAACCACCACATTGGGAGATAGTCCCAACAATACTCTAACACCAATAGCAGGAGGTGTTCCACAAATCAACTCCACCATGGACATGGCAGGGCATTGGGAGGTTGCCCTCAACAACTCTTCACCAGACGACTAATACAGTGACTATTCCATGCACTAACTGGACTGAAGGTTTTCAGGCCAGACTAAGCCAAACAACACCAAGGGAACATTATAAACCATATTTAATGCAAGCAAGCAAAATGGATATTCCACTATAGGGCATTTTTGCAAAGAAAAAAGGAACAGTCAATGTTCATGTTTAATTCTAAGACAAAAGCACATATGTAGCACCAGTCCTTCCATCCTTAAACAGGGCTGAGAAAGAAGGTTGGTGATTGAAGCCTCACAACAGACTTGGTGGAGAAGTCAATGGAACACATGTTAATAAATAGAAATGTAAAAATGTTAGGAATACATTAATGATGAAAAAATGTAAACACTTGATGACAAATTGAATACTTTGGGGAGATGTAGTATAACAGAAGCAACTATTCATAAGACCATAAGACATAGGAGCGGAAGTAAGGCCATTCGGCCCATTGAGTTCACTCCGCCATTCAATCATGGCAGATGGGCATTTCAACTCCACTTACCTGCATTCTCCTCGTAGCCCTTAATCCCTTGTGACATCAAGAATTTATCAATCTCTGCCTTGAAGACATTTAGCGTCCCAGCCTCAACTGCACTCTGCGGCAATGAATTCCAAAGATCCACCACTCTCTGGATGAAGAAATGTCTCCGCATTTCCGTTCTGAATTTACCCCCTCTAATTCTAAGGCTGTGTCCACGGGTCCTAGTCTCCTCGCCTAATGGAAACAATGGAGAGCGTCCACCCTCTCCAAGCCATGTATTATCTTGTAAGTTTCTATTAGATCTCCCCTTAATCTTCTAAACTCCAATGAATACAATCCCAGGATCCTCAGCCGTTCCTCATATGTTAGACCTACCATTCCAGGGATCATCCATGTGAATATCCGCTGGACACGCTCCAGTGCCAGTATATCCTTCCTGAGGTGTGGGGACCAAAACTGGACACAGTACTCCAAATGGGGCTTAACCAGAGCTTTATAAAGTCTCTGTAGCACAACGGTGCTTTTATATTCCAACCCTCTTGAGATAAATGACAAAATCAATAGTAATGAGATCACAAGCAGTGATATCAGAACACATGACGGTCACTATGTATAAGATGGGTCAGCAGGGACCTCTGCTTCTGGATTAGTGATGCTGGAAGAGCACAGCTGTTCAGGCAGCATCCGAGGAGCAGTAAAATCGACGTTTCGGGCAAAGGAATAAAGGCAGAGAACCTGAAGCATGGAGAGATAAGCTAGAGGAGGGTGGGGGTGGGGAGAAAGCAGCATAGAGTACAATAGGTGAGTGGGGGAGGGGATGAAGGTGATAGGTCAGGGAGGAGGGTGGAGTGGATAGGTGGAAAAGAAGATAGGCAGGTAGGACAAGTCATGGGGACAGTGCTGAGCTGGAAGTTTGGAACTAGGGTGAGGTGGGGGAAGGGGAAATGAGGAAACTGTTGAAATCCACATTGATGCCCTGCGGTTGAAGTGTTATGAGGTGGAAGATGAGGCATTCTTCCTCCAGGCGTCTAGTGGTGAGGGAGTGGCGGTGAAGACCCACCCCCCTACTCTATCCCTGTAACCCTTGGCCAATCTACTTAACCTGCACATCTTTGGACTGTGGGAGGAAACCAGACTATGGGGTCATACTACAGACATTCCAACAGTCAGCAGGAGGTGGAGGAACAGATACGTGGACAGATTATAAAAAAATTGTAAAAACAACAAGGTTGTTATGGTGGGTGATTTTATTTTCCCTACCTTGACTGGCACTCCCATAGTGCCCGGGGCTTGGATGGGGAGTGAATTCGTTAGGTGCATCCAGAAGGGTTCTTGAAGCAATATGTAAATAGTCCAACTAGGGAAGGGGCCATTCAGGACCTGGTATTGGGGAATGAGCCTGAACAGTTGTTTGAAGTTTCAGTGACAGAGCAATTCGGGAACAGTGACCATAATTCCATAAGTTTTAAGTTACTTAAGGATAAGAATAGTCCTCAGGTGAAAGTACTAAAGTGGGCAAAGGCTAGCAATGACAATATTAGGCAAGAACTGGGAAAGTAGAATGTAAAATGTAATTGTTTCCAGGAAAATCCATATCTATCATGTAGGAATCTTTTAAAGGCCAGCTGATTAGAGTTCAGGACTAGCATGTTCCTGTGCAAATGAAGGATAAGGACGACAAGACATGGGAACCTTAGATGATAAGAGAAATTGTGAGCTTAGTCAAAAAGAGAAAGGAGGCATATGTTAGGTTTAGGAAACTGAAGACAGACAGAATGCTCAGAGAATAAAAAGGAAGTAGGAAAGAACTTAAACAATGATTTAGGAGGGCTAAAAGGAGCCATGAACTGTCCTTTGAAAACAGAATTAAGAAACACTCACAGTGTTTTATATGTATTTAAGGAGCAACAGGGTAGCTAGGGAATGAGCAGGTCCACTCAAAGACAAAGGAGGGAATTTGTGCGAAATTCAGAAGAAATGGGTGAGATCCTTAATAAGTATTTTGTATTGGTTTTCACAGAGAAGAAGGACATCTGGATAGTGAGTCTAGACAAGGTATGTTGATATTCTGGGGCATGTCAATGTTAAAAAGGAGAAGGTATTGGGTATTTTGAAAACGATTAAGGTAGCAAGTCCCCAGGACAGGATGGGATCTATCCCAGGATACTGGGGGAGGAGAGGAAGGAAAATGCTGGGGCTGAGGCGAGAACCCAAACAACTGAAGACAAGCCAATTTTGTTCCTTTGTTTAAGAAGGGCAACAGGGATAATCTGAGAAATTACAGGCCAGTGAGCCTTATGCCAGTGGTAGGGAAATTATTGTAAGAGATTGTTAGGAACAGGATTTATTCATGTTTGGAAAAATAATAATTATTAATGATAAGAATGGTTTTATGTGGAAGATATCATGTCTCACAAACTTCATTGAGTCTTTTGAGGAAGTGACAAAGATTGTAGAATCAAAGAATCCTGATAGTGTAAAAGCAGGCCATTCAGCACATCTATTCCAGACTGACCCTCTGAGCAGCATCCTATCCAGACCCACCCCCTACTCTATCCCTGTAACCTTGCATTCCCCATAGTTAATTCACATAGCCTGCACACCCTGGACACTATGGACAATTTAGCGTGGCCAATCCACCTAACCTGCACATCTTTGGACTGTGGGAAGAAACCCACGCGAACACAGGGAGAATGTGCAAACTCTACAAAGACAGTTGCCTGAGGATGGAAATTAACATGAGTCCCTGGCACTGTGAGGCAGCAATGCTAACCACTGAGTAACCATGTCGTCCTTTGGGTTGATGAGGACAGGGCAATGGATGGTGTTTACATGGACTTTAGCAAGATCTTTGACAAGGTCTTTCATTGCAGACTGATACAGAACATGAAGTCACATGGGATCTGCAGTGAGCTGGTAAGATGGATACAGAACTGGCTTGGTCATAGAAGACAGAAAGTAGGGGTGGAAGGGTATATTTCTGACTGGAGGTCTGTGACTAGTGTGTTCCATAAGGTTCAATGCTGGGACACCTGTTATTTGTTTTATATATATAAATGACATGAAGGAGAATGCATGTGGTCTGATTATCAAGTTTCCATATACAACAAAGATTAGGCAAGCTGCAGTCAGTGAGGAGGGTTGTCAGAGGATACAGCAGAATGTAGATAGACTGGAGATTTGGGCAGATAAATGTTAGATGAAATTTAATCAGCCAAATATGAATTGATACATTTGGAAGGTCCAATACAGGAGGGAAGTATACAGTAAATGGCAGAACTCTTAGAAGTATTAACAAACACAAAAATCTAGGCATACAGGTCCACAGTTCCCTGAAAGTGACAATACAAGTGGATAAGGTGGTCAAGAAGGCACTTGACATGCTTGCCTTCATTGGTTGGAGCAGAGAGTACAAAAACTTAAGTTGTATTGCAGCTGTATGGAACTTTACTTCGACCACATTTGGAATATTGTATACAGTTCTGGTCACCACACTATCAGAAGGATGTGAAGGCTTTGGAAAAGCTACAGAAAGGGTTTACAAGGACGTTGTATGTTATGCAGGGTATTAGCTATGAGGAGAGATTGCACAAACTTTGTTTTCACTTGAGTGTTGGAGGCTGAGGGATGACCTGATAGAAGTTTACAAAAGTACATCCTTAGGCGATTGTCTGTGTGGAATTCACACATTCTCCCCATGTTTGCATGGGTTTCCTCCAGGTTCTCTGGTTTCCTCCCACAGTCCAAAGATGTGCAGGTTAAGTGGATTGGCCAAGGGTTACAGGGATAGAGTAGGGGGGTGGGTCTAGGTGGGATGCTTTTCAAAGGATCCATGGACTTCATAGGCCCAATAGCTGCTTCCACACTGTAAGGATTCTATGAATTTTCTATGATGCAAGAGGCATAGAAAGGAGAAAGCGAGGACTGCAGATACTGGAGAGTCAGAGTCGAAAAGTGTGGTGCTGGAAAAGCACAGCAGGTCAGGCAGCATCCAAAGAGCAGGAGAGTTTATGTTTTCAGCATAAGCCCTTCATCAGGAATGTGAAGGGGGAAGGGAGCTGAGAGATAAATAGGAGGGAGGTGTAGGGCTGGGGGCAAGAAGGTGGGATGGCGATAGGTGGATGTAGGTCAGAGGTGATTGTGACAGGTTGGTGGGGAAGGTGGAGCAGATAGGTGGGAAGGAAGATGGACACGTAGGTCAGGTCAAGAGGGCAGTGCCGAGTTGGAGGGTTGGATCTGGACTGAGGTGGGGGATGGGGAGATTTGGAAACTGGTGAAGTAAAAATGTTGATGTCGTGTGGTTATGAAGCAGAAGATGAGGTGTACTTCTTCCACTCAGCGGGTAAATGGCCAGAATGAAAAGTCATAGTCTTGTTCCCAGGATAGAAATATTAATTACTAACACTTAAGGTAAAAGGGAGAAAATTTAAAGGAGATGTGAGAGGCAGCTTTTTTCACACAGAAGATGGTAAGTGTCTGGAATGTGCTGTCATAGGAGGTGGTAGATGCAAATACAACAGCAATGTTTAAGAGGCATCTTGACAGATATACCTCTTAAACACAGATATTGTATCTGCTTTTACCAGTTCCTCTGTGGAGAGGCAGAAGGTCTTAGTTTAGAAAAGTTGAAACTTTATTGCTGGAACAGCACAGCAGGTCAGGCAGCATCCAGGGAACAGGAGATTCGACGTTTCGGGCACAGGCCCTTCTTCAGGAATTCTGAAGAAGGGCCTGTGCCCGAAACGTCGAATCTCCTGTTCCCTGGATGTTGCCTGACCTGCTGTGCTGTTCCAGCAATAAAGTTTCAACTTTGATCTCCAGCATCTGCAGACCTCACTTTCTCCTCTTAGTTTAGAAAAGCATCATGAACAGTGGGAGTTTGGTGGGCCAAAGGGCCTCTTTCTGAGTAGTACTATTTTTGTAGCTTGTTCTTTAAATCAGATACTCAGCCTTTTCAATCTTACCTGATGATTCTAATTAATACTAGAATATAAAGATATTAATTGGACAAACTGAAAAACAGATTTCAAAATGAGTTAGGCTACTTTTGCCCTAGATGTCTACAAGGTTACACATATCTAGAATTTGGTTATGTGCATTCACAAAAGTGCTGTAGGGAAGAGTTGAATACAGCAGCCTTTAGTTTCACAATCAGCCTTCAGCAGCTGTTTATAAGACAACCAAGTCAGGGAGGAACAGCTGAGTCACTTCAGTTTCTAATAACTCCTCCAACATCTCAGGAACAGATCAAGTAGCGTTGATACAATGTCACAGCAGAGGCTTTACAATCACCCTAGCAGGAAAATCGACGTTTCAGGCAAAAGCCCTTCATCAGGAAGTGCTTTTGCCCGAAACGTCGATTTTCCTGCTCCTCGGATGCTGCATGAACTGCTGTGCTTTTCCAGCACCACTCTAATCTAGAATCTGGTTTCCAGCATCTGCAGTCCTTGTTTTTACCTATACAATCTCCCCTCAAGGTGGGAAAGCCACATGCTGAATTTTGCAAGTTCCTTCACCTTCAAACCCCTAAGTGGGCTGGAATGAGACAGGGTAATCCCCCTCACTAATTTAAACCAGCAACACAGAAAAGATTTACCCTGTGCGGTAATCTGTGAAACTTCGAGACGCAAAGAACTATCCCAAAAGTCATTATTTAAAGTAAAAATTAACAACTTTATTTGTCTAACAGAGAATAATTAACTAACAACTATTTACAACTCATTTATCTTCCCTCCTACAATACTGCTCCAATAAAACCCCCAATTATGATTTACAGAAAAATTTCAATTTCAATTTCAAAACCAGCCAACTGTAGAATTGTCTCTTCATATCTTCCTCTGTCTTCTTTTCTTCTTCTTAGGGATTTCTGTTTCACAGGTCATTGATAGATAAATGTACCTTTAAGAGAGCTATTCTCTGGGCAGTCTGCATATGTTGGTGGCTTGGCAGTTTTCCTCCAACTGTTCAATTTTTCCTGATCTTATACCCCAAAGCATCGGATCGTTTCATTCGTTTTAATATTGTCAAAATACTAAATTCAAACTTGATTGGATTTAGTATGTTGGGGCATAATTTAAACAGATTGGCCGAATTTGAATTTTTTTTATCTCATAGCAACCCAGGTACTGCTATCTGCTGAACCATATGTTACATTGTAACTTCTCCAGCACTCTGTGTGCTTGCTAAGTCCTTCAATTCTCTTAAAGGTACAGTACCCCTTACACCTTCATAACAATGTGGGTATAAAGTGAAGCCCTTGGAGATGCAAAAAACATTCACAGTTTCCCTTTGCACTTTTCTGGATGAATAACTTTCCATTAAGTTTGAAAATAATGTAGTTCAATTTAAAACGAATGCATTAAATCTAAAATAATGTATACAATAAAGTTGGCAGTGATGATTTGGCAAAATACAATAAAAAAATACAATGGCATATATCAAATACTAATTGCTATTTAAAAACTTAAATTCTGTATTAATATAAACAAACACATATTTCCTTCAGGTAAAAAAGTTCAACGGTGAAAATGAGTCATCTGTTGCTAACAAAAGAAAGTCAAAATTTCATTAGAAGAATGGAGAATGTTTGTAACAGGTTTGCCAGAAAAGTAGGATTGGGACCATTTCAGAATTAAAAAAGGAGAATGAAAAAATACTGATAAAGAAAGGGGGAATAGAATATTAATGCATTTGAGACTGGAATAGCAAATCCTTTCAAGGAGTTAGATGTAGTTCTTATGACAAAAGAAGATATCATCTATATGGACTTCAGTAAGGCGTTCGACAAGGTTCCCCATGGGAGACTGATTAGCAAGGTTAGATATCACGGAATACAGGGAGAACTAGCCATTTGGATACAGAACTGGCTCAAAGGTAGAAGACAGAGGCTGGTGGTGTTTTTCAGACTGGAGGCCTGTGACCAGTGGAGTGCCAGGAGGATCGGTGCTGGGTCTTCTACTTTTTGTCATTTATATAAATGATTTGGATGCAAGCATAAGAGGTATAGCTAGTAAGTTTGCAGATGACACCAAAATTTGAGGTGTAGTGGACAGCGAAGAGGGTTACCTCGGATTAAATTGGGATCTTGATCGGATGAGCCAATGGGCTGAGAAGTGACAGACGGAGTTTCATTCAGATAAATGCAAGGTGCTGCATTTTGGGAAAGCAAATCTTAGCAGGACTTATACACTTAATAGTAAGGTCCTAGGGAGTGTTGCTGAACAAAGACACCTTGAAGTGCAGGCTCATAGCTCCTTGAAAGTGGAGTTGCAGGTAGATAGGATAGTGAAGAAGGCGTTTGATATGCTTTCTTTTATTGGTCAGAGAGGGGTGACCTTATAGAGGGTTACAAAATTATGAGGGGCATGGATAGGGTAAATAGGCAAAGTCGTTTCCCTGGGGTCGTGGAGTCCAGAACTAGAGGGCATAGGTTTAGGGTGAGAGGGGAAAGATATAAAAGAGACCTAAGGGGCAACTTTTTCACACAGAGGGTCGTTCGGGTATGGAATGAGCTGCCAGAGGAAGTGGTGGAAGCTGGTTCAATTGCAACATTTTAGAGGCATTTGGATGGGTATATGAATAGGAAGGGTTTGGAAGGATATGGGACGGGTGCTGGCAAGTGGGATTAGATTGGGTTGGGGATATCTGGTCGGCATGGGCGAGTTGGACCGAAGGGTCTGTTTCCGTGCTGTATATCTCTATGACTCTATAAATGGGTAGAAAGCAGGATGAGGGTACCGATTTGGATGATCAGCCATGATCATAACTATTGGCATGACAAGCTCGAAGAATATGGAAGTTTGTATAAATCATTTTGCAACATTATAGGCATGGAAGGCACATCAGATGTGCTCAGGATATTACATCTCTTAACAATAGATCGATGTCATTAGAGCCTGATAAAACAACTTGAAATGCAGGAGGGCTACATCTGAGTCCATCTACTGTCAGAACAACTGTTGGTGAACCAACTTTTTGAAATGTAGAAGGAAAGTGGACTAACAGGAACAATTGCTTCACCTGAAGGGCATACTTTGGACCAAATAGTTACATGACAGCAAAATAATCTGCCAAAAGGCAGCCACCAACTGCTTTATAAAAGCTAAGAAAAATATATTTTCATTATTGTTCACAATTTATTTAGCTATTGAGGCATTTTTACACTGAAATACAACTTTGTGGCAGGATCTAACAAAAGCGTGTGGTGGCAGCAACAACAGCATTTCCAATCCTAAGTCTAATAACAGGACATGACCATCCAAAAATCTACAAGCAACTACAGCCACAGAATGTAAGCTCAGATGAACATAACATGGCTGAGTATTTGATCTTGCCATAGATATCATCAAAAATCTTGCAAATAGTAGCAGCATGATTCCAAAATTTCCTTCCCAGAATTGGAAGCCAGCAATCCTCCTTACTGAGTTAAATTTGTTTAGGTAATGGATAGCACTATGTTTCCTGAACGTGGCTATGTCTAGCCACATAAACAAGCCATCACATGATAATAGCCTTAAGAAATGAAGGTTTCCACAGACTGAACACATCATGACTGTCAAAAGACAACTTCATTGACTCAGAAACAAATAGAGCTCATCTTTCAGTGTGAAACCTAAGTTAAGCTTGTTTTTCACATATACCATCTTAAATTTTAACTTTCAAATAGCAACCAAAGGAGATGATGGATCAGTTTGTGAGCCATTGCAGAGATAAGGGGCATAATTGTGACTTTTCAGAGGCAGAATTAGCTGACAGAATCATCAAACTCATGGTAACTTCTACTAAAGAACATCAAAAGGAACTTTCGAATCAACCCAAAGGTTACAGTTTTGAACTATTCATAAAAAGTAATGCAAGTATGAAACAGTCCTAATGGGAAGAAAGAGTTTACAGGCTCTGTGCTGTATGTTTGCCATTTTTATGGTAACCTATTCAAACAAATCCAATAAGACATGTAGATAATGCAGTCTCATACATGCACCCAGAATTTGACCATCTTTCAATGACATATGGAAGGCAGCTGGCATGAGAGAACACTAGAAGAGCCAGTGCAAGAAACCAAAGCCAAAACAGATGGCTCAACACCATGACAAGACACAGTTGGACACAAGGCAGGTACAGCATTCCAGAAAACAAAGGGAGCATACTAAATATGACAAACTGTAAATCCAAACATGACCAGATGGACTGTTAGATTGAATGATAAGGACGATCAGACTATTAACAAACACAATGAGCAGACATTTCAAACAGTCATCATCATCGATCGTATTGACACTGTGGTATCCTCCAACGCCTTTGTCACTGTTCACGTTGTATGCTGACACAAGTTTGGGAAACATAGACTGTGGACAAAAATCAATATAGGTTCAAGCATTGTGCACACTGAAAAGCATATTACGGCAGAATTGGAAAGTGATGGATCAACCAACCACTGTCATGTACATAGATTTCAATAGATCAAAGATTCATCCCTAGGATCCATCATATTCAAATGTATCTATAACAGCTGACAATGGTCATTCCAGTTGATCTACATTGTGAACACCACAGGTGCAGCGATTCCATGTATGCATTGGTTATCACTTATAACATTGCTAAGACAATGGCAAAGACAACAGATCAGAACCTTATCATTTCCACTGCTAATTAAACATTGTTATACTTGAATAGATTCAAAAGGAATAAATATTTCAAAGTGATATAGCATTGCATATACATGCAGATACTATTCCTTTTATTGATCCTTCATGTAAACGTAGATTCATATTCAGTGGAAGCTGAAAGTGAAACTTGAAAACATAGCAAGAGAAAGCATAATCGAAGTTTCAGGACCGCAACAATTAGTATAGCTCCATCTTATACATCATCAAAAATTATCCTCCTATATGTGTTTTTTTGGACACCAAAGATGGAATCTTATAAGGCTCTGAAATGAACAGATCATGGCAAGATTTACGACAGAATCATGTGAGAAATATGTTGCTCCTTGTATGCATCAGTCAAGTGCCACGGTGAGTTTCTCACTAAATAGTAGCAAGCTGCAAACTGACCTGCTGCGCTTTTCCAGCAACATATTTTCAGCTAAGAGGGACTATGGCTTGTTAACTGAGTTATTAATGGCTTAGTAATTTTCAGCTTCCTATCTTACTAAACGTATCACACAAGCTAGATGTCTAGAATTCTCAACATAGAAATCAGAGGGGGAAGCTGGTGACTTCAACTCACAGCTTGCTCCAAAGGAATTCCATGTTGGACACTCAGCATTTACATTTCAGGCTACACTCCATAGCACCAATCACATGCATCCCACATCCACAGACGTTGGCATTCGACATGTACCACCCTCATGGCACATTTCTGATCCACTTACAGGATGCTTCTGTACTTTAATGCTGCATCTCAGACTGTACCAACAACTGTCAGTGTAAGGCTGCTATGTACTCAGGGACATGCACCAAGTTTATGGATTGGACCAGGTTGCATCTCCAGCCAGTTCCCTTGCTCTCATATAGCCCAGTCACCCTGAGCCTGCCTGGATGCTCACAGCATTATCTTGCCTTGCCCTTCTGTGCATGAACCGTTCAGCCAAAGATACCAGGCTCACAGTACTGTTGTCTTGCTGTGCTGGGATGCTTGTCATTAATGTCAGCAGTCATTAGTCACAGCTTCATAGCTTCATCTGCTAACCAAAGAAGATTTAAGGCTATAAAAGCAGCTCCACTCAATGAAGAATACTGATGTTTAATAACGACATCTAAGTTCTCTGTAATATCACTTCCATTAAAACAAAATATAATATACATCTGCCCTTTCTTTCCAATTCTAGAATTGCCTTCAACCCAAGGTTGTGTGGACGACAGTCTATGGTATTTCAGTCTCATTATGGTAAAAACAATGACTGCAGATGCTGGAAACCAGATTCTGGATTAGTGGTGCTGGAAAAGCACAGCAGTTCAGGCAGCATCCGAGGAGCAATAAAATTGACGTTTCAGGCAAAAGCCCTTCATCAGGAATACTGCTGTGCTTTTCCAGCACCACTAATCCAGAGTCTCATTATGGTGAAGTGTCTAAGAAGTTTGATATGTTTGCTCTATAGGGTTCTGGTTTGCACTCAATAATTTGTTGATTTTAGGTGGTTCGAATCACCCCAGATCCCTGGTTCTAGACACTGGATTGTTTAGGGAATGTGAAATGAAGAAAACAGTAAGCAGGGATTTCAGGGCAAAAGAATCCCTGCATTTATTTGAGTATGAAAAGGTAAGTATAATACAAGAAATACAGGTTCAAAGCATTAAACAGTGAAATTAACACTATGAATTATACATAGGACAATAGTTAAATACACTATTAAATTTAACACAAATTAAATACTATTAGAAACTAAACGGCAGTTGTAATCACAGAAATTTTAATCAGGCTTCCTACCCTTGGGGGTCCCAGGCACTGTCTCCACCCACTTTTCCCTCCCTGCTAGCTAGGTTGGAAACTTTGGGGTCTCGGGAGTTTAAGCTCACCACTGAGGAACACATGATTTTGAGGTACAGCTAGCTATTTCCACTTGCCGTACTCCCTCCCTGGATGAAGACTTAAGACTGCATAGGCCTTTAGTCTGGGTTGAGTCTGCTCATGTGGTAGGATGCATATTGAATCTGTTGGGTAAGTACTTGGTTTTCCTTACTTCCTGGTGGCTTAGCGGGCTTTTTTTTACCTCAGGAAATGTCTGAGGCCTTGTGGTGTCAGTTGAGTTAGTGGTTTTCAGAATTTGTTTATTCAGAGGTTCGCTGGTCATGGTTAGTTGCCATTGGTTCCTCTGGTTCAGAACAGGCCTGTGTCAAAAGCTCTCGGAATTGCTGTTAGGTTTCCTCATCTGGAGACAGCTCTTGAAAATAGCTGCTGGAATTAGCTGTTGGCTCCATGGAATGTTTCTGGAGCTAGCTTTTTGGCATGCTTCTTGGGATCACTGCATTTGGAACACTATCGGGGTAAGCTTTCTCAGGGATAGCTGCCTAGAAATCATCTGGGGATAGCTTTGTGGATCAGTTTCACGTGAGATTGAGGCCTGCAACTATATTGATTGTGGGCCTGTTACCTTCATGCCAAATCTGTGTTTGCCATTGCATTTGTGGTGTTCCTTTTGAAATCAATGGGTTTCTTCAATAGTTACAAGCATGTGTGAATGATTTTCGATTGAAGTTGAATGTCCAGTATCTCTGTGAATGTATTTCATTTGAAGTTGAAAATTTGGTACCTCTGTAAGCCCCACACTGTCTGTGCTGGGTAACCCCAGGTGTGAAAGATAGTTTCTGTGAAAGGTGCCTGTTTGGACGGGGGTGGACAAAGTTTAAAGTCACACAACATTAGGTTATAGTCCAAGAGGTTTAGTTTGAAGTACAAGCTTTCAGAGCGCTGCTCGTTCATCAGATAGCTAGTGGAATAGGATCATAGGACACAGAATTTATACCCAAAGATCATAGTGTCATACACTGATGCGATATATTGAACAAAACTAGATTGCAACCTACATTTGTTCAATATATCTCATCAGTGTATGATACTATGATCGGTTGCTATAAATTGTGTCCCATGATCCTATTCCACTGGCCACCTGATGAAGGAGCAGTACTTCAAAAGCTTGTACTTCCAAAAAAACCTGTTGGACTATACCTTGATGTCACTTGATTTTTAACTCAATCTAGAGTGTTAAATTTGATTGATTGTTCTCTTAGAGTGGAGGTGTAAATTGGAATTCCAGCCTGAACATAATCCCAGGCAGAAACAATCCTAGCTCTGTGTTTGTTTGTTGCAGCCTGAGGTCAGGATTTTGTCCAGTGTTTTAGACATTAGAAAAGTCTAGGGTTTTGTCCAGTATTTTAGATGATAGGATTTTTGCTCAATCCCACAACTCCTACATCCAATTCCCATTTTATTATATTTATTGTCATCTCTGCATATCAGAATTTGTCTTGTAGATTTTTACTGTCAGGAGAATTTAAACCTTGTTGCACATCTGTAGGAGTTCAGCTTGCCCCTCTGTGCCCCCTATTGCTGGGATGCATGCAGGCTGCTATGGGGTATGTTTACATTTACGCTGATGCAGAAGTGCCCCGAGCTCTCTCTTTGCCCCCCTGTAAAACTTGCTAGGTTGGGAACTTGTCAGTAAAATTCTGTCATGGTAACCACTGTGGTCTGTTTTGTGGTCTATTTTTTTTTTTCTGAACCTTTGGCCATTGCTGGAATTACTGAGTCCCCATTTCTTCTCCATTTCTGTGAGTTTTGGTATTCTGTGGTCAAGTAACTTGCCACAAATTCTATTGAGAGTCTTCTCTATTTTTTCAGGCACAGGCTTTATGAGTTATTTATGTCACATATAACTAGAAAGATGCAGTGAAAAATGTTTTGTTGCCATAATTGGTGTATTTTAAGTTACAAAATGGATAAAAAGGAATTACATAAATAGAGCCCATCTTCTGTACAAAAGGGTCTTCAATACAGCTTCAAGGCTTCTGTGAGATCTCTTTAAGGTGTTCTGCATCTCAAGCAGTCCCGGTCCAGATAGAATGGTGACAACTATGCTTCAGCCACATTGCAGCTAGGAGTCCTTGCACTAGGTACCACCACCACTGCAGCTGATACCCCGCCCTGGTTTCCCCATGATGTCAGAAGTGGATGAAAAAAAAAAGAAAAAGACAAGAAAGGAGAGAGAAAGAGGATGCAGCTGGCCTGGAGCGGATGGGCTCAGGATGCCGTACGAGATGAGACTCAAAATCTATTGTTCACTGGCCTCTACTTCAGGTGTTTCATCCACCTCTGGATTCTAATCACAGAATGGCCATGTGTTTTCTTTTTCTTCCTATCTAGATGTGCATAAATCCTATCCCTTACAATTCTCTCTAAGAATTGTAAGGGATAGGATGTGTTTTCTTTTTCTCTCTTATACTGGCATGTCATTGAGCTTTCTTTATATTCTTACTGCCACTCACCTCAGGTTCCATGGGTCTGATCAGCATTGTCACTACGTAGAAATGTGTGATCTATATTCTTGTAAGTGAAGACCAAGCTTTGTTGAACATAACTACATATAGCTGCTGGTCGGAGAGATCCTTATCTGGAACATCATTGACCCATGCTCCAGTTCCATGAGGTCTAATATCACAATTGCATAGCTTCTTTCACACATGGTCAGTTTCTTACTGCAAAAGCATATTTCTTCTTCCTCTACATGCAGTGGGAAACATCCATTTACCATCTTTCCTGTCAAATCCCTTCAGGATCTTTTAAATTCAATTCAATGCAGATAAAAGCCATTCAGCCCATTGAGTCTGTACCAACCCTCCAAAGAGCATCCCACCTAGTCCTACATTAATCCACCTACCCTGTACATCCCACTACGGGAATATTTTAGCATGGCCAATTTACCTGACACCACACCTTTGGACTGAGGGAGGAAACCGGAGTGCCCAGAGGAAATTTATGCAGATACTGAGAGAACAGGAAAACTCCACATAGACAGTCACCCAAAGGTGGAACTGAACCTGGATCCGTGAGGCAACAGTGCTAGGCACGAAGCCGCCCAAGATCATTTCATTAAGATAATCTCTCATGTACTCAAATTCTAATGAATATAGACCCAACCTCTTCAATCTTTCTTTAAGAATTAATCCCATTCATCCAGGAATCAGTTGAGTGAACATTCACTGATCTGCTTCCAATGCAATTATGTTAGTTCTTAACTAAAGAGACCAAAGCTGTACACAGTACTCTAAGATGTGATGTCACTAGTGCCCTGCATAAGTGAAACATAATTTCACTACTTTTATATTCCATTGCTTGAAATATACAATATCTCAGTTAAATTCCTATTCACTTGCTGTCCTGCATTCTCACCTTTTTCATGTATTTGTGCACCAGTATATCCAGATGCCCCTGTATCACTGAGTTCTTGAAATCTCTCTCATTTAAATAGTGCACTGTTATTCTATTCTTGCTGCTAAGTGGACAAGTTGTCATTTTCCCACATTATATTCTATCTGCCACTCACTTAACCTATATAAATTCTTTTGTGATCTTCTCTTAACAACTTATTCATGTCACTGATTAAAGGATCACCAATACTCCAATTTCATAACACAGCAGAGGCTAAATATGCCTTGTAAGTGAAAACAATTTGTGAAAATATTGTGTAAGATGCATGCTCAAAGTGTCTATCAACAACCCAAGACAACTATTCAACTATTGAATAGGAAAGGTTACTTTTGGTTGTCAGAACCTAACGTCTTCATATGTACCAATTTAAAAAATATATTTATAATAGAAACAGAACAGAAGTTGCTCAAGATGATTTTTCAAAACCATTAACTTATAAACCATTCAGACTACAACCCTTACCTGTAAAAATGCTTTTAAAGTATGATTATTTAATGCTTTTCTCTTTACAATTATCATGGTTTGGTTTTAAAGAACTTGAATTTTAGCTCCTTAAAGGTTCTAAATTTATGAACATAATTAAGGTAAACTTGTTTTAATGATCAATTAATCTGGACATGTGGTCAATTTTGCAAACAGGTTTGGTTCTAATGTAATGTACTGAGAAAACCAGTGCACTCTTGAGCAAGTAATATAACAAAACAGAGGTAAATTAATTGTACTAATGCAATGTGTCATTAATTTCCAGGACAGTTTTTAATTTTTCTCTCTTCTGTATTGTTACTACACAGGGGTTATCAAAAGAAGAGAGGTGATTATGAGGAAAATCATTATTATTTTGGGATAGGAAGCTCAATTTGTAGTATGCTTAATCTTGCATACAAAAATACTGACAATGTAAAAATGCAACAAAATGTGTTAAATAGAAAATATAACAAAGTAAAATTATTATATTTGTATTGTCTCCCCAGTAGTTAATGGAAATGTTGCATGCCAAGGATTTTTCATGCCCCTTGGGAATAAATATTTACATATTACATGACTTTCTCAAATTTGTTAGTGAGAGTCAGAATTGTAGGAAGATGTGTTCATTGATCCCTCATGATTTGCATCAATTCAATTGAATGCTGATGGTTTCAGGCAGTGGAAATACCAATTCAGAAGCATTACAGCTATAATACTAACCTTTAAAGATCCTGTCCACTGCTTTGTAGAGTTTACAAAGCAGTTTTGAATAACAAATGTTACATGATGAAATAGATATTGAGAATATTATTATCTATTCATGTCTTTGGATCCATGGGAGTATTCTTGCCTCAAATCAAAAGGTCATGTTAGAATCATAGTATTTTGCAGTGAAGAAGGTGGCCATTTGTTAAGTTATGGGCAAAAGTGGATACTGCAGATTCTGAGATTAGAGTCAAGATTAGAGTAGTGCTGGAAAAGCCTACTTCAGGAATGATGAAGGGCTTTTGCCCAAAACATCGAATTTCCTGCTCCTCAGATGCTGCCTGACCTGCTGTGCTTTTCCAGCACTACTCTAATCTACTTGCTAAGTTATGCCCATTCTGATACATTGGTTCAATTTGTCCCAAATTCCATTTTTTTTTCTATAACCCAGCAAATCAATCCTCTTCAACACCAATCCAGAAGTAGGAACAGATACTCTGAACTGACACTTTAATGTAGCACTGAGGAAGTGCCATTGTGCTACAATTAAAGCAAAATGTTACGTATGCTAGAAATCAGAAATAAAAACAGAAAGTGCTGGACTCCATGAATTCTGAAGAAGAGTCATATTGGACTCTAAACCTTAACTCTGTTTCTCTTTCTCCATAGATGCTGTCAGACTCACTGAGGTTCTTTCTAGTAATACATGTTGTGTTATGTCTCACAGTTATTATGTCAGTTTACCTGTAAGAGACATGTTTATGATATCATTTGATCATAGGAAGATATAAAGATCTCAGAGTCCATCGTAACTTGAGCCAGTTCAACATGACCATTGATGAAAGCAATCTGTTCTTTGTAACCAAAGATCCTAATACTAACCCAAACACTTCTGTAAATTTGAATAGTTGTAACAAATCTTCCGTGTGATTCTTCAACACCACATTACTGATGTCTAACTCTTACATTACAGGAGATAACATAAGCATTCTCACATAAGGTACAAGTATCTGTTGGAGCAAAATGCACACCAATACAAATGCCATCTTAAAGATGTGATATTAAACTATCAGACATAAAAGAACAGCGAGGGATTTATCCCAGTGTTCTGACCAATAATATCAATAAAACTATAAATCAGTTCATTCATTTCACTCATGTTTGTGGGACTATTTTGGAAACTTTGCAGAATCTCCACAACGCTAGGAAAATTGAGCCTCACTCAATCTTTCCGTGTGTCTCGTCCCTTTTTTTTTGTTTGTCTTTTAATTCTAAACTAAAGCTTACACAAAGATGAGGAGGTTTTTTTTCACAGACAGTATCAATCAGTGGAATTCTTTACCATTGAGGACTGTAGAGGCTGGGATGTTAAGTATATTCAAGGCTGAAATAGACAGAGTTTTAGTCAGTAAGAAAATCAAGGATATCTTAGTAAAGACTACCAGATCATCATGATCTTGTTGAAATTGGAGCAGAATCAATAGGTTGAATGGCCTATTTCCACTTTTACATCTATGGTATTTTCAAAAACAGAATGAACTGAATAGAAAAATCAAAGTATTAAATTGCCCTTGCAGTTTGGGTTACAAAGGGAATACTAGCCTCAGTAGCATCAAGACATCTGCAGACATTGCAAGATGACTTCCAGCAACTCAGAGGGAAGTCCTTCCTGAATTGCTGTGGCCAACACTGTAGCACTGTAAGGTGGTGAAAATGCTGTTTCATATGAAGAATGTTCTCATCATCTCAATACAGTGGATTTTACAAATCCTCATCACTCATCCCATTTACTTGACTCATCCTCCAGTTGACAGAAGCTGAGATTCTGAGGATCAGGTGGTGCCTTCTATTTGGACAGTTACAGATACAAATCCCCAGACATGACCTGCATAGAAATCTGCTGTTAAAGGATCATCATATGGCCCTTGTTGGCCAAAGTGGAATTATAGGTTTCATTGCAGAAATACTATACAGCATGACATGAGGTTACAGCCTCTGGAAAGAGTATAGCACTACTCCTGCTCTCTCATCTTCATCACATTCCATGGAAGATGAGCCATTGTGGATTTCCTGCATCTTTGCATCATTCGGGCCCCTGTGGCTGCAAGTTCCATTGTATATAGTTAGCTCCACCTTTGGCCCTGGGATTGTAGATGCATTTATTTATTATCTATTCTTGCAGCAGCTAGTGACAGGCATGTGCACAATTTCTATGTGTAGATTCACTGGACATAGTTCCATTGGGCTTATTGTGATAATATTAGAAACAAAGCAGCTCTTAGGTGATCTTTTAGAAGTTGCAGAATAACATTTGAACAGGGTCTTCCAAAACACAGGGCCATGGAAACCCCTGAAAAGAAGGCGAGTGGGAAGCCTTACATTGATGTTTTTACCCTGATACAGACATCTATTGCACATGCCTTTTGGTGCATACACAGTAGGAGCTTATATGTGAGGAACAATAATGAAGACTTCTCCATTCCTCACTTAATCCCAATCTAATACATGAAAGGCGGCATGGCATATAGGATAATAGTGTCGATATTTTACTGTCCAAAGTCTCAAAAGAGTAGCTCCTGCACCCTACAGAGACAATAGGACCTTGGAAGGTGATTGCTACTTTGGCAACTATGGTAAATCACCATATGATTGTTTGTTTGTGTCCTATAATCATTAGTAAGATTATTCATAATGTTGTATCATGATGTGACGAAGAGTGTTGAGGGCCAGAACCTTTAGTTGACAGGATAGGTCAATGTGTAAGGTCCACATACAGCATTTTTAAGTATAGAGGTCATTCACCTGTATTATGTAGGTATCTATTTAATGCTATTGTCTTTTGAAGGACTTCATATCATTCAAAGGTATATCCCCCCTCTCATAAAATGAAACATTTATTCCCATCCACCCAAGGGGTGAATGCGGGAATTTTTGTCTTTACTGTGAACTTGCCATTTGGAAAAGGATGAAAAGAAACAGCAGTTGAACTTCATGGAGTCAGAAAGAGGCTTGGCTTCTCAGTCTAGGTCTCTCCCAAATCTTCATATCCCCTTTCTGGTTGTGATGTCTTGGATAGTGTTTTCAGGATCCTTAAGGGGGAGGGGAGCAGCCCCAAGACATGGTCCACATAGGCATGAAAGACATAGTAGGAAAAGAGATAGGGATTTAAGGCAGAAATTAAGGGAGCTAGGGTGGAAGCTTAGAGCTAGAACAGAGTTGTTATCACTGGTTTGTTACCCATGCCATGTGCTAGCGAGGCGAGGAATAGGGAGAGAGAGGAGTTGAACACGTGGCTAGAGGGATGGTGCAGGAGGGAGAGTTTCTGATATTTGGATAATTGGGGCTCATTAAGGGATAGGTGAGACCTCCACAAACAGGATTGTCTACACCTGAATCAGAGGGGTACCAATATCCTCGGGGAGTGGGGAATGGAATTTGCTTCTGCTCTTCAGTTTAAACTAATTCAGCAGGGAGAGAGAAACCTAAATTGTAATTCCAGTGTCCAGGAGGTTGAGAGTAGTGAGGTCAGATATAAGGTTTCAAGGTCACAAGAGTGCACTGGCAAGCAGGTAGATGGTTTAAAGTATGTCATTTCAATGCCAGGAACACCCGGATTATGGTGGGTGAATTTGCAGCATGGGTTGGTATCTGGGACTTTGATGTTGTGGCCATTTCAGAGACATGGATAGAGCTTGTTGTAAGTTCCGGGATTTAGATATTTCAGTAAGAATAGAGGAGATGGTAAAAGAAGGGGAGATGTGGCATTGTTAGTCAAGGACAGTGCTATGGTGGCAGAAAGGACATTTGAGGACTTATCTACTGAGGTAGTATGGGCTGAGGTTAGAAACAAGAAAGGAGAGGTCACCCTGTTGGGAGTTTTCTATAGACTTCCGAATAGTTCCAGAGAGGTAGAGGAAAGGATAGCAAAGATGATTCTGGATAGTAGCAAGGAGAAAAGGGTAGTTGTTTTGGGGGACTTTAACTTTCCAAATATTGACTGAGAATTCTATAGTTCAAGTACTTTAGATAGGTCAGTTTTTGTCCAATATGTGCAGGAGTGTTTCCTGACAGAGTGTGTAGACAGGCCAACAAAGGGCGAGGCCACACTGGATTTGGTACTGGGTAATGAACTCGACCAGGTGTTAGATTTGGAAGTAGGTGAGCACTTTGGTGATAGTGACCACAAATCGGTTATGTTTACTTTAGCGATGGAAAGGGATTGGTATATACTGCAGGGCAAGGGTTATAGATGGGGAAAGGCAATTATGATGTGATTAGGCAAGATTTTGGATGCATAGGCTGGGAAAGGAAACTGCAGGGGATGGGCACAATTGAAATGTGGAGCTTATTCAAGGAACAGCTACTGCATGTCCTTGATAAGTATGTACCTGTCAGGCAAGGAGGAAGTGGTCGAGTGAGGGAGCCGTGGTTTACCAAAGAAATTGAATCTCTTGTCAAGAGGAAGAAGAAGGTTCATGTTAGAATGAGACACGAAGGCTCAGTTAAGGAGCTTGAGTTAGCCAGGAAAGACCTAAAGAGAAGAGCCAGGAGGTGACATGAGATGTCATTGACAGATAGGATCAAGGATAACCCTAAAGCTTTCTGAAGGTACATCAGGAATAAAAGAATGACTAGAGTAAGATTAAGGCCAATCAAGGACAGTAGTGGGAAGTTCTGCGTAGAGTCTGAGGAGATGGGAGAGGCGCTAAATTAATATTTCTCGTCAGTATTCACACTGGAAAAAGACATTATCGAGAAGAATACTGAGATACTAGACGAGATGGGATTAAGATTCACAAGGAGGAGGTTTTAGCAATTCTGGAAAGTATGAAAATAGATAAGTACCCTGGGCTGGGTGGAATTTATCCTAGGATTCTCTGGGAAGCCAGGGAGGAGATTGCAGAGCCTTTGGCTTTCACCTTTATGTCACAATTTCTGCAGGAAGACTAGAGGATAACAAATGTTGTCCCCTTGTTCAAGAAGGGGAGTAGAGACAACGCTGGTAATTATAAACCAGTGAGCCTTACTTCGATTGTGGGTAAAGTGTTGGAAAAGGTTACAAGGCATAGGATTTCTAATCATCTAGAAAGGAATAAATTGATTTGGGATAGTCAACACGGTTTTGTGAAAGATAAGTCATGCCTCACAAACCTTACTGAGTAGTTTGAGAAGGTGACCAAACATGTGGATGAAGGTAAAGCAGTTGATGTGGTGTATATGGATTTCAGTGAAGCATTTGATAAGGTTCCCATAGTAGGTTATTACACCAAAAATAGAGGCATGGGATTGACGGTGATTTAATAGTTTCAATCAGAAATTGGTGAGCTGCAAGAAGACAGAGGGTGGTGGTTGATGGGAAATGCTCATCCTGGAGTTCATTTACTAGTGGTGTACCACAAGGATCTGTTTTGGGGCCACTGCTGTTTGTCAATTTTGTGAATAACTTGGATGAAGGCTTAGAAGGATCGGTTAGTAAATCTGCAGATGACACTAAGGTCAGTAGAGTTGTGGATAGTGCTGAAGGATGTTGCAGGTTACAGAGGGACATAGGTAAGCTGCAGAGCTGGGCTGAGAGGTGGCAAATTGAGTTTAATATGGAAAAGTATGAGGTGATTCACTTTGGAAGGAGCAACAGGAATAAAGAGTACTGGGCTAATGGTAAAATTCTTGATAGTGTAGATGAGCAGAGATCTCAGTGTCCATGTACATAGATCCCTGAAAGTTGTCACCCAGATTGATAGAGTTGTTAACAGGGTGTACGGTGTGTCAGCTCTTGATTAGATTGGATTAGATTAGATTCCCTATAGTTGGAGACAGGTCATTTGACACAACAAGTCCTCACAGACCCTCCAAAGTATAACCCACCCAGACCTAATTCCCTCTGACTAACGCACCTAACACTATGGGCAATTTAGCATGGCCAATTCACATTACCTGCACATCTTTGGATTGTGGGTGGAAACCAGAACACCCGGAGGAAACCCACGCAGACACAGGAAGAAAATGCAAACTCCACACAGACCGTCGCCCGAGGCTGGAATCGAGCCCAGATCCCTAGTGCTGTGAGGCTTCAGTGCTAACCACTGACCCACCGTGCTGCCTTTTATTGGTAAAAGGATTGAGATTCAGAGCAATGGGATCACTTGTAGCTGTACAAAGCTCTGGTGTGGCCATACTTGGAGCATTGCGCACAGCTCTGGTCACTGCATTATAGGAAGGATATGGGAGAGTTGGAGAGGGTTCAGAGGAGATTAACTAGGATGTTGCCATTATGGAAGGAAGGTCTTATGAGGAAAGGCTGAGCGACTTGAGGCTGTTTTTGTGAAAGAGAAGAAGATTGAGATATGACTTAATTGAGATATATAAGATAATCAGAGGGTTAGATAGGGTGGACAGTGAGAGAGTTTTTTTCCTCAGATGGTGATAGCATGAGGGGACATAGCTTTAAATTGAGGGGTGATAGATATAGAACAGATGTCAGAGGTAGTTTCTTTACTCAGAGAGTAGCTAGGGCAGTAGAATGCCCTGCCTGCAACAGGTGTAGACTCGCCAACTTTAAGGGCATTTAAATGGTCATTAGATAAACATATAGATGAAAATGGAATAGTGTAGGTTAGATGGGCTTCAGATTGGTTTCACAAGTCAGCACAACATCGGGGGCCAAAGGGCATTACTGTGCTGTAATGTTTTATGTTCTAAAAACAGAAATTGCTGGAGAAACTCAGTACATGTGGCAACATTTGGGGAGACAAAACAGAGTGAACATTTTAAGTCCAGTGGTTCTTCAGAATGGAGTTATATTGCAAAGAATTTAACAAAGTCAAGGATGGTCTTCCCATCTGAAATCTGCATTAATTAGCCTCAGGCAACTATCTATGTGAAGTTTGTACATTCTCCCCATGTCTATGTGGGTTTCCTCCAAGTGCTCTGGTTTCCTCCCACAATCCAAAGATGTGCAGGTTAGTTGAATTGGCCATGCTAAATTGCCCATAGAGTTCAGGGATGTGTAGGTTAGGGGTAAATATAGAGTTATAAGATTTTTTTTGTTTATAATGTTTTTTCAACTTTATCCCAGAGTAAAAATTTCTTTAGCTGTAACTGGTCTATTGTCCTTCTTAGAATATAGCACTAACATTTGTTGTCCAGTAACCCACTAGCTCAATTCCCTTTTCTATGAACTAAAAGTTAGAAAAGTGGACATTCCTTTAAAAAATTCCAGAAGGCTTTTCATCAGTGCCCTCAATGGGCAAATGAATCAACCTGATCACCCCAGCATAATGGCCTGCATCAAAATAAGCTCAGAGTGGGACCATGGCAGCAGACAGCACACCAGGTAGTAGCAGGAAATTGCTGACATGCCTGTTTTCAGGCCTGACTCCTCATTGCTATTAAAATTCAACTCCATCTGTGTCAAACTGTTGACTGTATGTTTTCTTAATAGATAACTGTCCTAAGAAGTTCACAATTGTCTCAGCTACAAATGCATTTCAATGTTTTACAGAAGTAATGTAGATTTGTAGAAGAAATTTTGATTTAATATTGTATGAGATGTTGCTTGACAATTAAAACATAACTTACTGCAGCTGTATGTACTTCAGTTGTTTTATCTTAAATGTTTCTCTTGCTCCTGAAATACAGAAAGAAAATAGTTCATAAATAATGAATTTTGAAAACATACTGAAAATACAAAGCCAGTCCTATGCATTTATTTGCTTTAATTGGTAAAAGAGAACAAATTATATTTTTCAGTGTTAGAAACTAAAAGATCTTGTCTACAATGAATTTACAATGCCTATTGTTATGAATCCAGCTGATGTTAGTATCAAATAAGTCAGCTCCCAGAGTAAAACCTGGCTTGTTAAGCTAACCTTTTTTTAAAACAATTTTGAAGTCTGTTATTCAGCACATTCATAAGAGTCTGCCAGTATGCTTTAACACAAATAATAAAACATATGTAGAATTAGGAAACATATTACACTAGACAAAAATGTTGGGAAAGATTTGATTGGTAACACATCCAGGAAAGTATTTAAGCTCATACTACCCCTTTTTCTGCAATATCTTTACCAACAACCAAGCCTGAATGAAGAGCTAGAGTACCTTCAAAATAGGCTTCTTTTCCAGATTGGTACAGCTGCAACCAATTTGATTGCTGCAATTGCTAGATGCTGTTTTCTTCCGTTGGTATCTCACCATGAAATATTAAAATTAACTGCAAAGTAAATTCACTATCAATTTAACTTCAGAGCAAACATGTATGTTCTCAGCTGTCTTGTCTCCACGCTGTCTTTTTATAAATGCACTGAACTGGTTACCTCCATTTCTTGACATTTCATGAGGTTTCATGTAAAACCTCATGAAAATGCAAAAATGCAAACATGCCTTCAGACTCCCCAGTACAAGCTCCTAAAATCTCTAGACCAATGTCTTCCTTCTTCACACATAAAAAAAAATATAAATTAAGCTTAAAATTCTGTTTCATGTACATTTCCCATTTGGCTTAGAGTGACTTTTTTCTCACAATCTTCTGCTTTTCACCTCATAAGTGTTGTAAGAGGCTTTTGGGCATCTTTCTTGGGCAATAGCACAGCCAGTGATTTGCATGAGCTCACTACTATCAGGACCTTTCAGATTTCATGTCTCTGGTGCAATTTTCAAAGACCAGCTACATTCTATGAAATATACTTCAGACTAGGAAAGGAAAACTTTCTCCTCTCTTAATGGATAGGAATCTGGAGAATTTGGTGGACAGCTGATGGAAAGGAAGCAGGTATTTTCTAGTCAACTGACACTGGAAGCTCAGTCAGCCTGGACACAAACTGCAGCCTATATCAGTGCTGCATCCTGGGTGAAACAGGATGCCCAGGAATGCAGGAAGAAGGTTAATAATTTATGTTGCTCAAGAGTAAGTACCAACATCTTCCCTTTGCTGCCTCACATTCAAAAGGGCCACTATCCATTCTAATTCTGCCTCTGCATACACATCACTCCAGGGTCTGTGAACTACAATTCAATATTTGATAATCTCTCGTCAATGGCTTTCACGCACTTCATCTTCTCAATCTACTAATCTTTCTGTCTTCATTTTCAACTCACTCACTGGGGACACTTCACCACGTTTTTCTGTTCATGCATTCATTTCCACCATACTCAATTCCTCCCTTTGTCTGAGTGCAGCAAACTTTGGCTTACTTCCACACTGACACCCCTACCTGGTATCCCCAGATGTCTCACACTGAATAATCTAATATACAAAATCTTTCATAAAAATCATATTCTACCCATGTCCATTTTGGAGCTGAATTCCTCCTGATATGGGATCCTGTCAAGAAATGACAGAATATTTGCAAAGATATTGGGGGACATAGTTTAGGATGAATTGGGCAATTACAAATCAACAACCTATTTTACACTGCATTTTTTCCCAGTAATGCTAGTAATAAGGAAAATTAGGCAAAGTGTAAAATAAATTACTGATTCACTAGCACTGATGAATTTGGACACCAAATAAAGATCAATGGGGAAAAAAAGAGACCTTTGAAATGTGGATGCTAAGATGCATACCTAAAATTTTACACAAAGATCATAAGACAGATGAATGATTGTATAAAATTGAGAAGTAAAAACATTTTCAAAAGTGTCATCCAGGAAAGAAAATGTCAGTGTTTTGATAACTTGATCAGAGCTGAAAAACTACTAAAATCTCTTCCAGAGGATAAAGTGGAGGGAAGCAGAAAGTGAAGTTGAGCTAAACATATTTAGATGGTGGATCACAGAGCAGTTGCACAACAGCTATATTACGCATGTGAGAATGGCAAATGACTGATAAGCGTGACATACCACAATAGTAGACATCCTGGTAGGAGTAACTACCAACAATAGCAGCAAAGACAAATTTAAGCCCAAGTGACTACAGGGCTGGATCAGATTTATGGTGGTTGTGGCTGAATTCATGATCCAACAATTCATGGATTGTTAAAATGTGGACTGCACAGGAGAAAGATTAGGATATTCACAATTTCCTGGACATACATTTGAGGTCAAAAGAAGAGATACAATCAAGAGGTCTGTTATTTATATTTGGTCTCTGTTTTGCTGAGAATGGGGCAAGTTTTAAATAGCAACAGGAAGCATTTTGAGAGTCTTTCACATTTGCTTCAATTTTACAACAATTTTTTCTTTAATCTTTCATGCCATGTGGTGTCACTAACAAGGCCACTGTTTATTACTTATCCTGAATTGGTCCAGAACTGAGTGGTTGAGCAGAGACGCTAAAAGAGATTAGCTTTTAATTTTAGATTTTATGATTTGAATTTAAATTTCAACTCAGTGCATTAGAATTTGAATCCATGTCACCAGAGCATCAGCCTGGAATGCTGAATGATTAGTGACATTACCATTGAGCTACCATCTTTCACTGCCCTAATTACGCCAGTCTCCCACCTCGACAAGATAAGCAGCCTGGGCTCCCTCAAGAAACAAGTTAGGAAATGCAAACACAAATCAGAAATTAAGAGCATATTAAGGAGCACTAGGGGTTTTGAAATGAAATTGCACCTCATCAGCTATGTGTAAACTACACCACTGACACTGACAGCAATAATATTTGTTAAGCTTGCCAATCAAACATGATAGAATGATGCAGGAGATTCTTTTCAAGATCATCAAGGTTAAATTTTGGGTGGAAGACAAATCAAATAATTCAGTTTTCTCTTTAACACAGTTAATAACTATGCTACTAAGACAGGAAAGGGCCAGAAAGGAAGATAAGAGGAATCACATTATTTGCTAAATTGCCCAGTCAGAAGGAATGGCTGGGGGGGAGATAACAAAACAAGCTGACCCAAATGCAAGTGTCATACTATATTTGATTTGAGTAGATTGTTTGCAACATTACTCCAACCACCCTGAAGCACTTTTTGCAAGCATTTACTTTGTCATAAATATGAACAGTCCTAAAGGACAATGGACTGGCTGTCTGCATTCACAAACAATGTCAAATTCCAAAATAATTGACATTCATCTCATTTTGCAGATATAGCTCAAACACGGATTTATTCGCCCTTGCCGATAATGTCACTATAAGTAGCTTGTGTCCTTGTTATCCTTTACTAATTTGATCAGAAAGTGCTGTAAGCAAATATCACTAAAATCAAAACACGTTCTTCAAAACTTGACAGACCTTTACCAAAATATTAACAAGTGAGATTAGGTTTGAAATCATAAGTAAAAGATATTTACAATTTCAAGAAAAATAAATATATAAATACAAACCTCAACATTATTACTGTTTAGGTTTCCACTGTAAAATACTTGAACTTTAATACACTTACAATGCAGTAACATGAGGTGCATGAAGTATGTTGCTTGTCTTCCACCATTTTTGGTTATTAAAAAAGGTTTGAAAACAGCAGGTTATTATAATAATTATTGAAACTGAGAATTTGAAGCAGTAAACATTTTCAGGCTGTTATGTTAGTTTTTTATTATTACTGAGCTTTAAGTTTTCTGTGATTGGAAACAGCTTTTCTCCTGTCTAACCTACCTAGGCCTGTGACAATTTTAAACACATCAATTGAAACTCCTCTCAACTTTCTCATCTCTAAGGAGAACAATCTCAGATTCTCCAATCTGCCCCTTAATTGGCGTTCTGCATCACTGGATCCATTCTCATAAACTGTTCATATTTTTCCTTCACCTTCTAAGATTAATACACTGTTGTTCAATATGAAGCTCAAAATTGGGCATAACATTCCAAATAGGTCAAGTAAGTACTTTATACCATCATATGTTTCTTGCTTTTGTATTAATAAAGCCCACAAGCCTATATGCCATTTTAGCCATTTTCTCAACTTGTCTTGCCAACATCAATACTGTGATAGTTTAATGCAAATATTAAATGTAAAAACATACATGGTATCAATGTGATATCATGGGTTTTACATTTATTGCAGGAAACATCAGTGACTTTGCTAACAATTTTCTGACATATTAATTTAAGCTTCCCCATAGAAGAGAAACTGCTGACATAAGCATGTCAAAAAATGTGAGTGATCTAGATTGTGACAAATACTTAACTCAGTAGACTGATGGAGATGTTGATATTCCATTCATTTCAAAATGTCCTCATACTTCCTATGATCCAGATTCAGGGATGAATTTTCACCTCGTGGATGGGAAACTGGAGCTGGGATAGTTTGCAAGTCCCAGAATTGCTGTCAGTGTGAAATAGCGAGCGACCTGGAATTTTATCAAGCCGACCTTTTAATTCTCATGGAACCAGGCTCCCTGGCCAGTTAGGAAGCTGGTGGTGTTTCCATTTATCTGTGTCCTTGTCCTCCTAGATGGAGGTTATCATGGGTTGGAAGTGGCTGCCTACGAAGCCATGTAAAGAGCATTTGTACAAAGGGTGCACACTGCTGCTACTGAGTGTCATTAGGAGGGAGTGGATGCTTGTGGATGTCATGTCAAATCAATGAGTCACTTTGTCCAGGATGGTGTCAAGTTTCATGAGATGTTGTTGGAGTTGCATCCATGCAGGCAAGTGGGGATTACTCCATCACACTCCTGACTGTGCCTTGTAGATGTAGGTAGACTCTGCAAAATCAACATGTGAGTTACTCACCTCAGAATTTGTAGTGTTTGCTCTAATCTTGTCGCCACAATATAGCTATTCCAGTTCAGTTTCTGGTCAATAGTAACCCCAGAATTTTCATAGGAGGGGATTCAGTGATGGTAATACCACTGAATGTCAAGAGGTAATGATAGATTCTCTCTTGTTGGAGATGGTCATTGCCTGGCACTTGTGGCACAAACATTAATTGCCGCTTGTCAGCCCAAACCTAGATATTGTCCAGGTCTTACTGCATTTGGGCGTGGTTTACTTCAATATCTGAGGACTTGCATATGGTGCTGAACATTGTGCATGCTGTGAAGTTACTACTTCTGACCTGATAGTGGAGTGAAGGTCCTTGATGAAGCAGTTGAAAATAGTTAGGCCTACGAACCTACCCTGAAAAACTTTGAGAGCTCTTTGTGGTACAATCGAGGTGTCCTTAACTCTGAGCCAAGAGGTGAAGGTTCAAGTCCCACCTGCTAATGAGGTATGTCATAACAAGTTATTAGGAAAATATTTACTCCAAAGACCTCCTGCAGAGATGTCTTTGAAGTGAGGTGACTGATCACAACTACCTTCTTTTGTGTTAAGAATGGCTCCAATCAGTGGAGATTTTCACCTTGACTTTTATGCACTCCAGTTCTGTTAGGGCTCCTTTTATGCCATCTTCATTCAAATGCTGCCTTGACGTCAAGGGCGGTTACTATCAAGTCACCTTTCAGCACTTTTGTCCATGTTTGAATCAAGGCTGCACTGAGGTCAGGAACAGTGTGCCAACTGTGAAACCAAATTGAGCATAAGTGAAAAAGGTATTGCTAAGCAAATGCAGCTTGATAGCACTTTTGATGCCATGTAGCATTGTTTTACTGATAATCAAAAGTATATAGATGGGTCAGTAATTGCTTGTCTTGCTTTTTATGTGCAGAACTACCTGGATTACTAGTCCAGCAACAATACCATTGCCTTCCCAAGTGAAAAAGAGAAAGGGACCAAGGAGCCACAAAGGTAATAAAATATGAATGTGAAGTAAAGACACTTCAGATTATTCATTGCCAGAAAATGGATAGAGAAGATTAGAGCTAGGTGAATTCTGTCTCACCCAACCAGATGATAATGGAGAGGTCCTGAATAAGTATATATATCCTTGTGTCAAAAGCTGCAATGAGCATAAACCTGATTAGAAGGAATTAAAACTGGAGTCTTGGAAAAGTAAGCACAGATTTGAGGGTGACAATATGTTCTATTATTTTGGAGTGAAAAAGAAAGTTACTCATCTAAAGTTAGATAATAATCTGAAATGTGTGCATTTGTTGCACAGACAGTAAATTTGTTATATATGCATGCTTTGGAAATGCACATGCCTGAACTGGTCACATCTTCCAGGGCTATGCAATCTGGCAATGGCAGAGCTGTTGGGATTTCAAAGGTGGACCAGAGAAGCAGATAAGGACTGGGAAGAAAAACAGTGCAAAGAGCTGTCAAGACAATAGCCCGGCCTGTAATGAGACTATAAACTGCTTCAGTGGCACAGTGGCTCAGTGGTTAGCACTGCTGCCACTCAGCGTCAGGTACCTGGATTTAATTCCAGCCTTGGGTGACTGTCTATGTGAAGTTTGCACATTCTCCTCATATCTGCATTGATTTCCTCCACCTGTTCCACTTTCTTCCCCTGTCCAAAGATGTACAAGTTAGGTATATTGGCCATACTATATTCCTTTATAGTGCCCAATGTGCAGGCTCAATGGATTAGCCATAGTAAATGCGGGTTACAGGGATGGGGTCAGAGGGTATGCCTGGGGACTGCTTGATGGGCTGAATGGTGCAGACTTGATGGGCTGAATGGTATCTTTCTGCACTGAAGGGATTTGCTGATTCAAGATGGCACACCCAGTCAGTGCCTCATCATAAATGTTACATGACTACAGCAAGCCAGAGGGTCCATTGGTACAGATTGCATTTCCATCACAAACATATTCCCTATCATAGAAAAAAAATTACATGAAGTATTATATACATTGAGTTTCTCAAGTTATCAAACATACATGGAACTGTACTCGTGTCTTAACAAATCATTGTTTTCATTAGTGTCTGAATATGCATTGCACACAGCCTCTAAGTCATGCTACTCTCTCAATAGCACCTGTGGGCTTATTTGGGAGAATTTCTTTCCCTGGTGAGAGTCATTCCTGTGGCATTTGTTGTGACGTTGCCATGCCATGGTTTCTTTTGTTGGTATGTTGTGAATCTGTGGACTATGCTGATGGTGAATTTATATCTTCTTGGTCAGCTGTTTGCAGTTTTTTTTTATTCATTCACTTTGTGGGATGTTGGTCTCACTGACTGGCCAGCATTTATTGCCTGTCCCTAGTTGCCCATGAAAAGGTGATGGTGAGTTGCCTTCTTTAATCACTGCAGTCCACCTGCTGTGGGTTGACCCACAATGCCATTAGGGAGGGAATTCCAGGATTTTGACCCAGCGACAGTGAAGGAATGGTGATATATTTTCAAGGCAGGATGGTGAGTGACTTGGAGGGGAATTTGCAGTGGTGGTGCTCCCATGTACCTGCTGCCCTTGTTCTTCTAGATGGAAGTGGTCATGGGGTTGGAAGGTCATATCTGAGGATCGTTGGTAAATTTCTACAGAGTACCTTGTAGATAGTACTTACTGATGCCACTGAACGATGATGTTGGAGGGAGTGGATGCTTGTGGATACAGTGCCAATCAAGCAGCCTTCTTTGTCTTGTATGGTGTCATGCTTCTTGAGTGTTATTGAAGCTGCACTCATCCAAGTCAGTGGGGAGTATTCCACCACAGTCTTGATTTGTGATGGTGGGTAGGCTTTCAGGCAACAGGAGGTGAGTCATTTGCTGCAGTATTCCTAGCCTCTGACCTGCTGTGGTAGCCACTGCATTTATGTGAATCCAGTTGAGTTTCTGATCAATTATAACTTCCAGAATGTTAATAGTGAGGAATTCAGTGATGGTTACACCATTGAATGTCAAGGGGTGGTGGTTAGATTGTCTCTTATTGGTTGGTGATGATCATAGCCTGGCAGTTGTGTGGCATGAATGTTACTTGTCAGCCCAAACTAGATATTGTCCAGATCTTATTGCATTTGGACATGGACTGCTTCAGTTTCTGAGGAGTCGTGAATGGTGCATCGTGCAATCATCGATGAACATTCCCACTTCAGACCTTAAGACGGAGGGAAGGTCATTGATGCGCAGCTGAAAATGGTTGGGCCTAGGACACTACCCTGAGGAACTCCTGCAGAGATGTCCTGGAGCTGAGATGACTGACTTCCAACAAACACAACCATCTTCCTAAGTGTTAGGTATGGTTCTAACCACCGGAGATTTTGCTCTCTGATACCCACTGATTCCAGTTTTGCTAGAGCTCCTTGATGTCACACTCGGTCGAATGCAGTCTTGATGTAAAGTTAACAAACAGATTCTCCAACTGTGCATATGTGCATGCAGATGCAACTGTACCATTAAGTAAGATCATAAAATGATAAGTAATAAAACAGCAATAGACTATTTGGCTCCTTGAGCCTGAGAGTGTGGTGCTGGAAAAGCACAGCCCATTAGATAGTATCCAAGGAGCAGGAGAATCAACATGTTGGGCATAAGCCCTTCATCAGGAATGAGGCTTGTGGGCCAAGAGGGCTGAGAGATAAATGGGAAGAGGGTTAGGGCTGGGGGGGAGGTAGCTGGGAATGCAATAGGTAGATGAAGGTGGGGGTGAAAGTGATAGGTTGGAGAGGAGGGTGGAGGTTGTTCCATTATTCAATAGGATCATGGCTAATCCAACATTCTATGTGTCCACTTTCCTGCCCTTTCCTTATAAATCTTGATTCCCCTACTTTTCAAGAATCTATTATAGCCTTAGATATACACAAAAACTCTGCCCCACAGTTCTCTGTGGCAAAGAGTTTCAAAGACATTCAACCCTCTGAGAAAAGAAATTCGTCCCCATCACATTTTTAAACAAGTGCCACTTTATTCTGAGACTACACCTTCTGGTCCTAGATTCTTATATGAAGAGAAATATCCTCTCAGTATTTACCCTATCAAGTCCCTTAAGAATCCTATAAATCTTAAAGAGATCACATCTCATTCTTCTAAACTCCATTAAGAAATGTCCCAATCTGTCTAGCTTGACTCATTAAAGAATTCCTCATACTGGGGATCATTTTATTGAACCTTCACTGAACTGCCTCCACTGAAATTATATCTTTCTTTGAATAAAAGGATCAAAACTGTTAACAATACTCCAGACATGATCTCAGCAGCGCCTTGAACAGTTGCAGTATGATTTCCCTACTCTTATACTCCAGCCCCCTTGAAATAAAGGCCAACATTCCATTAGCTTTCTCAATTACCTGCTGAACTTGTGTGCTAGCTTCCATGCACAAATATCCCAAGTCCCTTTGTGTTGCAGATTTCTGCAGTTTTTTTCTCTATTTAAGAATGTTCTGTACTTCTGTTCTCCCTTTCAAAATGAACATCTATGCATTTTGCCACATTATACTCCATTTGCCAACTTTTTGCCCATTTACTAATCTATCAATATCTCTCCGTTAACTGCTTGTATCCCTCTCCAAACATGCTTTTCCATCTATTTTAGTGATGCTTGCAAATTTGGTAACAGTACATCCCTCCAAGTCATTGGTACACAATGTAAACAGTTCCTGTGACCAGTGGGGTTCCTCAGGGTACCTTCTCTCCATTTGCTGTTCTCTGCCAATTAGCCAATGTTCTATCTGTACCAATAAACTACCTCCAAAATGTGGGCTCTTATCTTATGACTTAACATTTTGTGAGGTATTTTATCAAAGTATGGGTAGTTTAAGTTTGGAAGGGGAAGGCATTTTCAGTTTCAGTCAGAGAAAGCTGAAAGAAGGTTAGGACACTCCTTTTTTTCATTCAGTTTATTGACAGCTGACTCTATGAATTCATGTTCTTGTTGTTTAGTGTATTTTCAACATGCTACTACCATTAAAATCTACACACCTGTTTAATTCATACTCAGTCCACTCCCTTCTACTTCCAGCTTTTCTCTTTAAGCTACTAGTGAGCATACATCCATCTGATTTCCTTCAAAACTTTCGGAAGATCAGTTTACATCTCATCTCATCTGCAATCACCAGGAAAGATTCCTTTGGAATGAGAGATTTCTGGAGATTTTCGACTGAAATCCTAGGATTATTTTACTTTCATATCATCTGGTGTGTAAAATTCAACTAATCTTTCTGTGTGGGACTATAATCTGTGACAATGAAACTCTGTAACTGACAGTTTTGTGTAGCTGAGCCGAATGATAATAACTGAGATGTTGGTAATAGCATCTCAGGCGTTTACAAATATTGTAACCAAACAAGTCCTGTGGTGAGCTATCTCCTCCACTTCAATAGGTTAGAAAAATCAGGAAATCACAGGCATATTGAACTCAATTAAATTTAATGTTAATAAAGGTGTGCCATGATTTGTTGTGTTTTCTTCACTAATTTATTAATGCTAATAAAATCACATTCTTAGGAATCTAATTCGATCAAGTGTGATGGAGGATAGCTGAGGAAATAGGCCTGGAGGGCCTAACAGATTTTTCTAAAATAAGCCAGAATTCTCAATGAACAAAAGTTGGCCCTCTAACCAGCTCATCTTGGCACTTGCCCACCTTTGTGTCCTTTCTGCATTCTCAAAATATGTCACAATGTCATAAAACCAACAAATTAAAGGACAATCATGAGCCCTCAACAAGTGCCCACAAACAGAAATATGTTGAATGATCAGTTAATTTCTTAGGGCCAGATTTTTGGCATCAAGGAAGGAAGCTGCCTAACTTGGCAAGCCCACCTTCATGAGATCAACCACATAAATATTATTTTATTTCCAGGAAGGTGGGGAGTGATAAAATGTTTTTTGAGATTTTGAATTTTAAACTAGTAGCAATTGGTGCTGGTCAGTGAAGAAAAATATGTAGTTCTCGTACAGTCAGAAACAAAGGAAGTGAGCGTAGGGAACAGGAGATGGTGGATCAATTAAATACTTATTTTAGTTCTATATTCTCAAGGACACAAATAACATTCCAAAAGTGTTGGGAGTGCAGTACCCTGTGACAGGGAGGAACTGAACGAAATCAGTATTAGTAGGGAAAAAGTATTGGGGTGATTGATAGGATTAGAGGCTGATAAATCCCCAATGCCTAATAGCCTATATTACAGAGTGTTAAGGAAGTGGCCCTTGAAATAATGCATGCATTGATGGTTGGCTTTCAAGGTGCTGTAGGCTCTGGAATAGTTCCTATTGATATGAACATCACAATTTAAAATAAAGAAGATAGAGAGAAAACATGGAATTATAGACCTGATATCAGTGGTAGGGAAAATGCAAGAGTCCATTGCAAAAAAGATTTAATCGCAGAACACTTGGAATACAGTGACAAGATTGGATAGAGTCAGCATGGATTTACAAAGGGGAAAAAAATCATGTTTGAAAAATCTACTGGAATTTTAAGGACGTAAGCAATAGAGTTGATAAGGGGGAGCCAATGGACATGGTTCTCCTTGACTTTCACAAGGCTTTTGATAATGTCCCACATTACAGATTAGCACATAAAATTAACATGCATCAGTAGTGCACTGACATGGATAGAGAACTGGCAGATGAGAAACAAACAATAGAAATAAATGGGTTTTTTTTCCTGATGCAGACAGTGATTAGTGGGTACTGCAGGGATCAGTACTTGGATTCCAACTATTCATAATATATATTAATCATTTAGATGACGAAAATAAACATAATGTCTCCAAATTTGCAAATGACACAGAGCAATAGCAGGGCTTTCTGGGGGTAATTTTAGAGGCACAGCAGAAAGTCATGTTAAGGAAGAAGAAACATACCAAGGGGAGGACGAGACAACCATGGCTGACGAGTGATAGATTGGAATTAATGGGGAACAAAGAAATTGCAGTGGAACTGAATAGGTACTTTGCATCAGCTTTCACCTTTGAAGACACTAACAGCATAACAAATTTTGAACAGTCAGGAAGTAGAAATGAGTGTAGTGGCCAGCACTAAGGAGCATTTGTTGGGGAAGCTGAAAGATCTGAAGGTGGATAAATCACTCAGACTGAATGGACTATATTCAAGAATTCTGATTGAGATTGCTGAGGAAATTGTTGAAGCACTGGTGGTAATTCTTCAAGGACTACTGGAATCAGGGAGGGTACCAGAGGTTTGGAAAATGATTAAGGTAACACTGCTGTTAAAGAAGGGAGGGAGGCAAAAGACAGAAAATTATAAGCTTGATTTTAGTCATTGGTAAGACATTAGAGTCCATTACTGAAGATGGAATTGCAGACCACTTGTAAGTGCTTGGTAAAATAGGAGAAAGTGAGGTCTGCAGACGCTGGAGATCAAAGCTGAAACTTTATTGCTGGAACAGCACAGCAGGTCAGGCAGCATCTAGGGAACAGAAGATTCGACGTTTCGGGCACATGCCCTTCTTCAGGAATGAGCAGAGAGTGTTCAGCAGGAGAAGATAAAAGGTAGGGAGGAGGGACTTGGAGGAGGGGTGTTGGAAATGTGATAGGTGGAAAGAGGACAAGGTGAGGGTGATAGGTCGGAGTAGGGTGGAGGCGGAGAGGTCAAGAAAAAGACTGCAGGTCAGGAAGGCGGTGCCAGGCTGGAGGGATTCGGCTGAGACAAGATGGGGGGAGGGGGGATGAAGAAACTGGTGAAGTCCAAGTTCATCCCCTGTGGTTGGAAGGTTCCCAGTCGGAAGATAAGACGCTCCTCCTCCGACCAT
>NC_057714.1:50863170-50870640 GCF_004010195.1 Chiloscyllium plagiosum | reverse complement strand
AGCAGACTGGGATCACGGATAGTTAGGTCAGGATCACAGTGCAGCAGACTGGGATCACGGATAGTTAGGTCAGGATCACAGTGCAGCAGACTGGGATCACGGATAGTTAGGTCAGGATCACAGTGCAGCAGACTGGGATCACGGATAGTTAGGTCAGGATCACAGTGCAGCAGACTGGGATCACGGATAGTTAGGTCAGGATCACAGTGCAGCAGACTGGGATCACGGATAGTTAGGTCAGGATCACAGTGCAGCAGACTGGGATCACGGATAGTTAGGTCAGGATCACAGTGCAGCAGACTGGGATCACGGATAGTTAGGTCAGGATCACAGTGCAGCAGACTGGGATCACGGATAGTTAGGTCAGGATCACAGTGCAGCAGACTGGGATCACGGATAGTTAGGTCAGGATCACAGTGCAGCAGACTGGGATCACGGATAGTTAGGTCAGGATCACGGTGAAGCAGACTGGGATCACATTTAATTAGGTCAGGATCACAGTGAACCAGACTGGGATCACGGATAGTCACCCTACTCCGACCTATCACCCTCACCTTGACCTCTTTCCACCTATCACATTTCCAACGCCCCTCCTCCAAGTCCCTCCTCCCTACCTTTTATCTTCTCCTGCTGAACACTCTCTGCTCATTCCTGAAGAAGGGCATGTGCCCGAAACGTCGAATCTTCTGTTCCCTAGATGCTGCCTGACCTGCTGTGCTGTTCCAGCAATAAAGTTTCAGCTTGGTAAAATAGGACTGAGTCAGCACAGCTTCACCAAGGGGAGGTCATTCCTGAAAAAACTGCTTGAAATCTTTGAGGAGGTAAGTAGTTTTTAGAAGAAGGAGAGTCGGTGAAGATGATCTATTTGATAAGATGCTACATGGAAGGCTGGTAGATAGGAGCCCAGGGCTTTTAGGGGCAAGGTACTGGCATGAATGGAGGATTGGCTGATGTGCAGAAGACAGAGAGTGGGAATAAAGGGACCTTTTTCAGGATGGTAGCTGGCAACCAGTGTCGTTCTGCAGGGATCAGTGTTGGGACCACAACTATTCATGTTATACATTAATAATCTAGATGAAGGTGCTGAAAGCATTGTTGTTAAGTTTGTGGATGACACAAAGATAAGTGGAGAGACATGTAGTGTTGAAGAGGTGGGAAGGCTTCAGAAGGACCTGAACAGCTAGGAGTATAGACAAAGAATATTTGGGAATACAATATTTGAAATTATGAGGTTTTGGAAGTAAGAATAAACATAGAGTCTATTTTATAAATGGGTAAAAGTTTTAGAAACCTAGGGCACGAAGGGACTGAGGAGTCCTCGTTCAAATTCTCGTAAAGTTAACGTGCTGGTTCAGTTGGCAGTTAGCAAGGCAAATGCAATGTTTGCATTCATTTTGAGAGGGCTAGACAACAACAGCAAAGATGTATTGCTGAGGCTGTCTAAGGTTCCAGTAAGACTACAATTGGAAAATTGTGAGCAGTGTTGGGCCCTGTATCAAAGGAAGAGGATGGGCTGACCTTGGAAGGGTCGGGGGCCAGAAGACGTTCACAGGAATGATCCTGGGAATGAAGGGCTTGTGTATAAGGAGTGTTTGAGGACTCTGGGTCATATCAATAGAGTTTAGAAGGATGACAGGGAATCGCATTGAAACCTACAGAATACTGAGGCCTGGATAGAGTGAATGTGGAGAAGATGTTTCCACTAGTAGGAGGGACTAGGACCCACGGGCACAGCCTCAGAATGAAGGGATGACCTTTTAGAACTGATATGAGGAGGATTTTCTTCAGAGGCTGGTTAATCTGAGTAACCTATTGCTGCAAAAGGCTATAGAGATCAAGACATTGAATGCCTTTAAGACAGAGATAGATAAATTCTGGACTAGTAAGAGGATCAAGGGTTACGATGAGAAGCCAGGAGAAGGGGATTGAGAACAAAACAGTCATGATCAAATGACAGAGCAGATTCAATCGCTGAATGGCCAAACTCTGCTCCAATCTCACATCATCTGAGGCAGGTAAGACAGTGACCTGCGATGGGAATATAAAAATGTCTCAATGTGATTTGGGCAAGTTCAATGAGTGGATAAATACATGACAGTTGAACTATGACTTTAAGATTATCCACTTTGGTAGCAAAAACAGAAAGGCAGATTATGTGATTGGCTACAGTTTATGAAAGGGGGAGCTGCAAAGACACCTGGGTGTCCTTGTACACCAATTGCTGAAAACAAGCATGCAGGTCCTGCAGGTGCTAAAGAAGCTAAATAGTACAGTGGTCTTCATACTGGGAGGATTTAAATGTAGGAGCAGGCAAGCCTTGCTGCAATTGTACAGGACCATAGTGAGCCCACACCTGGAATATTGTGTGCAGCTTTGGTCTCCTTACATGAGGAAGATACCCTGGCTATGGATGGAATGGTGAAGATTTGTGGAATGGCAAGACCAACATGTGACAAGTGACTGGATCAGTTTGCACAATATTCATTGGAATTAAGAATGACAGGGGATCTCATAGAATCCTATAACATTCTAACAGGATTAGACGATGTAAACACAGAAGGATATTCCCAATGACTGGAGTCTGGACACAGCCAGGAGTTACTGCCTCAGAATATGTGGCAGGCCATTTAGGATTGTGGTGAGGAGAAATTTCTTCACACAGGGAGTTGTGAATCTGTGGAATTCTTTGCCACAGAAAGTGGTTGAGGTCAAACCATTAAATATTTTCAAGAAGGAGTTAGATACAGTTCTTAGAGCTAAAAGGAACAGAGAGTATGAGGCAAAAGCAGGAAAGCAGGGTGCTCTGTTGAATGACCATTTTAAATGTCAGAACAGGTTCAAAGGGGCACATTGTCTACTCCTGTCCCTATTGTTTACATTTCTGTGAAAGTGTTAAAAAATTAAGTGGTCAATCTTCCCAGAATAATTATTTTAAATCAGCATATGTCACCTGGAGTGTTAGTGGAGGTTTACAACTACAGAGAGAAAATATCAAGCCAACAGCATGGCAGAGTCTAGAATGAGCAAATTTCCTTTCTATTTAGTTCAAAAGATTTTGGGCAGTTCAAAGGAGATCTGACTGGGATCAGAAGTAAGTATACTTTGAGGCTGGCATGGTGGCTCAGTGGTTAACACTGCTGCCTTACAGCACCAGGGACCCAGGTTCGATCAGAGCCTTGGGCGACTGTGTGTGGGGTTTGCACTTTCTCCCCATGTCTGTGCAGGTTTCCTTCCTCAATCCAAAGATGTGCAGGGTTAGGTGAATTGGCCATGCTCAATTGCCCAGCGTGTTCAGGGATTTGTAGGTTAGGTGCACTAGTTAGAGGTAAATATAGGCTAGGGAAATGGGTCTGGGTGGGTTACTTTTGGCAGGGTCGGTGTGGGCATGTTGGACTGAAGGGTCTGTTTCCACACTGTAGGGATTCTATGATTCAATACATAATCTCTCTGAGAAAAAGAAAATTGTTCAGAACAGTTAAGGCAATAAGTTACCTCAGAGTAGGAATATCATTTGTGAAACTTCTAGATTGGAAATGTTTGGTTCAAAAGACTAAACTCTCAATTGTGTGGATAGACAAGAGAAAATACCTCACAGATCAAGGATTGGTACTGGGTAGAATTTACAGATTTGATAGGGAATTAATTTCTCTATGTATTTGAATATATAACATGTTGCTGTTGGAGAGTAGATTAGATTTGTTCTGCTATGTATTATGAATATTTCCAAACTGCATTATATCTAGGTTGCAATGTTTGTTTTAATTTCATTTCTTTTGTGTCATTAATTTCTGTCTTATTGTTAAAACCAAATAGCCTTATGTGCTTATTTTTCAGTGAAAGACTGCCTATTAAATAAAGATCTCAGACTAGGTTTGATTATGGGATCGGATTTGTCCAATTTAAACATCAGTTGGGATCATAACAGGTGATGCAATCAGTTTGGTTCAGCCATTTCTGTATGCCGTAGAAGTGGATAAGTGCCAAGATGGGCTCACCAAAAGGCCAATCCTGTGAAAAGAGTTGGAAAATCTTTAGTTGGGTAACAAAAGCAGTGCCCTGCTTTTCTTTAAAAATTGTAGCTTATTATATCAATGTATATACAGTACATATCAGTCTGATCAGGCTGATGGGGCCTGAGTGTAATATACTGGCTTGGATTTTCCAATGGGAGAAAGTGAGGACTACAGATGCTGGAGATCAGAGTCAAGAGTGTGGTGAGTTTTGAGAAGATTTGTGGCTCAGGTTGAGTTTCTGATTGTAGATTTGCTCACTGAGCTGGAAGTTCATTTGAGACATTTCATTACCCAACTAGGTAACATCTTCAGTAGACCTCAGGCGAAGCACTATATATGATTCCTGCTTTCTATTTATATGTTTGGGTTTCTTTGGGTTGCTGTTATCATTTTCTGTGGTGATGTCATTTCCTGTTCTTTTTCTCAGGGGGTGGTAGATGAGTCTAACTCAGTGTGTTTGTTAATAGAGTTCTGGTTGGAATGACGTGCTTCTAGGAATGCTCGTGCATGTCTCTGTTTGGCTTGTCCTAAGATGGATGTGTTGTCCCAGTCGAATGGTGTCCTTCCTTATCTGTATGTAAGGATACTAGTGAGAGAGGATCATGTCGTTTTGTGGCTAGTTGGTGTTCATGTATCCTGGTGGCTAGTTTTCTGCCAGTTTGTCCAATGTAGTATTTGTTACAGTTCTTGCATGGTATTTTGTAAATTACACTAGTTTTGCTTGGTGTCTGTGTAGGGTCTTTCAAGTTCATTAGCTGCTGTTTTAGTGTGTTGGTTGGTTTGTGGGCTACCATGATGCCAAGGAGTCTGAGTAGTCTGGCAGTCATTTTCAATATGTCTTTGATGTAGGGGAGAGTGGCTGGGGTTTCTGGATGTGTTTTGTCTGCTTGTTTGGGTTTGTTGCTGAGAAATCGGCGGACTGTGTTCATTGGGTAGCCATTCCTTTTGAATACACGGTATAGGTGCTTTTTCTCTGCTCTGCACAGTTCCTCTGTGCTGCAGTGTGTGTTGGCTCATTGAAGTAATGTTCTGTAGTGCTGAGAGTGTGGTGCTGGAAAAGAACAGCTGGCCAGGCAGCATTCAAGGAACAGGAGAATCAACGTTTTGGGCATAAGCCCTTCATCAGGAATGAGGCTTGTGGGTCAGTGCTGAGAGATAAATGGGATGGCGGTGGGGTTGGGGGGAGGTAGCTGAGAAAGCGATAGGTGGATCAAGGTGAGGGAAAATGATAGGTCAGAGGAAGCAGTGACGGACGGGACCCCCACACTCTCGACTTGGATTTTCCAATGGTCTGAAAGTTGTTATTCCAGCATAAATAGGAGTCGCAGGTGGGGATCCTGTAGTAGCCCTGCCATTAGCAGGCTCCAAAGGAATAGCCCAGGAAATAAAAAATATTTTTCTAGGTAATTCCTTTACTTTTGGAAACCTCTGAAAGTCTCTATAAGACTTTGAGGGTTCCAATGAAATTAGGTAAACATCTATGCAGCAGAAGTTACTATTATTACTGTTAAATTCATAGTATGACTTCTAAATAGCTATTTAACAGTTCTTATACCTATCCATCTACACCTCTCTCAGATGAGCTATCCCCACCAGACCCTGACTCAAGACCCTCCCACTCCCAGTACACAGCAGCCAAGGGACCTGAAAACAAACCCATACAACTGAAACTCTAGCCATTGCCACTGCCAGCTGACCTGACCCCAGACACCTTCCCACCATCAGTGGACCAGAATCTTATTGTCAGACTGCCACCTCTACCTCTGCAACCAACAAACACCCTAACAACCCTCCCATTACCCCCAGCAACCACATGCCACCTCCGATGGCCACACTCTCTCACTAGAATCAATTTCTCCTACCACCCCACCAAAAACTCAACATAATTTCCCTAGCTGTCTTGCCAGCTTGAACCCTACCCCTTCCTACCTGACGTCATACCAATGTGACACCTTACACCCTATCCATTTGACACCCTATTTACCTAGCACACGACCCACCAATCCAAGTGGCATTTTACCATCCCAGAAACCTAATGTCACATTTAACATATATCCTATTTTATGACAGCAGCTGTCAAAGTTAAAGCTGTCAGGCTCTCCAGAGCTTTAAACTTCACAATATGGCTGCTGATTATTGTGAAAAGGGGGCAGAGTTTACTTTCCTCTGACGGTTCTTCACTATGAAATAACTGACTGGATGGAACTATGGCTTTGAATTTCTGTAGGAGCCATAGGAATCTCCTCTCAGAAATGTGGAACTTCTTCCTTGTCTAAAAAAGGTCAGAAAATGTGCCCCATTATGTTTAGAGCCACAACTTCAAGAATGCAGTAGTCCTGCAGTCTTGAAGAAGCAGCCTAGATTTTATATGTTTAAATCCTGGAGTTAAGGTGGAATCTGATTTTTTAACTAAGAGGTGGAGGCACTAATGGTTCATTTAAACAGGTATATTGTAGGACCTCACATATTTCCTGCAAAGTGTTAATTAGATTTCAGATCACCCATTAGTCATGCAGGCTGAATACAGTTCTTCAGCTGAACAAACAGTTAGTAGTAGAAAAAATGCATTACTAGCAGGCAGGTTATAACACTCAAACAAATGCTTTAAGAAAAACACACATAACTCCTGACCCAGGAAGAAACTAGATGCTCAGAGACCCATTTAACCAAAAGCAAACTTCGTTATATATGATTAAATTATTTTTATAAACTTTTGATTTCTGTTAAGTGTCAATTCCATCTTAGTTAAAGCAAGGCACATTAAATATGTACATAGCTACAGTTGCATAATCAAACAGAACCAATTCATGCTTCATAAAGGCAATGCTCATAACATAGAATCATAGAGCAATACAGCATAGGAAGAAGGCTTTTGACCCATCGTATCTGTGCTGGCTCTTGAAAGGTCAACTACAAGACGGCACAGGTTCAAGGTGAGAGGGGGAAACTTTAGGGAAGAAGTGAAGGAAAAATATTTCACAAGAAGGTGGTGAATGCCTGGAACGCACTGCTAGTGGAGGTGGTGGAAGCAGACATGTTTAAGATATATCTTGACAGACACATGAATGTGAGGTGAACAGAGGGATAAGTATCGCACATGGGCAGTAAGTAGCAGGTCTAATTAAGAAATGGGAATCAGCACAAGCTTGGTGGGCCAAAGGGCCTGTCCCAATCCTATACTGTATTCAATTGTATTGCTGTCACTAATCTCACTGATCCTGCTCTTCAGTTATTTCCTTGTGGGCATCTACACTTTTTTTGCATTCAGGTATTGATTCAATTGATTTTATTGGTCAGAGTATTGAGTACAGGAGTTGGGAGGTCATGCTGCGGCTATAAAGGACACTGGTTAGGCCACTGTTGGAATATTGCGTGCAATTCTGGCCTCCTTTCTATTGAAAAGACGTTGTGAAACTTGAAAGGGTTCAGAAAAGATTTACAAGGATGTTGCCAGGGT
>NC_057714.1:50844783-50863133 GCF_004010195.1 Chiloscyllium plagiosum | reverse complement strand
GTGGAGGCTGGTACAATTGCAACATTTAAGAGGCATTTGGATGGGTATATGAATAGGAAGGGTTTGGAGGGATATGGGCTGGGTGCTGGTAAGTGGGACTAGATTGGGTTGGGATATCTGGTCGGCATGGACGGGTTGGATCGAAGGGTCTGTTTCCATGCTGTATATCTCTATGACTCTATGACTTTTGGTTTATTGAATCTTCTCCCACCACCTTTTCTATTTGTGGATTCCAAATCATAACAACTCTCCTTGTGTAACATTCTTTTTCCAAATATGTTTTGAGTTCTTTTAATAATTAACAAATATGTGGTCTCTGATTAGCAAGCATCTTTCCACTGGAGCAAGTTTAGTATTACTTTGATTAAAACACTTTAGGATTCTGAATACATTTATTAAATGTCCTTTTAATGATACGTTTTGGTTAATAAAACCATAGGAAATACGGACAGATGTATGCCATTTAGCCCCTCAAACCTGATCTGACATTCAACAGGATCATGGCTGATCCAAAACTCCTCACATCCAATTTCCTAACCTCTTCTGACAACCCTTGATGTCCTACTGATCAAGAATCTATCTCAGCCTTAAATGTACCCAACAGTTCTACCCTCTCAGTTTTCTGTGGCAAGGAGTTCCAAAGACTCATAACCCTCTGAGAGAAGAAATTCCTCCACACCACCGCTTCAACTGGTGTCTTTTAATTCATCCCTGTGATCCTAGACTCTTCTATGACCTAAAACATCCTCATTATTTACCCTGTCAAGCCCTCTAAGAATCCTTTATGTCTCAATAAGATCACTTCGGAGAAAGTGAGGACTGCAGATGCTGAAGATCAGTGAAAACGTGTGGCGCTGGAAAAGCACAGCAGGTCAGGCAGCGTCCGACGAACAGGAAGTCAACTTTTCAGGCATACGCCCTTCATCAGGAAGCCCTGATGAAGGGCTCCTGCCCGAAACATCGACTCTCCTGCTCCTCGGATGCTGCCTAACCTGCTGTGCTTTCCCAGTGCCATACTCAGAGATCACCTGTCATTTTTCTAAATTATTCATTCATGGAATAAAAACTGACAAAGTTAGCATTTAGTGCCCTTTCCTTGAGAGACTGAGTGTTTTTGCAAGATTTTTTTTGAAGGTTGTTAAGACTTGACCCCGCTGCTGTTCATCTCGAGTCACATATATGTTGCAAAGCTAAACACAGAAGATATCCTTCACACGATGATACTAATTAATTAAGTGAGTTCATGGAACAATCTAAAATTACATCTTACAACAATCCAACATAATCACTGTAACTAAAGCTAAGTTTTTCTTATTTCATATTTACATATTTAACTGTATTCAATTTATTTTTTGTATTCCTGATTCAGTAGCTACAACTCACACAGAACCTGCCTGGTTTATCTCTTCAAAGACTGTCTATCTGCCATGTCAAGGCATTTATCCAGTTATCATTCAATATTGAAGCTATGCATTTGTGGCAGCACTTCAGCTCACATTTCTTACACAGTATTATGCCCATGCCAAAAAACAATTCAATTATGTAAGATTGTTATGGCACTTCAAATTTCCCCTTCGGGTAAGGTCACTCACTCTCAACATCAGCTGGAGTAAAATACTGTGTTTATTTGGTCCAATAGTGAGTGACTTTTAAACTGACATTAAAAGTCCTTAACATATAATAGAAATTCTTCTATTTTCAGAAGGTTTTAAGCCCAGGTGCAGAAGCAAATGTGGATGCCATGCAATTTCAGGATATTTGCTCTTATGGATGGTAGCCTGATGAGTTACTGTAAATATACTAAATGAAACTACCCTTTCAACATAAATACCATTCATTGGGATTTACCACTTAATCCTAAAACCAATATGACCCATTTTATATGTGAATACCTGCTCTTTTTTTTAATTCCATGGGATTAACATTAAAGAAGGATTAAAATAGGAGATTTATTGTTTAATCTATGGATGGTAGACATCTAAAATAATAATATCAAATTAGGAAATGTTATATGTGATTTATACAGCATTTCCAATATTTTAATAGTTAGATCATGTAATTATTTAATAAAACATAAATATTAATTAGAAAACCAATATTTTGTGTTCCAGGTTTCACTCCATGCTTAATTTTTCAAAATAATGCCATTTTATATCTGAAAGTAAAAGAAATACCTTAAACTAATATTTGTCTTACATAAAAAAGATTTGAATATTTGAAACAAAATGAAAAAGCAGAATTCAAGCAACCTCCAATTATTGCAGTAAAACAGATGAACAGACAAAGCTGTTATAAAAGACAAATGTCTTTTTTTCTGTCACCAATCAGGTTATTGATGTTTGAACACAAAAGGCATATTAAAATACTGCTCTTGATTTTCACATGAGATTAAGTCAGATATTTTCTTGTTTGCATTCTTACTTTCTTTTCACTTGGATATGAAAGGAAAATTCATATCCAGGAATGAATAAAATATTTCCTCAGTAATTTTGCTTAATGTAGTGGTAAATGTTTCAAAGTTTTCCAAAGTGAATCTAGGTAACACTTTATCCATTCAACGTCACAGTCCTACAACAAATATAGATGTGTTTGATTGACACGCTGCATCTAAATCTAACCTAAATTGTTTATTAAATGGTTTTCTCCAAGCATTAACTTTTGATGCTTGAAACATTACCATTGTAGTATTTTGACACCATTTTCAGCATTTTTATTTTGCATAACTGAACACTACGTTTTTTGTTTCCTCAGAGTTTGGTGCATTCCCAAATATATGTACATGAAATGCTGCCCATGACACAGCATTCTATTAAGAGTTTATTATTTATTTTGCCAACTTTCATTTCTCTTTCACAGTTGCATAAACAAAAATGTAAACTCCTCACTAAAGGTGGAGCACAGATTCATGTATTTTTAAGGTTCCTGGCAGAAAAGAATAATTGCTTCTAGAATTACCCTCACATCTGTCAATTGAAAATATTTTAGCCTTCAGAAATTTAAGATCTTAAATAAAAGTGATTGCTTATTCTGTTAATTTAAGCTAACAATTAATAACAACAGTAACAAAAACAATTAAAGTCAACTTAATGATGCAAAACTACATTAATAATAACAATGCACTAATCAAATTTAAAATTGTCAACCTACCAAGATCTTTCTGTATTGTCGTCCTAATGAAATGCAAATGCTGTCTCAGTATTGCTCCTCTCTGCTGCTAACACAAGTGTGGCCCTTATTTGTCTGACAATTTCTGGTGTGGACAGATGGCCAGGAGCCCTAAGCCCTGCTGATATGAAGGAAGCTTTGCTGTTCCTAGCTTAGCCCTTGGTGGATAAGCCTGAGTAGGCACTGTGAGCTCACAACCTCTTTTCTAATCATTTAAATTAGTGCCACATGAGAAGCTCTGCCCAAATCTGTTCAGTAAAGGACTAGAGAGTAGAACAACCAACTTCAAAACTGATCAGGTATAATCATGAATGAACTAATGCTTTGCAGCTGTGATAATTAGGATATGAATCTTAAAAACATGGAGGCTTTAAAATAGCTGAATGTACAAAGAATAGAAATCCCTCATAGAAAATTCCCATCAATTGTCACAACAGTTTTCTTATAATGAATGTATCAAGTATCTAACTGAGAACATGAAAAGTGTAACTTGGGAATAATATCAACCTACTTTCACAAGTCTCTGGCCCTGAAATGAATGTTATGCTTCTCTGTCTGTAGAAAATGTGTCTTTGCTGAAGATAATGAAGCATTCAGCAATTAAATGAATAAGTAAATGAATCAGTAATGCAGAAGTGGCAGACTTAAGCACTGTTCTGAGCTAAAGTGTAACTAATTATTGAGTACATAAACCACATACCACAATTTTCCCTGACATACTTGATTTTCTTGAACCAGTCAGTGCCAGAAAGTAAGAAGGGAAGTAACAAACTCTTCAAATTATTTGAAAAGAAATCAGATATCTTAAAGTCATTACAAATTTTAGTATGTTTTATTAAAAATAATTAAACTACTTACTGCAGCTTTATCTCATTTTAGAATTTGATAATGTAACTGGAACATTATTACTTCAGAGTTTAAAAAAAGGAGCAGGCCTATATTCTTACTGTACCATTTGTTGTTTCATCTGCAAACCTTTGTTATTGAAGAACTTAAAGGACAGTTGGATGATTATGCACAAAGATAAGTGATAAAAATATGGTTGATATTTTAATGCCTACTTAGTCATTTGATGTTAAGACACCACTTCTGTGCATAGTTGCATTCATGCTTAAAATTGTTAAAAAACTGAAAAAATTAACTTTATAGCAATGAAATAAACCGACCTCACATGTTTCTAACTTCCAAAATCTCAGGAATGTCACCATTGCACACATAACAGAAGGCAGTATCACGTTCCGAAGTTTCCATTTTATCTACAACTGGTGATCCAGTTGCAAATAGCATTCCAAAATTCACTAATTTAGGACATTCCTTTTGGTTCAAGTTGCCACTCAGACTCTTCTGTATCACATGAACATAAGGATTTTTCTGTCCTGAAAAGGTCAGGAATGGGTATAGAAATGCAGCAAAAAACTCTGCAGGACACCAATTTTGAATTTCCCAATGGGAAAATTGTACAATCTTCCCATGGGGAAAAGAATTTCAGATGTGGTTGGTTTGCACCCCACACATAAGTCAGGATACCAGTTAAGTATCTTTTTCATTGGGTCTGAGGTTTCTATTCGAGTATGGATGACAGCTTTATTAGACTATTTCAGGTTTATTTTCTTTATGTGCATTTCAAAGACTTGCCATTGTTATTACATGGCTCCTGAAATCAGCTTACAGTGGGGTTTTTTTTGTCTCCTTTGCTTTTTAAATAAAGGCAGTTTTCTAATCCTCTGGGGTTTTTCCAGAATCTCAGAATTCCTGGAAGATTACTACCATGGAAACACTATCTCTGTAGTTACCTTCTTTAATATTAGATTCCCTACATTGCGAAAACAGGTCCTTCGGCCCAACACGACCCTCTGAAGAACAACCCATCCAGACACATTCCCCCTGACTAATGCACCTAACACTATGGGCAATTTAGCATGGCCAATTTATCTAACCTGCACACTTTTGGACTGTGGGAGGAAATCAGAGCACTCGGAGGAAACCCATGCAGACACGGGGAGAATGTGCAAACTCCACACAGACAGTTGCCCAAGGCAGGAATTGAACCCGGGTCCCTGGCGCTGTGAGGTAGCAGTGCTAACCACTGAGCCACCAGGCCACCCATCTTACAATGCATCCCATCAGATCCTGGAGTTTATTGGTCTTAAGCCCCATTTGTTTCACTACCATTTTTATTCAAGTGATTATCATCACTTATTTCCTGTTCTCCTTCTGCCTCTTGAATGTTTGGCAATTTTGGAATGTTTTCAGTGTGAAGACTGATACAAATTGTTTATTCAATTCCTCTGCCATTTACTGGTACCCCATTATTATTTCCCCAGCATCATTCTGTATGGAGCCTGTGTTCACTCTGGCTTCTCTCTTCCATTTTATATATTTTAAAGAAGTTATTGTTGTCTGTCTTGACATTACTTACAAGTTTATCCTCAAGATTTATTTTCTCTGTTTTTATTAATGCAGGGGGTATGCGGAAAATAGAGCAAGGTGAAAATATGGACAGAGCATAGGGGTGTGAGGAAAAAGAGATGATAAAAAGTAAGAAAAGACAATGATGTGTGGAGGGAATGGACACTGCATGGAATTGGTATTTAGTTTTGGGGATGAATGAATGATGGGACATAGCATGATGTGAAGAATTGAGCCATTGATGGCTCTAGGAACTGAGGTGAGACTTCTAACCAGACTATGTAGGAACCCACACTTTTCTGATACTTTATCAGGCCTGCCTCAGGAGATAACAGATCCAAACTCATGTCTAGAGCATTGACCCAGGCATTGTATTTTAGCTGTACTAATTACTTTTTTAATTGTCTCAGCCATTAAATTGAATATTCCTCATCCTTCCACATTTGGTGAGATAGAAAAGTTATTCAGACCTTCAGGGAAGACGCTGTCTGTGAGTTTCTGTTTCTTCTTGTAGAAATGTTTATTGAATTTCATAAGTAAACACATGCCTATGTATGTCTATCCAAAATCTTTTTTTGAGATAAATACAGCCTAATTCCTCCAGCTGGCCAATCACAGTGGAATGCACAAACAAGTGAAGTTAGGTGACTTTTGGGAGCCATCTTTGAAAGCTCTTTCATGTCATAGAGTCATAACAACATGAAAACAGACCTGTCAGTCCAACCAGTCTATGCCGAACATAATCCCAAATGAAACTAATCATACCTGCCTGCTCCTGGCCAATATCCCTCCAAACTTCTCCTATTCATGTACATATCCAAAAGGTGAGTTATGAGAAGATTTGTAGCTCAGGTTGAGGTTTTGGATGTAGGTTTGCTCACTGAGCTGAAAGGTTCATTTCCAGATGTTTCATTACCTTACTAGGTAATGATTTGGAGGTGCCGGAGTTGGACTGGGGTGTACAAAGTTAAAAATCACGCAACACCAGGTTATAGTCCAACAGGTTTAATTGGAAGCATACTAGCTTTCAGAGCGCCGCTCCTTCATCAGGTGATGACCTGAGCACCTGATGAAGGAGCAGCACTCCGAAAGCTAGTGTGCTTCCAATTAAAAGTGTTGGACTATGACCTGGTGTTGTGTAATTTTTAACTTATTAGGTAACATCTTCAGTGAACCTCATGTAAAGCAATGCTGAAAATTCCTGCTTTCTGTTTATATGTTTGGGTTTCTTTGGGTTGGTGATATCATTTCCTGTGGTGATGTTATTTCCTGTTCCTTTTCTCAGGGTGTGGTAGATTGAATCTAACTCGATGTGTTTGTTGATAGAGTTCTGCTTGGGATGCTATGCTTCTAGGAATTTTCGTGTGTGTCTTTGTTTAGCTTGTCCTAGGATGGATGTATTGTCCCAGCCGAAGTGGTGTCCTTCCTCATCCATATGTGAGGATACCAGTGAGAGAGGGTCATGTCTTTTTGTGATTAGTTGGGTGTTCATGTATCCTAGTGGCTAGTTTTCTGTCTGTTTGTCCAATGTAGTGTTTGTTACAGTCCTTGCATGGTATTTTGTAAATGATGTTAGTTTTGCTCATTGTCTGTATGGGGTCTTTCAAATTCATTAGCTGCTGTTTTAGTGTGTTGGTGGGTTTGTGGTCTACCATGATGCCTAGTGTGTTGGTGGGTTTGTGGTCTACCATGATGCCAAGACATTGTAATTGTACCCACATCCACCACTGCCTCAGGAAGTTCATTCCACATGCAAGCCACCCAATGTGTAAAAAAAATGTCCCTCATGTCTTTTTAAAACCTCTCTTAAAATGTTTCATCTTAAAAATGTGTCCCATAGTCTTGAAATCCCTATCTTAGGGAAAAGACAACTACCATTAATCCTATATATACTCCCTCATGATTTTATAAACTTCTATAAGGACGCTTCTCAACCTCCAACACTCCAGTGAAAAAAGTCCCAGCCTTTCTTTATAACTCAAACCTTCCATACCCAGCAAAATCTGGTAAATCTCTTCTGAACCTTCTCCTGCTTAATAATATCCTTCCTATAATGGGTCAACCAAAACTGAACACGCTACTCCAGAAGAGGCCTCACCATGTCTTATACAATCTCAACATGACTTCCCAACTCCAATACTCAAAGGACTGTGTGCAATGAAGGCAAGTATGCTAAATGCCTTTAAACCACCTATCTATATGTGATGCAAACTTCAAAGAATTATGTACCTGAACCCCTAGGTCCCTCTGTTCTACAACACTACTCAAGGCCCTACCAATAATTGTATAAGTCCTACCCTGTTTGTTGTACCAAAATGCAATTCCTCACATTTATCCAGACTGAACTCCATCTGCTATTTTTCAGCTATTTTCCGTTGGTCCATTTGATCAAGATTCCTTTGTAGTCTTAGAAAACCCTCTTCACTGTCTACTATGTCATTTGAAAAGGAGATTAAAGTTTGTTACAAGATCAATAATAACTGCATGCTCATGACATGATTAAAAGAAATAGCTGGAGATGATTCGGCTACAAAGACTGACCTGAGTGCTGCAGTAATTCTGGATAGGGTGAGTAACTTCTAACATTTCCTATTTGTGAGTAAGACTCCATCTGCAGTCTTTTGCTTTTGAAACTTGTTGATCTTGGTAACATCAATGGCTGGTCTTTCAGGTAGCTATTGAACTCATCTTTGCAAGGATGCCTTTGGAGCTATATATAGTTAAATGTTGCTTGGATATTGAGGTCAGTTATTCTGACTTGCCTCTGGCATTCAGCTCATTGAATCCATATCTGATTTAAAGCTGAAAGAAGTCCTGAAGTTTAAAGGTTCTGTTAGAATTCAAACTGCACATTGATGTAGAATTATTGCTAACCAGATGTCTTTGATGGAGTATTGACTCCTTAAAACACTTTATAATGAATAGTGGGATGAAATAAGACTGTAATTGACGAGTCAAGATTGATCCAGTTTTGTGGAGAGAGTAAGTTTGTTCTGTCTTCCACAAGACGCAATAAATATTATTGCCATAAATACATTGAAACAAGTTGAATGTGGGGAGAAGTGAGAAAATAAAGAAGATCCTAGGCCCAGGATTGGGGTGAATAGGGGGAGAAAAAGCAAAAATTATGGTGCATTAGTCTTCTGTACCATAATCAATATGTATCAGGGTACATAGCCTTCAAAATGTCCATTCCATTGACCTGTTTCCTAATGCCATGTAGAGTTAACTGAATTATTTGGGAACTGGCAACTGCAAAGGAGGTAAAATAGGATTATGTACTGGATATTTTTTATTTCTGAAGCTGATCTGTTGTATTCACATTCTAGGTTCTGCTATGGTGGAGGGATATAGCCAACATAGTCATAGTCATAAAGTCCTATAGCACAGAAACAGACCCTTTTAATCCAACTCATTTATGCTAATCAAGTTTCCCAAACTGAACTAGTCATACTTGCCTGCAATTGGCCCATATCCCTCCAAACCTTTCCTATTTATGTATCTATCTAAATGTCTTTTACATGTTGCAACTGTACCTGCACCTACCACTTCCTCTGGCAGTTCGTCCCACACACGAACCACCTCAGTATGCAAACGTTACTTCTTAGGTCCCGTTTAAATCTTTTTCCTTTCTCCCTAAAAATGTGCCTCCTGGTTTTGAACTCCCCCACTCTAGAGAAAAGACCTTTTCTATTCTTCTTATCTATTTCCCTCATGATTTTATAAATCTCTACAAGGTCACCCCTCAACCTCCAACGCTCCAGTGAAGAAAGTCCCAGCCTATCCAGCCTCTCCTTATAACTCAAGCCCTCCAGTCCCAGCAACATCCCGGTAAATCTTTTCTGAAACCTCTCCAATTTAATAATATCCTTAGTAGGCTATCACTTCCTGGTGCTGGGCCCATCATCAAGCACTGAGTGAGGAACCCCAGCCCAGGAAGACTGTTTGCTTGTCATTCTCCTACCATGTGGCATTTCCTGTCTGATTAAAAGGTTGTTCAGCCATCAAACCCACAAACAGGAAGGGTATTATACCTCCCCAACTGCATTGATGTGGGAGATTGTTTTTTTATATTCGTAGCAACTCTAGTATTATGAAAAGGCAGACACACAGAATGTAGATGACCTCTTAAAAGGGACTGTTCGCTTGCTGAACATTCCATGTTCCATCTGTTTTCATGAGGTGTCTGCAAAGTCTCTTCTAAAATTTGCCAGTCAGAGAATTTGACTCTCCCTCCCGCCTCTTCTGTAACAATCAATCTAAATTCACCTGTACGCCCTGACCAAATTAGGCCATCCACAAAACTCACTTTAACTAAAAGCCACACTAGTGCAACAGGCAAATAAAGAAACTCATCCAGTAATTCTGTTATAAGTTCAAATAAAACTGCATGGTAGTCTTTTAATAATGGGATGCTTTGGCACAGCTGCATGCCCTTGCAGATACCAGTCACCTTCCACTCACTAGATATACTGGCCCCCTCTGGTACTCCAAGTCCCATTGGAACCTGAAGATTGGGAGAGACATGGAAGTGAGGAATGTGGCCCTCTGACAATAGATTTTTAAAATTATTATAAATTATTTCTTTCGGGCTTGTTATTATTAATAGGTGGAACTTTTCTAGTTGTCTATCTTGCTTTAATCCAATATTTACATTGTGCAATTTTAATTGCTTACTTTCATTTTTCCGTAGTATGTTAAATGGGATCAAAATATGGAAAATAAAGTTCACTTTCAAAAATAGAGTAGCGATTAAAAACAAAACAAAGACATCTTACCAATGACAACATTGCCAAACAAAATATTTTCCGTGCTGCGTTTGAACAGTTGGATACAATCATGGCAGATGTGATTCAAAATCCAGTTACAATGATTAGAAAGAAGATAGGATTTCTATATTTCACATTGGACCAGATCTCTCTGTTGACTAATATAAGAGATATTAACATCAAATACTAATATGTATTCAATAATGTATATCATGATATTGCTGTGAGAGAAACATCTTGGTTGCTGCAGTGGAAAATTCTACTTCCAAATCAATTAATTTTAATTAATTTCTTCAATAAGACAGCAGTTGGTTTTGGTGTATCCAAAACCAACTGAACTTAAGAGTAGACATAATTTACCACATGGAACTCAATATTATTAATTCAAATGAATTTTGCATTTGGTGTTAAAAAGGACAGGGATCTCATGATTTCTTTTGTTTAGTCTGCTCGATTTGGTGAAAAATAATACAATTCAATAAAGAAGTTTCTTTTAACTATTTTACTTTTGGGTTAAGTTGCATAACATAGATTAAATCAATTAATGATTTCTGCACAACTGTTCCAAGTTCAAGCCCCACTTTAAAAATATAATTTTTAAAAATAGCTTGCTTAAGAAGCAACATTATTAATTGATTGTCACTGTGCTTAGTGTTCTTGCAGTAAAGTCTATGCGTTTTAATTACTCAACATGCTTAATTGTGATGTGGTCGATTGATATTGGACTAGTACAACTTTGTAGCCTTTACTTTGGTCTTGCACCATAAATTCAGCAGGAAGATTATGTAAAGGGAAGTTGAGGATCTTCTGTATCTAGCTGTTAGCCAACTTTAAGTGGCAGAATTTCAGCCTGGCTCTGACAATGCTAAATATAAAGGGGACAGGACAAAGTCTTCCAAAACCGTAAGTTCTTGTTCAATGTTTCTATATCAAACAAGTAGTCATTCAACCTCCCACAAGACTATTTATGGACCTCACCATTGGGAACCATGCCAAGAATTTCCATGAACATATAGCAGGCACCTCTATGTTTATGACGCACCTAAAATGGTATTTTCCCATCTGTCTCATGTTAATGAGTGCTCTTTTAACTGACCCTACCAACTTTGTTACCATTAGCCCAAGATTGGATCATTAATGTGATCCCAGTAGATTATGATCTGTGAATTTTTTTCAATTTCAGAAATCAAGCTCCATGCAGGTATGAGATCCGATGGTCCAAACATGACTCAGATGAGCCTTTTCCTTGTCCCAAATCGCAATTCTTTGGAAAAATGTTTTCTTTATTATTTTTGGAGCAGAACTATAGTCCCCAAAATAACATATTGATATTCAGTTACAAGTTAATTAGTAGCCTACAAAATCTTTTGGTAATTAAATATGTGGGAGTTAGGGATGTAATACTAATGTAATTAGATTAGTAATCTTGAGGCATAGGCTAATATTGTAGGTATGAATCCATCACGGCAGAAGGTGAAATTTGAATTCAATATTTTTTTAAAAAAGAACCAAACAATTCTGATTCTTGTTCATCAGAAAGGGTCAAGAGTTAGTTTCTGGTGAGAAGAGAAAGTAGAAAGTGCATGTTGGCACTATGCCAAACTTATAAGTGGAGGATATTGAGTAAAAGGGTTAACTATTCAGAGATCCTTACTATTGATTCCTCCATCAGGAGTGACGATGACTTCAATGATGCACAATGTTGCCTCTTGGGCTGGGGGGGCGCGGGGGGTGTTAAATAATGCATGTGTGCCTTGTCCTCTAATTATTAGCAATTGCTTCAAGTTATGTCACATCCTCTTGCAATTTTCCCCAGGACTTTTCCATTTACTATATAGTTCACTCTTGAATTGGATCTTCCAAAATGCATCACCTCGCATTTGCCCAGATTGAACTCCATCTGCCATTTTTCTGCCTAACTCTCCAATCTGTCTGTATTCTGCTGTACCCTCTGATAGTCCCCTGCACTATCTGCTCCTCCTCCAATCTTAGTGTCATCTGCAAACTTGTACCTTCCTCCAAATCATTTATGTATATCACAAACAACAGTGGTCCCAGCACAGCTCCCTGTGGAACACCAATGGTCACAGGTCTCCATTTTGAGAAACCCCCTTCCATTACTATTCTCTCTCTCCTGTTGCCCAGCCAGTTCTCTATCCATCTAGCCAGTACACCCTGGACCCCATGCGACTTCACCTTCTCCATCAGCCTACCATGGGGAACCTTGTCAAACACCTTCCTGAAGTCCATGTATACAACATCTACAGCCCTTCCCTCATCAACCAACTTTGTCCCTTCCTCAAAGAATTCTAATAAGTTGATAAGATATGACCTTCCCTGCACAAAACCATGATACCTATCACTGACAAGCCCATTTTCTTCCAAATGGGAATAGATCCTATCCCTTAGTTTCTTCTCCTGCAGTTTCCCTAAAACTGATTTCAGGCTCACTGGTCTATAATTATCTGGATTATCCCTGCTACCCTTATTAAACAAGGAAACAACATTAGCAATTTTCCAATCCTCCGGGACCTCACCCATATTCAAGGAGGCTGCAAAGATATCTGTTGAGGCCCCTACTATTTCCTCTCTTGCTTCCCTCAGTAACCTGGGTAGGTCCCATCTGGACCTGGGGACTTGGCCACTGAAACGCATTTAAGAATACCCAATACTTCATCCCTCCTTATGCCAACTTGACCTATAGAAATCAAGCATCTATCCCTAATGTCAGTATCCATCATGTCCCTCTCCTCAGTGAATACCGATGCAAAGTACTCATTAAGAATCAAACCAGTTTTCTCTGACTCCACACATAACTTTCTCCTTTGTCATTGAGTGGCCCAACCCTTTCTCTGTTTACCCTCTCGCTCCTTATATATGAATAAAAGGCTTTGGAATTTTCCTTAACACTGTTTGTTAAAGATATCTCATGATCCCTTTTAGCCCTCTTAATTCCTCGGTTTCAGATTGGTCCTACATTCCCAATATTCTTCCAAAGCTTCATCTGTCTTCAGTCCCCTATGACTAATGTATGCTTCCTTTCTCCTCTTAGCTAGTCTTCTGTCCTTGTTACGGCTGGAGGGGTGGGGTCTGAGGGCAGAGGTGCAGGATGTGGACGAGATGTGTTGGAGGGCATCATTAACCACATGGGAAGGGATATTGTGGTCTCTAAAGAAGGAGGCCATCTGGTGTGTTCTGTGGTGGAACTGGTCCTCCTGGTAGCAGATACGGCGGAGGCGGAGGAATTGGGAATACAGGATGGCATTTTTGCAGGAGGTTGGTGGGAAGAGGTGTAATCCAGGTAGCTGTGGGAGTCGGTGGGTTTGTAAAAAATGTCAGTGTCAAGTTGGTCGTCATTAATGGAGATGGAGAGTCCAGGAAGTGGAGGGAGGTGTCAGAGATAGTCCAGGTAAATTTAAAGTCAGGGTGGAATGTGTTGGTGAAGTTGATGAATTGCTCAACCTCGTCGCGAGAGCACGAGATGGCGCCAATGCAGTCATCAATGTAGCGGAGGAGGAGGTGGGGAGTGGTGCCGGTGTAATTACGGAAGATGGACTGTTCTACGTAGCCAAAGAGACAGGCACAGCTGGGGCCCATACGGGTGACCAGTCCAGGAACTCCCCACATACGTTCGAGACACCACCCACGCCTCCACCTCCTTCAAGACTTCCGTTTCCCCGGCCCCCAACGCTTCGTCTTCACCATGGATATCCAGTCCCTCTACGCCTCCATCCGCCATGACCAGGGCCTCCGAGCCCTCCATTTCTTCCTCTCCCGACGTCCCGAACAGTACCCTTCCACCGACATTCTCCTTCGTTTGGCCGAACTGGTCCTCACCCTTAACAATTTCTCTTTCGAATCCTCCCACTTCCTCCAGACCAAAGGGGTAGCCATGGGCACCTTTATGGGCCCCAGCTATGCCTGTCTCTTTGGCTACGTAGAACAGTCCATCTCCCCTAATTACACCGCCATCACTCCCCACCTCTTCCTCTGCTACATTGATGACTGCATTGGCGTCACCTCGTGCTTCCGCGACGTGGTTGAGCAATTCGTCAACTTCACCAACACATTCCACCCTGACCTTAAATTTACCGGGACCATCACTGACACCTCCCTCCCCTTCCTGGACCTCTCCATCGCCATTAATGACGACCGACTTGACACCGACATTTTTTACAAACCCACCGACTCCCACAGGTACCTGGATTACACCTCTTCCCACCCTACCTCCCGTAAAAATGCCATCCTGTATTCCCAATTCCTCTGCCTCCGCTGTATCTGCTCCCAGGAAGACCAGTTCCACCACAGAACACACCAGATAGCCGCCTCCTTTAGAGACCGCAATTTCCCTCCCACATGGTTAAAGATGCCCTCCAACGCATCTCGTCCACATCCTGCACCTCCGCCCTCAGAGTCCATCCCTCCAACTGTAACAAAGACAGAACACCCCTGGTGCTCACCTTCCACCCTACCAACCTTCGCATAAACCAAATAATATGCCGACATTTCTGCCACCTCCAAACGGATCCCACCACCAGGGACATATTTCCCTCCCCATCCCTTTCTCCCTTCTGCAAAGACCGTTCCTCCATGATTACCCTGTCAGGTACATGCCCCCCTACAACCCACCCTCCCATGCTGGCACCTTCCCCTGCCACCGCAGGAATGGCAAAACCTGCGCCCAGACCTCCTCCCTCACCTCCATCCAAAGGCCCTAAAGGAGCCTTCCGCATCCATCAAAGTTTTACCTGCACATCCACCAATATCATTTATTGTATCCGTTGCTCCCGATGCGGTCTCCACTACATTGGGAAGACTGGGCGCCTCCTAGCAGAGCGCTTTAGGGAACATCTCTGGGACACCCACGCCAATCAACCACACTGCCCAGTGGCCCAACATTTCAACTCCCCCTCCCACTCTGTCGAGGACATGGAGGTCCTAGGCCTCCTTCACCGTCTCTCCCTCACCACCAGATGCCTGGAGGAAGAACATCTCATCTTCCGCCTCGGAACACTTCAACCCCAGGGCATCAATGTGGACTTCAACAGTTTCCTCATTTCCCCTTTCCCCACCTCACCCCAGTTTCAAGCTTCCAGGTCAGCACTGTCCCCATGACTTGCTCTACTTGCCTATCTTCTTTTCCACCTATCCACTCCACCCTCCTCCCTGACCTATCACCTTCATCCCCTCCCCCACTCACCTATTGTACTCTATGCTACTTTCTCCCCACCCCCACCCTCCTCTCATTTATCTCGCCACCCTTCAGGCACTCTGCCTGTATTCCTAATGAAGGGCATTTGCCTGAAACATCGATTTTACTGCTCCTCACATGCTGCATGAACTGCTGTGCGTTTCCAGCATCACTCTAATCTAGACTCTGGTTTCCAGCATCTGCAGTCATTGTTTTACCTAATTTCACCTGTCATCCATGGTTCCCTAATCTTGCCATTTCTATCCCTCCTTTTCATAGGAACACATCTCTTCTGAACTCTAATCGACCTGTCTTTAAAAGCCTCTACATATCAAATATAGATTTACCTTCAAACAGCTGCTCACAATCTACATTCCCCAGCTCCTGCTGAGTTTTGTATTGTTGGCCTTGCCCCAACTTAGCATTCTTTCTTCAGGACCATTCTCGTCTTTGTCCATGAGTATTCTAAAACATACGGAATTGTGATCACTATTCCCAAAGTAATCCCCTACTGAAACTTGAACTATCTGTTCGGGCTCTTTCCCCAACACCAGGTCCAGTATGGCCCCTTCCTGACTTGGACTATTTACATACTGCCCTAGAAAACTGCCCTGGATGCTCTTTACAAATTCTGCTCTATCTAGACCTCTAACACTAAGTGAATCCCAGTCAATGTTGGGGAAATTTAAAATCTTCCATCGCATAGCCCTGTTGCTCCTACATCTTTCCATAATCTGTTTACATATTTGTACCTCTATCTCACACTCGCTGTTGGGAGGCGTGTACTACAGCCCCAACATGGTTACCACACCACGTTTTACCTATTTACAGCACTGTTACCTATTTCTGAGCTCTACTCATATTGCTTCACTGCTCGATTCTTTCACAGTGCCCTCCTTCAGCACAGCTGTGATATCCTCTTTGCACAGTAATGTAACTGCGCCATCCCTTTTATCTCCCTCTCTATTCCACCTGAAGCATCAATATCCTCGGATATTTAGTTGCCAATCATGCCTTTCCCTTAACTAAGTCTCAGTAATAGCAATAACATCATACTCCCAGATACTAATCTAAGCCCTAAGTTCATCTGCCTTACCTACTACACTTGGATTAAAACAAATGCACCTCAGACCAACAGTTCCTTTGCTTTCATCATCCAACGAAATAGGAAGGGAAAAGGTTGAGATTCTGAAGGGAGATTACAGAGAGTAAGGCAGAAATTTAAAAAGGAGATCCTCAAGGGTAGTAATAAACTGGCAGGGAAATTTGCTAGAACTGCTTGGGAGGATTTAAACTAATAAGGTGGGACCCAGGGAGATAGTGAAGAAAGAGATCAATCTGAAACTGGTACAGTTGAGAACAGAAGTGAATCAAACAGTCAGGCAGGCAGGGACAAGGTAGGACTAATAAATTAAACTGCATTTATTTCAATGCAAAGGGCCTAACAGGGAAGGCAGATGAACTCCGGTCATGATTAGGAACATGGGACTGTGATATCATAGCAATTACAGAAACATGGCTCAGGGATGGGCAGGACTGGCAGCTTAATGTTCCAGGATACAAATGCTACAGGAAGGATAGAAAGGGAGGCAAGACAGAAGGGGGAGTGGCATTTTTGATAAGGGATGGCATTACAGCTGTGCTGAGGGAGGATATTCCCGGAAATACGTACAAGGAAGTTATTTGGGTGGAACTGAGAAATAAGAAAAGGATGATCACCTGATTGGAATTTTATTATAGACCCCCGAATAGTGGGGCCACAGGTGGCCTTTGTGTGGAGCCACAGAAAACAGGGGAGATTTTTTTTTTTTTTAGATTACTTTACAGTGTGGAAACAGGTACTTCGGCCCAACAAGTCCACACCGACCCGCCGAAGCGCAAACCACCCATACCCTTACCTAACACTACAGACAATTTAATATGGCCAATTCACCTTACCTGCACATCTTTGGACTGTGGGAGGAAACCAGAGCACCCGGAGAAAACCCACGCAGACACGGGGAGAATGTGCAAACTCCACACAGTCAGTCGCCTGAGGCGGGAATTGAACCCGGGTCTCTGGCGCTGCGAGGCAGCAGTGCTAACCACTGTGCCACCGTGCCGCCCACCAATACTAAATGAATGGGTGGTGGTGGAGGGTTGTTTTTCAGAGTGGAAGCCTGTGACCAGTGGAGTGCCACAAGGATTGGTGCTGGGTGCTCACTTTTTGTCATTTACATAAATGATTTGGATGCAAGTATAAGAGGTACAGTTAGTAAGTTTGCAGATGACACCAAAATTGGAGATGTAATGGACAGCGAAGAGGGTTATCTCAGATTACAACAGGATCTGGACCAGATGGGCCAATGGGCTGAGAAGTGGCAGATGGAGTTTAATTCAGATAAATGCGAGGTGCTGCTTTTTGGGAAAGCAAATCTTAGATACTAAATGAATATTTTACATCAGTATTTACTGTGGAAAAGGATATGGAAGATATAGACTGTAGGAAAATAGATGGTGACATCTTGCAACATGTCCAGATTACAGAGGAGGAAGTGCTGAATGTCTTGAAATGGTTAAAGGTGGATAAATCCCCAGGACCTGATCAGGTGTACCTGAGAACTCTGTGGGAAGCTAGAGAAGTAATTGCTGGGCCTCTTGCTGAGATATTTGTATCATCGATAGTCCCAGGTGAGGTGCCAGAAGACTTGAGGTTGACTAACGTGGTGCCACTGTTTAAGAAGGGCGGTAAAGACAAGCCAGGGAACTATAGACCGGTGAGCCTGACTTCAGTGGTGGGCAAGTTGTTGGAGGGAGTCCTGAGGGACAGGATGTAC
>NC_057714.1:50833644-50843298 GCF_004010195.1 Chiloscyllium plagiosum | reverse complement strand
GGAGGCTGGTACAATTGCAACATTTAAGAGGCATTTGGATGGGTATATGAATAGGAAGGGTTTGGAGGGATATGGGCCGGGTGCTGGTAGGTGGGACTAGATTGGGTTGGGATATCTGGTCGGGGTGGAGAGGTTGGACTGAAGTGTCTGTTTTCATGCTGTACATCTCTATGACTCTATCTGTTCCCTGCCTACTATTCCCTTTAACCACACTGACTTCATTATCTCTGCTTTAGTTACTTCCTCCTTGCTGTCCACTGGTCTCCTCATTTTGTTCCCATCCCCCTGCCACATTAGTTTAAACCCTCCCCAACTGATGCTATCGGAGGACTTTTGGTGAGCTCCTACTATTGTACCTTGTATTCATTGCTGTCATTGAACTGCCAGTGGAGGAAGTGAATATCGAAGTTGATTGATGGGATGCTAATCAAGGAGAATACTTTCTCCTAGATGGTGATGAGCTGCTTCCATGTTGTTGGAGCTGCACCCATTCATGCAAGTGAAAATTATTCTATTACACTATTAATCTGTGCCTTTGTAGATGGTATGTAGATTTTGGGGCATCAAAAATAAGCTATTTGCCTTAGAATTTATAGTCTGTGACCCAGTCTTGTCGCCACAGTATTTATTTATAGAGTCACTTCAATTCAGTTTCTGGTCAATGTTACCTGCCAAGATGTTGACAGAGAGAGATTCAGTAGTGGTAATGCCATTAAATGTCAAGGACAGATAGCTAAATTCCCTCTTGTTGGAAACAATAATATCCTAGTACTTGTCCAGCATGAATGTTAGTTTTTCTCTTATCAGCCCAAGCTTGAATGCTATCCAGGTCTTATTACATAAGGATAAGACTGCTTCAATATCTAGGGAGTCAATGGTACTGAAAATCCTACTTCTGACCTGCAAAGGTTACTAATGAAGAAGCTGAAAATGCTTGGGCTTACAGCATGACTCTGACTCTAAAGGGCCCTCTTGTGGCACAGTGGTAGCATTCCTACCCTAGGAGTGAAAAACCAGGGTTCAAGTCCCACCTACTTGAGATATGTAATAACACATCTGAACAGGTTGATATGAAAAATTTCTTAAATAGAGGAAATGTCTGACTCTAACTTATGGAGAGTTTTCACCTGATTCCTTTCTGAATTGAAAAGTTGAGTATCAATAAAATTAGTTGGTTGGTAAACGATCTTTGTAATTCAATTAGTTGTATGTGTCATTGGAATATGGAACTCACCCACCTTGATAATTCTTATTAGATTGCTAGACCAGGAACTACCACTGCCTTCTGAGCTTGTGACTCAAGGATCTCCTACTCCATAGATATTGGATATACATTCTCTCTTTCAACTTTTGCACCCATACATCAGGGTATTATCAGAAAATTCTGGCTCAGATTCACTTTCTTATATTCAGCCATACTTTAATATATTACAGCACAGATTTAGTTCACAAAGAACTTCTTGCTGTCATAATGCACTTTCTTTCAAGAGGCATTGGATAGACCTTTAGATGACCTTAGCTATGCACAATATTTGCCATTTTGCTGACTTGATCTTTTGGAACCAGTTTGCAGCACTTTTGGCCAGATGGTTACTGATTTTTAAAACACATAGTTGCAAATCTGTAACGCTCCCCCAAGAGTAATATGACAGACAGAGGAGCACAGCCCTGTCTGTCATGGGCACAGCAGGGGGTACCATGCCAATCAGCTATCAACTTCGACTGCCACCTGGCCAAGAATAAGATGGGGAATAGGTGTCTTCACAATTTGGACACAATTCTGCCCAACCGGCGAACAGACTTGCCTGACTAGCCCTTGTAAAGCCATCTACTTCCTGGTTATCTCCATGTTGCTTACTTGGAACTGACTGAAGTCACACCAATGAACACTGATTAGCCAGCAGCTTTTACAGACATGGGTGCAGAAGCCTTAACTGTAGGCAGCTAGTTGTCTGTTAATTATAAAACCTGATCATTGTCTCCAGGACAAGAGGAGTCTCCTGCTGTTTTTATCTGAGGGGCAGGGCCGCTACCCTGCAAAAAGATCCAGTCCATATCTTCCCATTTTCTCCTTGCTTATCTGATCTGCCAAATTCATGAAGAAAGGTAATCTGGCATGATGCTTAAACATATAATGCCACAATATTAAAAAGTTGCATTCACCACAATCTTTCTTGGAAACAGTATGCATCAGTGAGACCACATTTGGAATACGATATGTAGTTTTGATTGTTATATTTTAGGAAGGATGTATTTGTTCTGGATTTGGTATAATTAAATTCACTATATTGGTTTTTGGGAGGTGTCTTATGATAAGGTTGAATAAATTTAGTCTCTATTTTCTGAAGTTTAGAAAAATTGGAGGTGATGTCAATCAAATGTATGACGTTTTGAAGAAACTTGATATACTGAATATTGAGAGATTGTTTCTGTTGGTCAAGTAATCCAATATGTGGAAGCGCAGTCTCAGGGCAAAAGATGATTCATTAGGACAAAGATGAATTACTTTACTCAAAGGTTGTGAATTTTTTACCCTAGAGGCTTGTGGATGCTGCACTATTGATTATGTTTAAAGCTGCTTATGGCCAGATATTTAATCTGTCAGGAAATTGAGATATGGGAGCAGACAGGACAGTAGAGCTGAAGTCCAAGATCAACTATAATCGTATTTAATGACCGCTTTGGCTCAACAAGCCATATGGCTTTCTATACCTTGTATTCTTTGTTTTAAAAGAAAACCCCTGAAGACACACATGACATTGATTCTGCAGATTTGAAAACTCTTGCAATAATGTACATTTATTTAAATAACCGTTGTGATCTTTACAATCAAAGATAATAAATTTACTGAATATGTTTGAGGCCTATCACCATAAATGGCCCTAACAATAATGATCAGTTTATCTCTGTGGTTCACGAGAAGAGTTTTTAATCCACATTCAGTTTAGGAACCAATGTTTCTTCCCCTGATTTTCTATTTTGATGAGTCTAACACAGTCAGACATGTACAACAAAACATAATGCTCATGCCAGCTGGTCACTACAAGTCTTTTTTGAATACAATACTTCATCCAACAGCTTGGTGTCACATGAAACATTATAGCCTGCCATACTTTACTATTTGTCAGTTGTCACACATTCTCTATATCTGATAGTTAAAATGGTAATATTAACTCTGTCTTCCCTGCCATTACAACTGGATTTCTAACCTTACTACTCAGCTATCAACCCTACCGCAGGCTGCATTCTATTTTAATAAAAACAAATTGTGAGGCAATTTCTTGTCCCTTGAATCACAGTGCAAAAAATAAGCTGTAAATTTATTATGTTTTTACAATAAATCAATTGTATGTGTGGTCCATTTACTCATCAAGTAGTGGATTAGAGATCCTGGGATTATATACACTAAGTTTTCTTTAATTGATCAATGTAATAATCTGTTCTATAAACAAAATCTTGTTATTTTTCTTGTTAAGTAATGCCTGCTGACATCAACAGTGTAGCTGCAAACTACTGCCTGATTTCTCACTATGCATTTTAATAGCATCTTATGTGCCAGAAATAGGTCATTTATTTGAACACACTTCCCTTTTCAGTGACTATCATTCATTGAAGTTCATATACAAATTGAAATTTGCCTAGTAATTTATTATGTGTCAAAAACTTTTCCATTAATGGAAAACATAAATGTAAAATACTTTTAATCTAAATTTTCATGCAGCTTCCAGCCTCAAATAATGTATAAATTCCAACCAACTTTGAGGTAAATACTTATTCCAAATAGCTACTCACAATGCATGTTAATGATTAGATGAGGGAACTAAATGTAATATCTTCAAATTTGCAGATGACGCAAAGCTGGGAGGGAGGGTGAGCGGAGAGGAGGATGTAGAGATGCTTCAGTGTGATTTGAACAAATTTAAGTGAGTGAAAAAAATACATGACAGATGCAGTACAATGTGGATAAATGTAAGGTTATCCACTTTAGAGCAAAAACAGAAAGGCAGATTATCTGAAACAAGAATGGAAATTTCTGGAGAAACTCAGCAGGTCTGGCAGCATCTGTGGAAATAGCGAGGACTGCAAATGTTGGAAAGTCAGAGTGGATAAAGTGTGGAGCTGGAAAAAGCACAGCAAATCAAGCAGCATCAGAGCAGCAGGGGAGTCGACATTTCAAGTCTGAACCTTTCATCAGGACTCCATGATGAAAGATTCAGACCTGAAACGTCGATTCCCCTGCTCCTCTGATGCTGCTTGACTTACTATGCTTTTTCCAGCTCCACATTTTATTGACTCCACATCTGTGAAGAGAAACATCTTAATGTTTCAGTCCAGTGACCCTTCTTCAGAATGGCAAATAGTTATAAATTGAGAGGTAATGTGCAACAATATCTGTCACTGACACTAAGCCTGGAGATTTAGTAGGCAGTAAAAAAGGTAAATGGTATGTTGGATTTGCAAGAAGAATGTTTAAAAAAAAAAAGTGGTGACTATAGGGCAGAGAGAGAACTTGGGAAGTATGCCTAACAATGTTGGACACTGGGTGAGTGGTACAAAGGGTGTAATGACAAAACCTGCAGCAGCATGATTTAGCATTAAGCTAAATAATGGGAGCTGTGAAGGGTATGAACGTTGGTGTGGTTTCACTAATTAGTTTGGAAAATATGAGGAGCAATGGTGTTGGCACATGTGTTGACATGATTGAACATGTGTGGATATTGATAAGCAGGCATGGCAGGTAAGGACTAGACAGTCTAACGTTTAAGAAAACAAGTGGAACAAAGTGCCAGATAGCTGCAGTAGGCCTTTATAAATGTGGTGTCTCAGTAATTGGTAACTCTTTTGACGCCTGATTCTTCGTACTCCCACTCCCACCACTACAACAAACTCCAAGAATGAGGATCCCATCACTCACAGCATTGTTTTCCAAAACACGTTCACCAAGCCAGGAAATGTTCTGACTTGAACTACCCTACTTGAAAATGAAAGTTCAGGCCAATGACTTGCATTAACAGTGCACCTTTAATGTGCAAATAATGTCCTGAGAAATTTACAAGCATTATGAAACAAAAGTTAATGTTTGAGCAAGAAATTTTTAAGATTCGCTGCTAAAGACATCTCTGGTGGAGCAATTAAATTTGGAAATGCTTAAATGGCTAGAACTGATAGCTGGCCAAATACTTTGTACTCCGTAAGACTGGAGATCATAGGGAATGATGAGGGACAAAGCCATGGATGGATTTGAAAACAAGGATAAGGAATTTTAATACTTAAGATTTTTTTAAACAGCAGCCAATGTAGGTAAGCAAGCATGGAGTTGGGGAGAGGCAGAGGGATAGGTACATAGGACAAATTGCATGTCTGGGAATAGGATTTGAATGGCATCATGTTTGTAGACAACAGAACTGAGGCCAGCCAAGTATGCATTGGAACAGCAAAGCCTAGACCAAAGAAAAGAATGAATGATTTGTCCTGCAGTAGGTGGAAACACAAGAAGAAGAACAGGTATTAGCCCCCTTTTGATGAGGTAATAGCTGATCGATAACAAAACTCCATTTAAGCTGAGGCAAGGGCAAAGTTGGACAATGTAATGAGATGAAAATTAGCAGTCCGTGAAAGTAAGGATATATTGTTGGAAGCTTATCTTGTGGTCAACTAAGACACGATGGATATGAAGGTTCTGGTTAAACCTCTGACAGTTGGCAGAGAGTGTACTTAAATTGATGACAAGGGAACTGAATTCATGATGGGGAAGGAAAATAATGATTCCAGTCTTCCTACCACTTAGTTGTAGGTGTAGTGTTTTTGAATGATCAGGCTGAGGAACAGCATGTAGTTGAGGCATAGGAAAAGGCCAAGAATTGATCCTTAGGGGATACCAGATGTAACAGCATAGTTGTAAGAACACCACTGCAGATGATTCAAATACTCTGATCAGACAGGCAGTCTCGTACAAATGGATGACATAGAAAGGTGCTGGAGCAACCTTTGTAATTAACCATGCCAAAAAAAGGTCCTAGCCATGTCTAGAATGGCAGAGTGATAGTTTCTTTGTCACAGTTAAACTAGGATATCAATTAGTAATTGATCTAATAAAAACCATATTCGTATAAGATGGGACAGAAAGCCTGCTTGGAGGGAAACTCAAAGTTTCATGAAAGACGAGCATGGATCTGGGAGTGATATGTTCAAGGTCTTTGGGAAAAAAAAGACAGATGGAGAAGGCAGCAGTTTTCAAGAACATCAGGGTGAGACTTTTAAAAAAAAAACACATATCATGCCACTAAATTTGAAGGTGAGGAAAAAAATTCTTGAAGACAGAACAGTTAATAGCAACCAATACAGATGTCAAGATGGAATATTTTATGGTCAGTGGTTTTGAGGAAATACGGCCTAGAGGACAAGAGACAAAACTCATTGATAAAATACGCTTACCAAGGCATCACGGTAGGGGGGAGAGAAAGTAGAGAAAGACATAAGTACAGGGTTAGGACAGAGGGGTGCATCTAAGAAGAAGCAGCTCCAGTGGATTATGGAATGGAAAGAAGCAGTAGAGACAATTAAATTGAAGCTCCTCATTGTATTAAAGAAGTCCCCAACTTCTTCCACTTATTGTGGAACTTAAAGTTCTGCGATTTACATATAAAAGAACTGAAACCAACATGGTCATTTTAAAAGTTGAGAGACTTAGCAAACAAGCCAGGTCTTTTTCAATGTATAATTTCAGTTACATCACACTGTAAACTTTTGCTATAACTTCTGTGTCTTATAATCTTATATGCCATAACCACCTGAAGAAGGAGCAATGTTCCGAAAGCTAGTGCTTCCAAATAAACCTGTTGGTCTATAACCAGGTATTGTGTGATTTTTAACTTTGTACACCCCAGTCCAACACTGGCACCTCCAAATTATGTTTTTGCATATTAATTCTTTGTGTTATAATATTCCTGAAAAATCCATATACAGCTGGATCACTTTTAGCATGAATGGGTTCTACTCTCTATCAATAAAATAGCCCACTGTTCAAAGGTTATCCAGAAAGGTGAAGAACTTGGCTTCTCCTCTCCATAAATCATATTTTTAAACTATCCTCTTTCATTCTACCCTCCAAATAAACCTGTTGGACTATAACCTGGAGTTGTGTAATTTTTAACAAACACATTAGGTTGTATTAAGACAGGTAGCCAAAAACTTAGTCAAAAATATAGGTTTAAGGAGTGTTATAAAGGAGGGAAAAATGTTGGAGAAGTTTAGACAGGCCATTATACAGGATAATGACAGTCAGATTTGCCCATGATGGACCAATTTGATTTCCAAAATTTCTGAATTAGATTAAAGATATCTTGGAGCATTATAAAGCTGGAGGAAATTAGAGAGAAGAAGGGGTGAGGCCATGCAGGCATTTGAAAAAATACTGAGAATTTTAAAATCAACATATTGCTTGACCTAAAGCCAACGTCAGTCAGCAAGTACTACAATACTGAATGAAAGAACCTTTCTACATGTAAATATATAAATAGCAGAATTTTGGATTATCTCTATCAAGATCATAACATAGATCCACCATGACATTCCTGCAGTCCTAATTTTCTAAATTACAAGACCTCCATTAACTTCATTGCCCTTATTCCCACTCACTCACCTGAATCATTCCTCTGGTATATACCTTAAGTTGAAGGGATGAAGATATGATAGCTTGATGAAGAGCAAGTTTAATCATCCATTGCTACATATGACTGGTTCACATGTACTGCAGCACTAATGGGTCCCACACTCCATCAATAAAACTATCCACTCTTCAAAGATTATCCAGGAAGATAAAGATTCTCCTCTCTACAAATGGTCTAGTAAACTACCCTGCACTGCCTCTTCCACTATTTCATCCAAAAATAGGTGAATGAAGCTTGGGACATCCTAATACAACAATTAAGAGCTCCATGTGTGGATACAGATACAAAAGAGTAATCAGAGGTTGCCTCATCAATGATATTATGATGGGAGAATGTGACCACTACCTATCAGAAGACAGATACACCAAAACAAGAATTTACTTGCATTTTATGTTTGAAAGACAAGTTATTACGCATTGATTGATGATGTACCAACAATTCAGTTCTAAGGACAAGTTGTTAAAGAGAATTCAAGTGAAAATATTTGAAAAAAGTATCAGAATATAACAATGAATTGAGTTACTATTTTTCAGAATACTAATTAAATGATTCTACATTCATTTCTCTAATGGCTTGTTGGCCCCTATTTCATTGTGAAAGAATTTGCATAAAGGAGCAGGGATGGCCTGCTGTAATTGTACAGGACATTGGTGAGACCAGTTTTTGTCTCTCTATCGGAGGAAGGATGCTCTAAGTATTCAGGAAGTGTAAAGCAAGTTGACAAGATGACAAGACTGATGACAAGACTGGGATGACTGGGATGACAAGACTGATGTATGAAGAAAGATGAGATTGGTTCAGTCTATATTCACTGGAGTTCAGAAAAATGAGGGGAGAACTCCTATAAACCTATAAAATTTCAACACAATTAGATAGCATAGATTCAAGAAGGTTGTTATCAATGATCAGGGAGTCTAGAACCAGGGGTCACAGTATTAGATAAGGGTTACACCATTTAGAACAGATGAGGAAATTCTTCACACGGTCAATGGTAAGTCCATAGAATTCTCTGCCTCAGGAAACTACTGAAGACTTTGAAGAAAAAAATAGATATAACTCTTAAGACTAAATTAATCAAAGGATATGGGGAAAAGTAGGAACAGAGTCCTGAGTTAGATGATCAGTCATGATCATATTGAATGATGGGAGCAGGCTCAAAGGGATGAATGGCCTACTCATGCTCCAATATTCTATGTTTTTACTTCTTTTCCTTCTCCTTTAAACATTTCTATTATTAATTTCACTAATTTCATGTTGTTGTAAATATTTTGTTATCTTTCATATGCTCCTTATGGTGTCTTAAATTTAACAATAGACAATAGGTGCAGGAGTAGGTCATTCTGCCCTTTGAGCCTGCACCACCATTCAATATGATCATGGCTGATCATCCTTAATCAGTATCCTGTTCCTGCCTTATCTCCATAACCCTTGATTCCACTATCCTTGAGAGCTCTATCTAACTCTTTCTTAAATGAATCCAGAGACTGGGACTCTACTGCCCCCTGGGGCAGAGTATTCCACACAGCCACCACTCTCTGGATGAAGAAGTTTCTACTCATCTCTGTCCTAAATGGTCTACCCCGTATTTTTAAGCTGTCCTCTGGTTCGGCACTCACCCATCAGCGGAAACATGTTTCCTGCCTCCAGAGTGTCCATTCCTTTAATAATCTTATATGTCTCAATCAGATCCTCTCTCAGTCTTCTAAACTCAAGGTTATACAAGCTCAGTCGCTTCAGTCTTTCAACGTAAGGTAATCCCGCCATTCCAGGAATTAACCTCGTGAACCTACGCTGCACTCCCTCAATAGCCAGAATGTCTTTCCTCAAATTTGGAGACCAGAACTGCACACAGTACTCCAGGTGTGGTCTCACCAGGGCCCTGTACAGCGGCAGAAGAACCTCTTTGCTTCTATACTCAATACCTCTTGTTATGAAGGCCAGCATGCTATTAGCCTTCTTCACTACCCGCTGTACCTGCATGCTT